>NC_052235.1:15813027-16150527 GCF_013401445.1 Tripterygium wilfordii
TGAAATCAGATGGATTTCATTTGCAGGGCCCACACAATTTTAATTGTTCTGGTTGTCCGATTTTCTGAACTTGCCGGAAATAATTTTCAAACAAAGAAAGAATTTCACCTAATTATTTTTTACTTTGTCAATGTCTATTGATTAAGAAATTAATTAGTTTTAGAAGGATTTGAGTGCTCTCTAATTCTTTATGGTGCGTTTGGTACGAGGGTAATGAGGTGTAATAGTTACAAGGGTAATTAAATTTTAAGTTCACTTGTGTTTGTTATGTCAATATAACTTTTACTCCTGTAATAAATTTTAGTAATTGAGCTTATTTTTTACACATAAAGTTTACTAGTGGGGGGACCTGGGTAATAAAAAGTAATGAGAAGTTTTACTCCAACCTATTACCCCTTTAAATAAAAAATTCTAAAAGCCCATAAGTTATATATACACATATATATTATATATTATATATATATGTATATATTATATATTATATATATATATATACACACAGACACACACATATATATACACACACTCACATATGCACTGTCTGTGTGTATATACATATACATATACATATATATATATATACACACACATGCACTGTCTGTGTATATATATACATATATATATACATATACATATATATATATATACATATACATACACACATATATATATATACATATGATGTATATATACATATACACACACATATAAATATATACATATGCACTGTCTGCGTATATATATACATATATATATATATATATGTATATATACATATACACACACATATAAATATATACATATGCACTGTCAGCGTATATATATACATATATATATATATATAAAATACACATACATATATACATATACACAGACAGTGCATGCACTATCTGTGTATGTGTATTATATATATACATACATATTTTATATATAAATAAATAATGTCGGGCTTGGGTCGGGCTCGGGCTGAGCCAAAATTGGCCTGAGGTGTCTGGCTTCTGGTTGGGCTGACCCAAAAAATGGAGCCCATGCCAGCCCAAGGGGTCGGGCAGGGCCGAGCTCGGACCTAGGCCCGCGAGCCAAATGATGACCCCTACTCTTGTGTTACGTCTTTGTCATAGATTTGAATGTTATCAGATTATTTTGTTGAAATTGTTAACAATTGTTATTATATATATATATGTCTGGCTGTGTGTGTATATATATGCATATGTATCTATATTTTTAAAATTTTGATACATGATAGTCGTAACAATAAAAAACATAATCTCACTTTTTTCTAGTTTGGTTCATTACAATAATAACAAACAAGGGTAATGGTATTACACCAGTAATGTATAGTCGTAACAAACAAGAGTAATGAATACTTGGGTAAATTTTACCCTTCTTTACCAAACAAGGGTAACACTTATTCTCCATAATTATTATTACCCTTGTAATATTTACATGAGTAACAAATTATACCCCCAAATTCTTACCCTCTTACCAAACGCACCCTTAGAGTCTACGATTCACATCTGGAGGAGAACTTTTGGACTTCGAACAGATTTTCTGGAGAGCGAAACCAGAGGGGGAAGGTGATTCTTGGAGCTTGGAGGAGGAATTCTTCAACCCAACTTGGATTATCTCAATATTTGGGGTTTATTCATGCCACTCTCTTCTCTCCTTGTGTTTTTCTCTCATTATGTGTAACTAAACCTCTTTTGCCAAGGTTAGGATGAAGCCTTGGGTTTGATGACTTTGTTTATGACTTGATTTACATATATATGAGTTGATTTGGGTATAAATCTTGTGTTTCTATGTTTGATTGCAATTTCTTCATGCTTGTGGTGTTTGGCCAACACTTTAGGATTTTGGATGAAATTGTTTGGAGAATTTGCTTAGACAATAATATGTCAAGTAGATTATGCTTCTTGAAACACTTGATTATGAATGTGTCTCCCTTTAATTAGGTGACAATTTGTATGAATTCTAATCTCCATAGAACTCCATGAATTCCTATGCATGTTTAGACCAATAAGATGGCTAGAATGTATTTAGGAATATCCGACCTAGACCAATAAGATGGCTAGTAATCGATTTTAGGGAGATTTGGCTTAAGTGCGCTAAAACCGACTTAGGTACGGATTCGTTATGCTCGAATTAGCAAATATGTGTGTGAATTTGTGTCATTGCAAGTCATTTCTCAAGGGGGATTCCAAAGCCTTGGTGTTCATCTCATTCATCTCATTTGCATTATTTGCATCTTTATTCTAAGAAAATACCAAAAACACTTTGCTATTTGCTTGTCTTAGTTTAATTACCCAACCAAACAATCTTAAGTTGAACTTTACTTTTGTTTGCATTGTCCATACGTACATACAAATATACATTTGGATTAGATATAACACCGTCCCTGTGGATTCGACCCTTGCTTATCATTGTGATGTAGTCGCCGACTAGTACACTTGCTAGTAAGGTTAATTTAGACCCAACAATAACTCCATGTGGCAACTTTCAGCCACTCTCTTTATTGCCTCTCTCTCTCATTCTTTCTCTTTACAAATTTGATAATTTGTTCAGATTGTGCTGAATTCTACATTTGCTGAATCTGTGTGGTTGATGTTGCTTGCTGGCTTATTGATCAATTTGTTAGGGTTTTGTATTTAGACATTCTAACCACTTGGATTAAAACACAAAACAAGCCAAAACTGAGCTTGCAACTTGCAAACATACCATCTCACTTATACCAAACATTTTACAGAAAGTGATTGAACAGAGTTAGGGAGACAGATTTAGTAATGATTATTTGGTGAAATCGTTTAACGAGATTCAAAATTTAAATTTGGGGAGACAATTCACCTCCTTCTTGCCTAAATCCTATAATTTATTCCTCCAAAGAAAATATCTCATGATCTTCAATTTTTCATTTGGCGAAGATCATATTATATTTATTTTTTGTTAATATTGTTACCAATAAAGAATGAGCATGAGTGTAAGAATATTAATAGTACAATTTTCATATTACCTTTTTTTTTTAGAAAATAAAATAATATTTTATAATAAGGGTAAAAGAGTCTTTTACACATCAAAGGGAGAATAGATGATGGAATGAGTTTGAGATTCTACCCTTCAAAACTCAATCAAATAAGAGAATATCTAAACTCACACTCATCTCACCCTCATTCACCCCCCCCAAACACCAACCAAACACCCCGTTAGTGTAACGACAACAATAGAGTTACCAACTTTGACCATTATTATCATCATTGTTGTCATCAAGCCTTTTTTTTCTCTGCCAATTAATGTCCCTCCTTATAAATCTTAATCACTGGTCAATTAAAGTAATTGAAAAAATAATTAGTCCATTATCATCATCGTAATAAACACGTTGTGCATTTATTTGATCTAAGTCTTCTTATAGCTTACAACTTGCAGGCTTTGAGTACTCTTGAGTTGGGGTCAACCAAATATCTATTTGCAAGTCGATTTGCCCCAACAATCAATCTAATTATTACTATTATAAAGTAAAGTACTTTATCATTTTATGAAAGATCTAGACTCTCTAGTTGCTTTAACTTTAAAAGCGTTGCTAGGATTAAGCCAATCAGATTGTTGTGTGATAAATTTAACGATCTGACATTGCTTAAATTTTCGAGTTCAATGGGAATTTCACCTGAGAATCTATTACAAGCAAGATGGATTTCATACATGTAATCAAGAATGTATTATGTATCCTTTGTAAGAAAGTGAGTACTTTTCATATATGTGTAGAGAATTGCTTCTATATGGATTTATATATATATATGTGTAGCAGATCTGATCATGCTTCTTCACCTGCCGATAACTTGCAAGCTTTAGGCACATCTTGACTTGGGGTCAACCAAAACATAAATTGATAGTCTATTTGGCCCAACCTAATTTCACCTTCATTTAGTGTAATGACAACAATAGAGTTACCAACTCTTACCATTATTATCATCAACCCTTCTTTTTTTTCTCTGCCAATTAATGTCCCTCCTTATAAATCTTAATCACTGGTCAATTAAGTAATTGAAAAAACCAATTAGTCCATTACCATCATCGTAGTAAACAGGCCGTGTATTTACTTGGTCTTAGTCTTCCTATAGCTTATAAATCTTAATCATTGGTCAATTAAGTAATTGAAAAAACCAATTAGTCCATTATCATCATCGTAGTAAACACGTCGTGCATTTACTTGGTCTTAGTCTTCCTATAGCTTATAAATCTTAATCACTAGTCAATTAAGTAATTGAAAAAACCAATTAATCCATTATCATCATCGTAGTAAACACGCAGTGCATTTATTTGATCTTAACCTTCCTCTAACTTACAACTTGTAGGCTTTGGATACTCTTGACTTGGGGTCAACCAAATATCTATTTGCAAGTCTATTTGCCCCAACAATCAATCTACTTATTAGTACTATAAAGTAAAGTACCGTAACATTTGTATAGTTTTGACTCCTATCTACCATTCCTGAGACAATATCAAAGGATCGAAAGGACCCGCAAGAAGTTCTCCGATAGATGGTGTAATAAATACTAACTGGAAATTAGAAAAAGAAAGTAAAAATAAATTACTTCACTGTGAAGAAATTGAAGATCAAGAACACATTGTGGATAACAAATAAAATAAATAAAATAGAACAAAAAAAAAAGTAGCAAAAACTTTAAAAGTCATTCACACGCATATTCTCTTCAAATAGGAGATATTTAAGAAAGTATGTTTGCTTTCCTGATGATTAAGAGAAGGCCCTAAAGAAGGTAACATTTACTAACGTCCATCAGCAGCCCAGGAGCCCATCTATTATTAAGTCCAATTGCTCTTTAGTTAAACAAAGCCCATCATATGTATATGTTTAATTATCTCCAACGGTTACTGAATTGTTTTAGACAAAGCCCATCATATGTATATGTTTAAATTATCTCCAACGGTTACTGAATTGTTCTGAAGTGTCAGTTCTGTTTTCAGTCCTGTTAGTCAGACTTTTTAAATTGTAGCCGTTAGCAATAGTTCTATATGTATCCTTGTATCTCTTGTAAAGTTTTTAATGAAAATAAACTCATCAGAACGCTTTATGGTATCGGAGCAAAAGGAAGTCTCCGACGAGATCAATCCTGTTTCCGCCATGGCTACAATACCACCTAATACTCAACCTCTTACCACAACCATTTTTATTCCTAATTCAAACACCAACATCACAGTTCATGCAATCTCACCTATACCTACAAAGCTTACAGCTTCTAACTTTATTTCATGGAGATTGCAAATGACCTCTCTTTTGCGTGCATATAAATTGATGGGTTATGTGGATGGCACCAATATTTGTCCCC
The DNA here is from genome assembly GCF_013401445.1 of Tripterygium wilfordii. Taxonomy (NCBI): domain Eukaryota; kingdom Viridiplantae; phylum Streptophyta; class Magnoliopsida; order Celastrales; family Celastraceae; genus Tripterygium; species Tripterygium wilfordii. The sequence goes on from NC_052235.1 coordinate 15,818,364, forward strand.
CATCTTCAACTGATTCTTCGTCCAGTTCCAACACTGATATTCTAACTCAAACATGGCAGAGTCAAGATGATTTCATTCTACATGCTATTGTGGCCTCAATCGACGTCGCCGTTCTTCCTCTACTGGGTAATGTTAGCACCAGTAAGGCTGCTTGGGACAAAGTCCATAAGCTCTATGCTAATAGCTCCCGATCTCGAGTTATTCAACTAAAATCACAGCTCTCACGGTGTCAAAAGGGAGGCAAAAATATGACTGATTACCTGCAAGAAGTGAAGTGCCTTGCGGATGAATTAGCTTTGATTGATCATCCAGTCACTTCTGATGATCTCACACTTTATATTCTTGATGGTCTTGGGCAAGAATATGCTGGCATGGTTGGTTCTATTCGAACCAGAGAAACCTCTTTTAGTTATGAAGAACTTAAAGACGTGCTCATCGCTCAAGAAGGTTTTCTTACTCGGGTTAATACTCCTCAAGATCTGTCTCTTGCTACAGCCAATTTTCATCAACGTCAACCCAGCTCTAACACCAATCCATCCTCTCATGGTCGTAACTCCTCTCACTTATGGCATAACAACAAACCTCACTTTCAATGGTCTGGCTCACGTCCCCCTTTTCATGGTGGTAGAGGAAGGGGTCGTGGTCGAGGACCTCCTAAATTGGTCTGCCAGCTCTGCGATAAGCCAGGACATGCTGCCACCACTTGTAGGAAATTTAAGATCTATTCAAATTATCCAGCTCCTACCACTACTGCCACTGCCAACTTTGCATCAGCTTCCTATACTACCTCATCTCAACCACCATGGCTCTTAGACTCAGGTGCTAGCCATAATATGGCTCATGATTTCAACACTCTTCAATATCACTCTGAGTATGATGGTTCTGATGAGGTCAAGCTAGGGGATGGTACAGGTTTGAATATTTCACATATTGGTCACACAAATTTGCACACACGAACTAGACCTCTTGCAATCAATAATATCTTGTGTGTTCCTTCTCTTCAAAAGAATCTACTTTCAGTTCATGAACTAACCGAACATAATAATGTCTCTATTGAATTTTTTCCATTCTCTTGTGTTATTAAGGATCAGCCATCTGGACAGATCATGGCACACGGTAGATGCAGTGATGGTGTTTACACTTTTGAGCCCAAGTCCATTTCCTGTTTTGCCACAACAGCAACTACTCCTGGTCTTTGTGCAAACTTAGAAAGATGGCACTGTCGCTTAGGCCATCCTTCTACTAGATTATTTTCTACACTTTTGAAGTCTGAAAATCTGCCTTGTACTCAGGCTCTATCTTCATTACCCATGTTTTGTACTTCTTGCAAGATTAATAAATCCCACAAATTGCCTTTTGGCCTATCATCAGTTCACAGTACATCACCTTTGCATATTATTTATAGTGATTTATGGGGCCCTGCTCCAACTTTGTCAGTGCATGGTTTTAGATATTATGTTGTGTTTGTTGACCACTTTACTCATTATACTTGGCTTTTCCTTTACACCAAAAATCTGACGTCTTCTCCACTTTCTTACAGTTCAAGAAATTGGTGGAAAAACAATTTCAGCTTCCCATTCGCATTTCAACTTATATGAATATAATCTCCTCTCAGTATGTACTGAGATGTTTTCAAGCTATCTCATTTGATGCTCCGCAATTTTATTCTCGTTCCTGTGTTGCAATATATCTATGGTTTATCAAAAAATATAATCTCAATCACGGAATAAAACCTGAAACCGCTTTACATGCATACGTATATGATACTCCTTATTTACACTTTTTTTAACCTTTTTCTATTCCAAGAAAAGAACAATCATGCAAAAGTACAAGGCTAACTAAACTCTACAATATTACAATTTTTAGGGGATTAGTTGGTGAGTATTCACTCTCTCGATTGCATGTAAAACTAAGATGATTAAGTTATCAACGACCTAGCTCCTTAGTAGTTGAAAGAACTTCGACGATCAATACAACGACGAAGATTAGGGTTTGAATGAGAAAAATATATGATTTCAATTTTTAGCTCTTTATATACCTTGGTATTTGCCCCTCTAAATGATTAATTTCTTGATAGGTATTGGCTACAATTTTTGATGTGTTCTTTTAAGAATAATTTAGTTTTCAATAGTGTAGAACATAATATATGTATTCTAGATTGATCCCCTTCTTTATAGAATTATAGCTGAGGTTGTCATAATAAAAAAAAAGAAGTTAAGGTCGTCACAAGCAAATATGTTTCTCTTCGATATTAATGATCAAAACCTAATTAACCTAGTTGGAGAAAAACAACATGCGCTTTGAACGAGCGGTTATTATTTGTTGTGAAACATGTTCTTTTCAAATAATAAGACAACAGAGCAATAAACACAGAACAATCAAAGTAGAGAAAGAGAAGAACAACATAGTTCGACAAGAGTGTCTACGTCCATGGAGTCTACGGCTGTTTTCAATATAGGAATTTCAGTAATACCATACCATTTAGGTACCTGAAAAATATAATTATACCCCCATACATATTTAAAAATAACCATACCATACCACAGGGCTCTGCCCCCAAACCCTCGGTCCCTATTGATAGTAATGAAACAAACAAGTGTAACCATGCACGATGGGAAGTTGTATGTGCTTGACTGTTACGTTACGTTTCCCTCTCGCATAACTTCTCATTTCCTAGCATTACCTGGGCTAGATCTCGAACCCCAACCTGACATGGGCCCGAACCCGAATCTAGGCCATACACGGTCTGATCCCGAACCCAGGCCTGACCCCGGTCATATCTAGATGTCGGCCTGAACCGGGCCGGATCCCGAATCTCGACATGACCTGGGAAATATCCCAGACATCAACCTAACATGTTCTCGATCCTAGACACCAGCCTGACCCAGGCCCTATTTCGAATCCCAGCCTAACCCGGGTCAGATCCTGGACCCCGGACCCTGTCTAACCGAGCCCTATCCCAGATCCCAGACTGACCCAGGCCCTATCTCAGATCCCGGCTTGATCCGGGTTAGATCCTAGACCCCGGCCTTACCCAGGCCCAATCTTGAACCCCGGCCTAATAAAAATATGTGCATATATAAAAATACTATATCTAAAATAAAATATTTATTTATTTATTTATATATACATGACATACAAATATGTAAGGATATAACTGTAAATAATTTTTCATCATCGGGGATATATTTGTCCAAGAAACAAATATATGATTTTGTAATCACAATATAAAATTTTGGATGGTATTGAGATTCCTTGTTTTTGTAAGGGACCTCTCATTACCAAGCAATTGGATTACACTATATTTTTAAATTAATGGACACCAAACATTGTAATGTAATGTGAAAATAATTACCATTATAATAAAAGGGTAACCAAACGGGCTCTTAATGTAAAGGAGACAGTATAAGAAAACACTGTTTGTTCATTTTGGATAGTGTAATAAGATACTGTTGGGAGCAATCAACATAAAAACTCATAAAATAAGTACATAAATGACAAGTATTTATGCTTATTTGAAATTTGAATTTCGTGTAAAGGGGATCATGCAATAAGACCATGTATTCATTTATGACAGTGTAATAACACATTCTCGGAAAATGAAAGAAATAAAAAGAAGAAAGCGAGTACAATATTAACGTACTCGAGCAAGTAAAGAAGAACCTAGTAGTTGTGTTGTCCCGGAAATTCAATTTATTTTAATTTATTTATTCACGATAGAGACGTTTTATTTTTGTATTAATTATTAAATGGATAAAGTGAAGGAGTTCCCAATCCGTCTTATAAGTTACGGGAGACGAAATAAAAATGTTCTCGTAAAAATATCGTATCGCGGTGTGATAAATTTCCAATTCCGCCACCCAACAACCACACTTTGTCAATTCATGGTGACGCAACACTATTTAATACGTTGTGACAATCAAGGCGTTGTTGCTCTCAGTTTAAATCCTGTGCATCACTCTCGCATGAAGCATATCACTGTAGATCTTCATTTTGTTCGATCTCTGGTCAACAATGGCATTCTTACTGTTCATAAAGTATCTACCACTGACCAGTTGGCTGATATAATGACCAAATCTCTCTCACGATCACGTTTTGTTCCTCTGCGTTCCAAGATTGGAGTTTCCTCTGGAACACCTCCATCTTGAGGAAGGGTAAAGAAGGTAACATTTACTAAGGTCCATCAGCAGCCCAGGAGCCCATCTATTATTAAGTCCAATTGCTCTTTAGTTAAACAAAGCCCATCATATGTATATGTTTAATTATCTCCAACGGTTACTGAATTGTTTTAGACAAAGCCCATCATATGTATATGTTTAAATTATCTCCAACGGTTACTGAATTGTTCTGAAGTGTCAGTTCTGTTTTCAGTCCTGTTAGTCAGACTTTTTAAATTGTAGCCGTTAGCAATAGTTCTATATGTATCCTTGTATCTCTTGTAAAGTTTTTAATGAAAATAAACTCATCAGAACGCTTTAGGCCCAACATGTTCCACCAGATATCAAGTAGGAATTCAACATGGATGTCTCCTTGTCCACCTTGTTGGAGCACACTGTACGCATGTTGATGGACCCAAACTCTAGTTTTTGAGTTAAAATGGATCACAATCGACTTGTGTCTAAAAACCTGTTTTCGACTTTGTAATGTGGATTCGCTTTCGGTCCATATTTCCTAACACACCCCTTGAAGGCTTCAATCAATACCCATTCATCAAATGTACATAAATATTGACCTTGAGCTTTGGAAAAGATATAATTCCAAATACATATGTTTAAATATAAAGTTGTGTTTAGCTTTTGATCTCTCTTAGTCAATAGTCTTCTTTTTTTGTAAGAGAAAAACAAAATGAGAGAGGGAAATTAAGTCTCAAAGTAGTAGGATCTGGTGACAAAAAGAAGGAAGAATGGGGGGTTTAAGGCGTGAGGGAATTTGTTTGGTTAATGGCATGCCAACTTATTACCCCCAAAAATCATGAGAGTGTGCAAAAAGACCTCCCCTTTGTTATTATAAAAGGGTCGTCTTTTACACTTCCCAAAGATTTTCGATAAATAATCATTAATTTTTTTTTATAAAAAAAGTAGGGTTAAATTAGCAAAACCCAAGAAGAGTGTCGCCTAATGCAGGCCCAAGGATGGCCCCCTTTACGCTTTAGCACCGGTGTCTTCGCTTTGTAGTTTTCGTCTTTTATTTTTTTAAAAAGAATGATTTGCTCTTTTAAATATTTGATATGAGACTAAACTCGAGTTGTTAGGCTTACATGCATAGAAATTATCAAAGTTCATCGCGTGTCCATAAGATTATTGCTCTCAGTAAAAATAAGACTTATAACCTCATGAATTCATACGGTTTGACCCCATATAAATTCATCAATTAAACTATCACCCAAAGTAATTACTTTTTGATTTATTTTGTCAAAAAATTTTCATAGTTTCATGTGTTTCGTGTTATGTTCGTGAAATCTTTTGTACGTCAATGAAACTTCTTGAGTTTCTAGACAATCTCTTCGCTGACATTCTGCATTGCTGTTACCAAAGATTACTCTCTCTCTCTCTCTCCAATTTGACCACAATCGAAGGTGTTTCTCTCTACAAGAAATAATATTGGTGCATGTAAATATTTACTTGTAAAAATAACAACAAGAATTAGCTTCAATAACATATATATATATATATATAGTGAGCAATCCACTTAGTTTTTCTTTTTTAAAAATTAATCGATTAGGGCACACGCATGTTAGCATGCATGTATAATTAATGTACAAAAATTATTGATCCCGTTATCATCATGAGCAATCCTCCATTCTAATTCCTAAATGGGTTTTCTCTGTAAATTAAGAATTATTTTATGTTTATATTAATGGGGAATGCAAATAAAGCCAACCATGATATTCTCTTTTTGGCATAATGAGTGGGGAGTGTATATATATATATATATATATTAAAAGAATATTAATAATAAACAAAAATAATTAATAGAGAGAGAGAGAGAGAGATAGGTACTTGATAATTAATATGAAAAGGACGAGGTATTGCTTTTTGGTGGAGCAAGGTGGGAATATTTACAACGGTGCATGCGCAAGAGAGAAGGAGAGAAAGGCAAAGAGAAGAGAGAGTCCAAGCTAATCGAGTAGAAACTAAGCATGACAAAACCCTAAAAAGTAACTTGTTTCTGCTCCCTTCTTGACATGCATCATTCCCCTCACCAGCTTCTCTTCACTCTTCTCATATATCCCGAGGCAGGCACCTCCCCACCTTACCTGTATATCACATACCCACTTCTTCTCTCTTCCTCTAATTCCCTTTTCATTCCAATCCAATGTCTTGATCCTCTTCATCCCCCCCCCCCTCTCTCTCTTCTTATATATGTTGTTGAACGTTAGTTCTTGCTTGTGTGTCTTTATTTTCATTTGATAAACACTTCATTTTTTAATCCCAGCCTAGCTCTCTCTATTGCACAGCTTTCTATTCTTGAATTCATGAATTGAATCAAAACTTAACACCATACACCCTTTTGGCTAGTCTCATATATATATGTATCCCCACTTCAACCACTATTATATATATATATATATCCCACAACAACCGATTAATATCTCCTACTCCACCAAAGCAATGGCATATCAATGGCATATCTTCCTTGTTGTCATATTATTGTTCTTTTGGTGCCAAAATGGATGAGTAATACTCTTGAGTGATTGAATATCCAACGTTGAGGAAAGGATTTAATTTGCAGGGTGTTGGCCAAGCAAATTGATTTATAAGCAAAAAAGGAAAACGATGTTGGTGAGGTTCAATCCGAAGACGGATTTATGTTACGTAACATACGATCTCAGATTGAGCCGCGCCAATATCACTTTCTATCTCTATATATCTATCTGGCTCCATTTATTCATTAAGATTTTTCCTTCCCCTACTCTTCATGTGTGTGTGCATATAACTACACCCTGCCTTTTCTCCTGATGAAGTTCTAGCTACCACAAGCTGCATTGTTTTTTCTGGATTAATCAAGAAGCAGCTCTATTATCTGCAGCCAGATTAGGGTGTGCACTCTCTCTTTGACTCTCTAGCTAGCTTTGGCTTTCGAACAGATTTCTCTTCTTTTTCTCTTTGGCTACCTTCACGTAAATGGAATGCATATCCTCCTCCTAGCTACTAGTGTGTCAACTTGAAACTGGTTCATGTTGTTTCTACTATAGTATGTGAATTGCTGTTAGGACCGGATAAGGAGTTAAAGAGTAACTTTGGACATCCGATATGAACTAAACTCGGGTCGCCATGTCCGCGTGCATAGAAGTTTCCCGCCTGATGATAGTATAAATAGGGTTTAACGCGTGGTTACAAGGATATTGCTCTCAGCCCTAAACTTTAAATCCCAACTCCTAAACTCTAATATGTCATTTGTGAAAAAAATATTAACACGATTTTGGGGAATCATAATCAATTGTAACTAAAAGAATTGTAACTCAACTCGCGGGTGACAAGCTTAAGTTTTGACTATCAATACTGTCATTAAAAATTGTGATTTTTTATATAATTTTGTATCAACTAATCATATTTCGTATAAAATTTCATTACGAGGTGTCGAATATGGTTGAATATTATGTTAGTTAGTTCTTTATATTCTAAAATTTGTGTCGATTTCAGTCAGGCAAATAACTTGTGAAAAGAAAAAATGACAGAATGTGGCCGTTAAGTGGCGCCAAGTACAAAACGAGTAACGACTTTTTAAAAATATAAAACCGAAAGTACGTGGCGTGCTTTGACCGTGTCTCCGCCATAAAAAGCCAAACCAACCAACAGAAATCCCCCACCTGCTCTGTCTGAAATCTGAATCTCCTCGTAAAACACATTCATGTTTTCTTCATCAAATTGAGTTTGAAGGGCGCAATTAGGGTTTTCAGAAACAAGAAGAAGAAAGAAGAGAATGCAGGAGTTGGTGCCTGAGTTTCCAGACTCCTGCACTTGCTGTGCAACTCCCCTGTCTCCTTACAAAAGGCTCCCTCAACAGCTCCTCCGCCTCTCTGTTCTCAAACTCGATGGCTCTCGATTTGGTAATTAATTAAACATCCATTCAAAATGTTTAATTTCGAATTATGTGATTGAATTTTCATAAAAATCTGGAATCAATGAATATGCAGAGGTGGAAATATCGACGACGGCGACCGTGGCTGAATTGAAAGAAGCGGTGGAGGAGGTCTTCAACCGGGTACCGGTTGATCGGCATATCAAGATTTCATGGTATATATAATTTTTTTCTTCTAATAATTTGTATTGGAATTTGACATATATATATTGGACAATTTGTGTTTACCGTTTTTCTTCTTGTTGAATTAATGGTGCAGGTCACATGTATGGGGTCATTTTTATTTGTGCTACAGAGGTCAGAAGCTAGCCAATAACAAGGCACATATACGGCTATATGGCATCAAGGATGAAGATCAGGTATATTAATTAAAGAATGTGTTACTGATGGATGGACTTTTGTTAATCTTCTGATATTGTTTCTGTTTGAACTTATTTTTCCAACCAGTTTTGCGTTTTTGATTTCTGCTTGTTGAACACGAATAAACGATGAACAATCTGTTTGGTTTGTTTTCTGCTTTCAAGTGATTTTAGCTACTTTTCTGTTTTCCGTGTATTCTAAAATGCGCAACCAAATGTGTTTTGATGAATGTTTTCAGCTTTCCGAGAAATGAAAACAGAAAACGCATGGAAAACAAGCATACCAAACTTGACATTCATTTTAGAAATCGCATTCTGTAATGTTGCTGATCTTTAAAGCATGTATAGAAGTGCTGTGAATTTTTTGTTGTCTTAAGACTGTTTCTGTATAGTATGCTAATAAATCCATTCTCATTATACCCACCAGCTTCATTTTATCCAGAATCAATCATCAACAAACTAGCCGGAAAAACGAAGGGATGTCATGCTTCTTACTGACAGCCTTGTGACATAAAAACACAGAGGTGATGGATGAAGCCTTTTATGTGATGATGATGGAGGAGAGTCACTGGAAACTGCACTGAAAGAGAAGAATAAACTAAAGATGGCTTAACCTCTCAGATTCACAATTTCATGCTAGTTTGTAAAGGAAATTCTGACCCTTCAGATATTTTAGGGTATGTCATGTAGGTCAAGGATGAGTACTTTAGCTGTGTAAAGTTTCATGAACTGAAACCCTTTTTATGAATTCAATTTTCTACTTTTAATCAGAGTGGCAGAATACAAAAAATCTGCTTGTCTTCAACTTATAAATAAAGCAAAAGAATTCAGTAGTAGCTTAGACCTGTGAAGGAAGAAAATTCGTATCACTCGGATATAGAATCTACAGGTTCACAGCAGCAACAGAACTTTCATGGGTGATGGCAAGCATATTCTCTCTAGAAGTTACTGGTATTGGGAGAACTACGCAGATGCGTTCCACACATGGACTAGTTAAATTAACTTTCGCTGTACCATTTATGTAAATGATATGTAGAATAAGTATATCAGATAAGATTCTATTCGAGTTTAAAAGCAGTGAAAATATGGAATATATGATGATATGTGTATGCAACCAGAGACGTAAACGTTTTACAACAGAATATGTTAAGGCTAGATTAGATTCTGGGTGGAATGCTAACTGATCATAAAATGCAGACTTCAGAACTTTATGCTATAAAAGATGACATATCTATCTGCTTTGAATCTCTTTGTCAGAAGCATATGTGCTGTTCTCACTGAAAACACAGTGTTCGGTAAAAGATCACCTAGAGATATGTCAAGTCTTTTAGACCAAACGGGTATCACCCAATGTACAAACACCATACTTCTGAAGGATTCACAAAACTACCAATTACAATGAGATCAAATAATGTTTGGTTCAGAAAAGTTCATTGAAAGCATGATACTGTAAAATCATAATTCCGAAAACCGAAAGAGAATAGAATTCAGGCAGCCGCCACTAACAATACTGGAATGGAAGTTTTAATCTCATTACAGGATATATCTCAGTTACAGCAACTTCAAATTGCAATGAGTGGTTCAGGTTGATGGTTAGCTCTCTAGTGTAAGACTTGAAATCGAGGAAACAGACTTCCTCTTCCATTTTCCTTATGGCTCAAACAAAGTTTAAAACTCGATATTACACTACAAGCCAATCATTTCGATAGTTGAGCCAGTCGAGGGGAACTAGTTGATACATGAATCATTTACAATGCTGCTTGCCAGTATTCAAAGGAGAATCTCTGATGTTCCTGGAATGATTTGCAATCTGATGAGTTCTATCTGCCTTCTTCTTACGTCTACCTTGTTGTGATAAACGCGAGTGATAAGATAAGATGGCAAAGTCGTTGAGATCTTGCAGGGGAGTGAGAACCTTCACTACTTCATCCATTGTAGGCCGGGATTTAGTGTCCCTGCTGAGGCAGTTGCAAGCTAATTGAGAAACTTTCTGCACCCCTTTAATGGAGTAATTCAGCTCCAAGCGAGGATCCACTAACTGGTAAATCTTTCTCTTGTCAGCTAAGTAAGGCCGTGCCCACATAACGAGATTCTGCTCTCCACTGGGACGCTTCTTGTCCATTGATCTTCTTCCTGTCAATATCTCTAATAGCATGACGCCAAAGCTGTAAACATCACTCTTTGACGTCAAGTGTCCTGGGTAGAGAGGGAGACAATTATAGAGTTTTGTTAAATCTCGAAATTGTCATGGTAGGAAAAATAATAGCGGATGAAATTTCTGAATACAATAATCTTTAACTGATCATCATATGGCTTAAAGCTTCAAAGTGCATGAAACCACAAGTTTTCTTTTTGTAAGAGGGAAAAAATGTTTAAAACAGTTCAAATCATCTACAACAGCTTTCTTACCTGTCATCACATACTCTGGAGCAGCATAGCCATATGTGCCAACAACCCTGGTAGAAACATGAGTTTTGTCACCTTGAGGCCCAGCTTTTGCTAGACCAAAATCTGAAAGCTTTGCGTTATAGTCCTATAAAAGGAATTTCATGTTAAGGATTGAGTTGATAGAGATATATATAGTTGATAAAATGATTTATGAATATGACTTCTTACGTACCGAATCAAGCAATATATTCGATGTCTTAAAATCCCTATATATAACTGGCTTTCGACCGCTGTGGAGAAAGGCCAATCCTTTGGCAGCTCCAAGTCCAATCTTAATCCTATTGGACCATGGAAGTGGTATGGTTCCTTCATAATTTTGACAATACCATCATTTTTTTTTTTGCAAAAAAATATGAATTCATAAACTCATAGGAGGAAAAGTGAATTCATCAGATGAGTTAAAAGAACACATAGACTATAGAGCATCATGCATCAAATTAGTTAAAAGCAACTGCATCTTTTTTCCTTTAGAGTTATAAGACTTACTTCTGAAAAGATGATTCTCAAGACTTCCGCGTGTCATAAATTCATATACAAGCATCCTCTGATCATCCTCAATACAGAATCCAATAAGCTTCACAAGATTAGGATGGTGAAGCTTGCCGAGAAAATCCACTTCAGCCTGCAAATTAGAACTCCCATCTGTTAATACTCCAAATTTCTAGCATCTCAGATAGCAATGCATCATTGACAATGATATTACCAACCCAAAGCACACTATATTCTACTAACCACCCATTCTCTATGGCCCTGAAGACCATCTGGCTTCAAGCTTTTGACAGCAACTGTAATCCCTGATCCAGGTTTTGCTGGTGCAGTCCCATTTTCCTCTATCCATCCCTTGAATACATACCCAAATCCTCCTTCCCCCAGAATGCTATCAGGCCTAAAGTTCCCGGTCGCAGATTTTAGTTCCTGAAATGTGAACTCAAGCAGCTGACGTTGTGCCTCGTTATCTGATGGTGGTGGATCAGGATTATCGAAGGATAATTGAGCTTCATTTGGACAAAACTCCCGGTTGCTAGCGTTTAGATATCTTGTCTCAGTAGCTGCATAGACAGCATAAACCTTAAAAACACTTTGTACAATCGAACACACAAATTATCCGGATGGTGTCTGGTTTCAAGACCTCAAAGGGCATTGTGAGATAATAAAACTTTCCTGATATTGTGAGTTCAATTTAAACACTTTCAACAAGAGGATGGAACAAGAGAACTCACATCTTTTATAAACTAGGAAATTAGGTCAAATATCAAGTGCAGAAAACCCCCTTCTGTATTCTACAAATAATTGGGTACAGGAACATAGCTTAAGCTGATAACAGAAGAACAAATACCCATTTTGGATTTCAAATCTTGTGAATTAAAAACAAAAAAGAAGTGCATTTCCTTGTGGTAAAAAGAGGACAGAATTCAGTCTGTTGTCAGCCAAAAATACCCAATTTGAGATCTGTTGACTGTTGTCTGAATCCCTATACAAAATCTTATAAGAGCAGAACTCTTCTTCTCAAACTGAATCATAGAAAAACTGTAATAAAAATTGTTCCAGAAATCAGAAAGAGTAAGAGTAATCATAAGAGTATATAACAGATTCACAGAGAACACTAACAGAGAGAGGAGACCCATATTCACAGAGATGGGTAATCTATAAACTGATTCAATATCACAAATTTAAAACCCATAACACCAAATCAAAACCCCATAACCGAAATTTGAAAAATAAGCACTGAGTAATTGATAATAATCTCTTAATCCCCTAATATACCTGCATCATAAACAAGACTAGTACGAGGGATAGTGTTAACAGAGTCTTTAGAGGCAGAGGACTTGCAAACCCCACGTTTGAGAAGAGCCCAGCAACCGCACTTCTTCTCCATACTTGGGTGTTTTGATTTAACGGAAATAGCTTTTATATTTCATGAAATGTCACTGCAACCGCATGAGATTCGGTGATTATTGAGAGGCAATAAGAGGTTTGGTCATGGTGGTAATTGTGAAGAATAAAAAGCAATAGACAACGATAACAGAGGAGAAGACACAATATAGAGAGAGAAAAAGAGAGGGGAGGTGAAGGTGTTGGTGATGGAGATTGCAGGCATCATCAACGCCATCATTCCCAGTGTGTACAAAAAGAGCCTTTTTCCCCACCACCTTTTGTGTGGGGATGCTGAATGGCTCTCTCACTCACGCTCTCTCTCCTCTGTTTACTCTCTGTATTTTTTTTTAACTTGAACCGAATTACCAAAAAGAATCACTCCTGTTCTGTCACATGCAAATTTTTAGGCAAATAAAGAGAAACCAATGATAGTATTTGACTCAATTTATACTGGTAGTATATATGTGGTTTGAAATGTTATAGCAAATTAGGTACATGGTACACAGAATAATTAAGTAGAATACCAGTCTCCAAATTGGTGTTTGGCACATGAGTAGCATATATGCTACTCAAAATGATTTGCCAAACAAATGCTAGTCACAGGGGTTCGAATCATGCCAACCTGAAAGAAATAAGTTAGGCTAGGTATTGTAACATTGTTTACTGCAGAAACAATTTTTGTTGCATTGTAACCATCTTTCCCACTCTTATGTATGCATGTGATAGGAGTTAAGTAATAGTTATTTTGTGTATATTTTTGATATTTCTATTGGGGAATCATAAAGAGCTGGGAAAAAAAATGAAGCTTGGAGGAAGAAAGAGCATGAAGTTAAAAAAGCCATGAACCAATGACTCAATCACTCTTTTTTTTACTATGTAATCAAAAGTGATCGTTCAATTCTATACTTTCTCTCTTTTGTGAGAAACAAGATTACAAAACTTTCTTTTTTTTGTTACAGAACTCTGTTAAATGAAGAAATGTATTCTTTACTCCATTTTGTTTTCTTTTTCAATTGCTAAACAAAACCTATACACAGTACACACCCATATTTGTTTATGTAACGAGTGTGCTTAGCACTAGACATGTAACATCCCGCCCCCTCTTTGAGTCTAGTGAATATTATCCACCTTCAACCGGCTCATGCTAGTCCGCATTGATTTATACACTAGGTTAGGGGATTTGTTGGAAGCATTTTATCTACCTTCTTACCCTGAAAAAGAGATTTGTATATTAACTCACACAACACCACAAAGCTTGACACTGTCAAAACTTGGAGCTTGACACTGTAAAGACTTATAGCTCGTCCACTCGAGCCGAGTGCTACAAGACACCTGTTTAACTTGTAAGGCAGTGTCATTCCAAGGGTCTCCAATTAAGTGTCAAATTAAGGTTTCTATATTATTGGCTGGTCAAAGTTATTATTAGAAAGATAGTCAAGAGCATATTTGAGTGCAATCCCATCCCAGTCCCACACAATATCTCATCTTTCTCTCTCTAGGCAATCAAGGATGTATATATATTCCTACAGAGATATATAAGAAATGAAACTATTTATGTAAGGTTTATAATAAGTTGGGGATGCTTGGTGTGGAGTCATTTCATCAACAACCAAATAAACAAAATGGTATTCCATGATGCCTTGAGGGAGAAAAAGCAAAATATAAGATCCCTATTCTTTCTTGCAACTTGACAAGGTGATACCCACTGTCCCCACTTACTGTGTGGACCCTACTACACGGGCTCCACAACAATTTATATATATATATATAGCTTATCAAAATATATATATATTTTCCTGTTAATTAATAGTTTAGCCACTCATTAATGTCATCACATTTGTACAACAATATATATATATATAGCTTATCAAAATATATATATATTCCTGTTAATTAATAGTTTAGCCCACTCATTAATGTCATCACATTTGTTTTTTTAGTAATAGAGAGTGATACCATATCAAGTTTGTTCTTTGACCATTTGATATGAGTGTAAACTCGGGTCGTAGACCCACGTACGCAGAAGTTTTCACATAATGACATAATAAGTTGGGTTAATCTCAACACGTGACCACAAATGTATTGCTTCAAATGAGAATCAAATTCATGATCTTTTGAGTCATAAGTTCTATGTTATTGTTGTTCAATGTCACAAATGCACAGCATATATGAATATAATTCAAATTCAAAGAGTATTTGTATTCTTTTTTTGCCTAAGTGGTTGGAAAATAGTATAAGATCTTCTATGATTGCATTAGCCCAAAAGGCATGGCTAGCAACATATATTAAGCATAATTGTGAGTGAACATTAGCCACATTTACAGGGACAAGACAAAGGACTTGACATTACATGGGCTCCTCTCATCATTTGTTGATTATATGCAAAGCAAAATAAGACAAGACATTTATTAATGTTTAGGGCAACACCAACAAGGGTTCCCAAATTTTAGTTTCTATAATGACGTTATAGTAATTTATTATAAAAAAAAAAAAAAAAAAAACTTTGGTTGTGATGGTAAAATTGATTGTGGTAATTTCTTCTAAATGCAGGAGGTTACAACTTCAAGAAGCTAATAGCTAAAAGAGAGGAATAAAATCAACAAGCTAGCAGAAGGAGACAAATAGGGCACGTGGTTCTATTCCAGGTCATCGAATTATTGCTCGTAATCATTCTATGGTCACAATAGGCTATGGAATGATTACTTTCAACCTAGTCCTAAAAACCATGAAGGTCTTTTCAAGAAGAGATTTCGAATGAGTCGTAATTTTTTTCTCCATATCGCTAATACTGTAATAGCTTATGACTCATTTTTTGTACGAAGACGAAATTCAAAATATACAAATAGGCGAAAGCACTACAATCGACAGTCTACAAGCATATATTTGCAAAAGCTATTGCTGCGATTTTTAGAGATGACAACACACCAAACAAAAATTATATTGCTCAATTATTAGTTTAAAATGAGGAACGTCGATTTCCAGATATGTTAGAAAGTATTGATTGTATGCGGAGGAACTGCCCAAATGTGCAAGGGATAAGAATTGGGATCCTATCCATCCAACTAATTAAACTAATGTCTTAATTAAAAAAATTTAACTAGCACTTGAAGTCCAACCCAACTAAACTTTAAACCAAACTCAATTAAACCTAATCAAAACTAATTAAAATAAACTAACTACAAGGCCCAGCCCACCTTGAAGAACTAGTGCAACAACCTCCATCACCCAAATCCCAGCCCAACTTATCCTAATCAAATTTAACTAAAACTTAATTAGCCCTAGCATTTTTTTAGAGTAAGGGTGGAGACCGCAAGACATCGCCTTCTCCTTCTTCTCTCCAGTCCCGCAAAAGCAACAGTAAGATGAATGAAAGCAAACTAGGATGAAGTAAAATGGACATACTTGGCAAGATTAACAATGTCCAGAAAAGAACTGGAAAACATCAATCCCAGACACTAGAGATATATAGTGTTCCATATTCCATCATCATCTCACTGAGTTTAATACAGATATGTAATCAGGACCGACGTGAACGGCTTTCAATGACCCTCATTGTAATGGCAGGACTTCATATTTCTCGGAAAACGCCAGTGAATTGCTCCAAGTCGCCAATACTTCGGGAGGTTAAGAAGAATAAGATGTTACGATCCTACAACACTTCGCTTAATTAGATGTGGAAAGGAAGTGTAGAATATGAATGAGGTGAAACTAATAGGATTAGTTGTTGGACCGGGTCGTTAAATAATGACTCATATTAGAAGTATTACCTAAAAGCTCTAGGAGACTTTAGGAAATGAGAAGTTGTGAACTTCCTGCGGTGGTTACTACACTCTCCTCTCGTAAGAAACTCTAGGAAATGAGAAGTTGTGAACTTCCTATGGTGGTTACACTAGTTGAGCATACCAATCGAGCACAACTTCTTATGGTGTGACCGGGGCTTCCTATGGTGGTTACACTAGTTGAGCATACCAATCGAGCACAACTTCTTATGGTGGGATCGGGGTGGTATTACTGATGTATTATAATTGTATTTTCAACTAGTGCGTACCAATCGAGCACAACTTCTTATGGTGGGACCGAGGCAACTGGCCGTATTACATTTTTGTATGGAGTATAATTGGGTGGGACCGAGGGTGCGGTATTATTGATGTACACTACTTGAGCGTACCAATCGAGCACAACTTCTTATGGTGGGATCGGGGCGGTATTACTGATGTATTATAATTGTATTTTCAAGTAGCTAGGTAGTTGATATATAAGGGTTACAAACCCTACCCATATATACTAAGCAACTTCTTATATTGAAAAGAGTCACAAACCCTAAAGACGTAATAAATTGCCTAACCTCGTAACTCCGCACTTACAAAGGAAGAAGATGGAAAGGTTGTTGGAAAGATTGTCTTTTCCATTCTCGAAAACCCAAAAAAAGAGATCAAATGTTAACAGAAAACAAAATAAGAAGACCGAAACTTTACTATCTACCACTTTAATTTGTCTATGATAGAAAACATCAATACAAACCCAGAATTATAATCCAGTTTGGCAGCTAGAGAATGCACTCCGGAGGAGTAGGCTGCAGGTGTGTTTTGAAAATATGTCTACCTTCATAATCACCATAAAAATGAGCGATTCTGGTGTCTTGATCAACAACAATCTTGGACATAACCATCAAGGGCTGACGGAAGAAGGTCCAGATGCCAATACCAGTGAGTTGAGAAATTACCAATTGTGTCTTTCCTTGTGATTCCTTCATCTCCACCACCCCACTGATGATTTTGTTGGAATAGATGACAGTTATGTTAAAAGGTTGAGGGCCAATGATGGTATCGTCATACCGAAAAACAGTAATACCCTGAGGATCCAAGAAATCAACGGAACAACCACTCTCTAATTCTATCTCCCACCACCATTGAGGTTCATCACCCAAATCATGAATATTGCAACTCAAGGACTTGATGTTGTTTGGGATAATTCCTGTCAACTGCTCCTCCAACTTCATACCTTGTCCTTGGGAGGTTGAGAATAATAACAAAACAAATAGAGATCAAGACGAGCTTACACTTCTCCATTGTGAATCTAAATACAAATGGAAAGATGAAGACGAGCATACGCTTCATATATATTGGGGATTCCGAATCCTATTGCGAAAGAATTTGGTAAAATCAGAATTTCGATCGAATTCGGACTCTTTTTTTGGATGAACTGATCAAGAACAGCGCAGGAAATTGTTCCGAAAGCCCGAGAGAATTCACTGTGGCCCAGTTTGTAGCATAGAAGTCCATTATGTTCTTGGCAATTGGGCCAGCCTTCAGCCCAACGGAGGTTTTAATACGCTGAATTTAAGAGATCCCACACGTCGGATTTGACTCAACTATTAGATAAGAAATTTCTACACATACGGGTTTGATGTAAGTCTAGACCCAACCATAATGGTATATTTAAAAGCATTAGGTTACTAAAATAAATAAATAAATAAGGACTTCACTATAACATAATAATATTTTATTTGTGTATTGTAGCAAAAAGGGAAAAAACCATAATTAATAACTTCCTATAACAACAGCATTAGTCACCAAAAGTTGGCAATAAATCCTTTGCAAATACACCGCCCCTGCATCCAGATCAAAACCCATGTTATAATTTTGTTAGCGATGATTCCAATTACAGAATGTCATATGGATCTGTCGGGAAAAAAAAATACTTTCTTGATGCATTATCAAATCAGCTCCCCATCTAAGATTAATGCTATTGTTGGAAGCTCTGTCATCTATTCTCTCACATTCCCTCCATAGCACAACATATCGATGTTCTCACACCTAAAGTATCGGTTCAATTTCCATCCCACTAATTCATGAAAACAAACATGTTATACTCGTTTAAAGGTATAGGTGCGAGTGTAGTTCCAGTATCAAGGATACTCCACCTTCATCCTTTAGAGTTGGTTTAAACTCATCAGGATCTATTTCAAGCCTTTCCTTTCCAAGGGCTAATCGGTTATAGTTGTACAGGTGATCTGTAACACTACCAACACGATATGAGAGTTGATTAACCAACCAAGGCCTTGGGGAAGCATTGCCAAACCCAAAAACTTCAGCCCAAATACCTTGCTTTTTTGGTAATTCTCTCTTATGCAGCTCATAAGCACATTGGACACCACAACAATGTCTTCATCAGTTGCTTGGAAGCTGAGTTGTTACACATGCCCCGTCGATTTGAATTTGTAAGAATTGCATATCCGTTCAGTCAATCGTTATTGACTAATCATGGATTACGAAACGACACAATTGTAATTTAATAAAATTGAAAAAAAAGCCGAAATAAATTACTATTTACATTTCTCTTCTTTCTTCTTCTTCATTCTTTTCCTTCTCCCGTGAGCACCGCTGCTACTCCACATCAATTTTTTATCCAGCCACCAATGAAGCCCACAACCCCACAAACTTCTTTCAACCACTTACAGCTTGAGGCACGTCGAGAATTGGTCAGAAAACACGTCGAGAATTCGCCAGAAAACAAGCTTGAGACCGTGGACCACCGGACAGAAAAGGTGGCACATCCACCCAACTCTGGCGACGGATCAACACATAGGGGTATTGTAGAGGAACCCAGCAAAGCTAATTTTGAGTAGCTAAATCTCATCTTTGCAAGAAGAAGATGCTAGAAACGGTTGCTATTAAAGAGAGGAGAGCTCCGTGACTTCTGAGCTTAGCTCTTTTTCGGTGAAGATGAATAAGCCAGATGAGAGGCTAGGCTTACCGGAGGAGTGGGAGTGGTACTGTTATGGAAGGATAACTAAATTTTTTGAGTAAATATTATTTTCTTTGGTTTTTTTTTTCAATTTTATTAACCTAAAATGTTGGCGTTTTATGTTTTTTAAGTCAAATGACGGGATGATTTACGATGCAACGAAATCAAACCATAAGAGATCCAATTCCTACAAATTCTCAAAACGAGAGCTGCATGTAGAAATAACCCCTAACACAGAGGTGTTTGTGATATTTGTCCAAAAATTGTCCACAAAAAACAAGAAAAAGAAAGAAAAAAAATCAAAACTTGCAAAAACAAGAAAAAGAAAAGAAAAAAGATCAAAACTTACGTTAAAGAGAAGATGAATATTTAACTATAACATAATACTACTATCTATACTTTGATTTGTCTATGGTAGAAAACAGCAACACAACCTAACAAGCTACTTGACTCGTAGTTGATTCGTTATGCACTGCGGAGGAGTAGGCTGTAAGTAAGTTTCTAAAACCAGTCTACCATCATCTTCATCATAAAAGTGAGCGATTCTTGTGTGTTGATCAACCACAATCTTAGACACAACTATCAAGGGTTGACGGAAGAAGGTCCAGATCCCAATCCCAGTGACTTGAGAAATTACTAATTGTGCTGTTCCATTTGATTCCTTCATCTCCACCACCCCGCTGATTTTGTCGGAAAACATCACAGTTGTGTTTTTAGGTTTATGGCCAATGATGGTTTCGTCATACCGAACAATAGTAATACCCTGAGGATCCAAAAACTCAATGGAACAATGATTCTCTAGTTCTATCTCCCACAACCATTGAGGTTCATCACCCTCTTCATGAATACGGTAACTCAAGGACTTGATGTTGCTTGGGAAAATACCACTCAACTGCTCCTCCAACTTCATACCTCTCAACTGCTCCTCCAACTTCATACCTTCCTCCAACTTCATACCTCTCAACTGCTCCTCCAACTTCATACCTTGGCCTTGGGAGGTTGAGAATGATAAGAAAACAAGTAGAGAGATCAACACGACCATACCCTTCTCCATTGTCAATCTAAAAACAAGTAGAAAGATCAAGACGATCCATACACTTCTCTACTATATATATAGTAGAGATTTCGAATCCTAGTGAGAAACAATGTGATCAAATCAGAATTTCTTTCGAATTCGGACTCTCTTTTTTTTATGAACTGATCAAGAACAAGGTGCAGGAAAGCCCAAGAGAATTCATATGGGCCGAATTTGTAGGATGGAAGTTCATTATGTTCTTGGAAGTTGGGCCACCCTTGAGCCCAACGGAGTTTTCAATTTTGTGAATTTTAGCAGTTATAACATATAAAGGAAAGGAGAAGAGAAAAACATAGAGATCTAAACATAATAATAATAATAATAATATCTACTTTTATTTGTCTATCGCACCAAAACAAAACGAAACACAAATCATAATTAATAACTTCCTAAAAGGATATAAGGCACCCAAATCATGATTAATAACTTCCTAAAAGGATATAAGGCTATAAAAATATGTCAGTGTCAATCTTTTGAAGATGAACCATCCCTGCTTCCAGATCAAAACCCACATTATAATTTTGTTGGGCCATGATTCCAATCACCGAGATCTTCCTACCATCCTTTAGTGGACGAACAGACATGCAAAAGTGATCTGAATTTGCCTGTAAAAACATACTTTTTTCATCCATCGCTAAATCAGCTCCCCCAGCGAAGTGGAATGAGACTCCTGGAAACCCAGTCATCTCTTCTGTTACATTTCCTCCATAGCACAACAAATTGATATCTTCCTCACGCCTAAAGTACCGGGTCAATTTCCATCCCACTACTTCATGAACTCCTTGTTTGAGTATGTTATACTCACTTAAAGGTATAGATGTGAGTGCAGCTCCAGAATCAAGGATGACTCCACCATCACTAAACACATGAGGATCTATGCCAATACTTTCCTCTCCAATACTCATACCTTCAAGAGTTACAAAGTAGAGGTTTTTCCTCTTTTGTATAGGCGTTGGATCACCGTTCCCCGCATCACCAAGAGCCAATCGGTTGTAGCTGTATTGGTCATCCGTCACACTACCAACACACAGTATGAGAATTTGTTACGTAGTTGATTAACCAAGGCCTTGGGGGAAGCATTGCCAAGCCCAAAAACTCCTGCCCAAATTCCGGTGTTCTTTTGCTGATTCTCTCTTCCGCAGCCGATGAGCACATTGGACACCACATCAATGTCTTCATCATCAGTCAGTTGCTTGGAAGCTGAGTTGTTCCAAGGCCAAAGTTCCTTCAGTTTTACTGTTATCCATATATTCCATGCCATAGCCACATCTTTGTTGAGAGTCGCATCTCGCATTACCGAACTGTATACAAAGAGGATCGTTGCAAGAAAACTCCTTATAAGTGGAAGACTTTGAAGGGTCAAATATAGGATATGACTGTTGAAAACATTTCTGGCATGGCTCGCATTGAATCCATAACAGGTAGCTGCCAGTGTCCAGAATTGCAAACTGTGGAACTGGAGGCTGGCCTACAAAAAAGCTCACGCTGAATATACTATATTTGCTGTCGAGAATAAGATTGGTTTGGACACTGGCCTTGGAATCCAGGAACATAGAACGAGCGATTGCATTCCTCATGAGACGTTCTGCACGATCAGAAACACTCCCTGTGGAATTATGGAAAGGTGACAGAATAGAATCATGGTGAATAAGCTTCATGACCAACGTCTGAGGTGGTGATGTGTTGTTTGGGGTGGTGACAGCAGCAGCAGAGATGCTCAAAAATAAAGCTGCAAGTGTTAAGAAATGAAGGCAATGGACTGCAGTTAAACTGTCCATGGTTGATATCTAGGCAATGAATGATGGTCTGCTATTTGAAACAAACAAGAGATGAAATAAAGATGTTGAATGCAAATAAATACAGAGGATGTATATATATGAATTATGAACACACTTAAAACACACACAATGAATGGAAGACCTACTACATTCACACCAAGGGCATGGATTGGGAGAAGTAAAATAGATAATTAAGCTGTTGAATCACAGCGAAGCAAATATTTGGGTAAGGTAACCCATGCTAAAGGTGCTGGTGCCTAGATGAAAATAAAAAATGGATGGGAGAATTTGGCTACTCATGCTAATGGTGCTGCTGCTTCAAATTGCATGTTGCAATTGCATTACTTAGTGGACAACACGTAGACATTAGCTCTCCACCTATGGAAATCCAAAATCATTAGAAGGAAGCAATCAATCAGCCACTGACTTTAAGTTATGTTGTCCCAAATTCTGGAAATGACAATTATGTATATATAGATACCATCCTGTTTCATTATGATCCAGGAGTCCGTGAGATTTAATTTTTGGAGCATTGTCACAAGCCAGATTTGTTGCTCAAGGAGGGGAGGGCATAGTCAATCTTGCCATTCCCCCCTTATAAATGTTCGTTTTATATCTACAACACCCTATCAACACAGCTCTGCCATCATCATATGCCTGGAAGCTGAGTTGCTATAAGCACTGAACCAAATGGAACCCAAAACCTTACCATTCTCAAGAAACAAACAATCCACATGCTCAATGTTGCACTGTTCTTTTAAAACAATCTCTCTGTGTTTACCTATGTCGTTTGTCTACCAATTCATTCTCAGTCAATATTTTCTTAATAAAGTCTAGCTGTAACCATTGCAACCTACACGAAGAAAGTTTTTTGCTTTCATACACAACTTACACCTAACTGCTTCTAGAAACACACAAGGATAAGCAAAAAGTAGCTCTTTATAAATTGTTTCTAAAAATTTAATCAAATACCATTTGTCAAAAAAACAAAGAGAAGCACCTCAAAATTGAGATGATAGTGCTTCCAGCTCAGTAAATAGTATTACCATATAAGATACAGAGCAAAAAATGCAGGAAAAAACGTCATGTCTTCAAAAGATAGTGTTCTTAAAAATGTCAATCATCATGAGTGCTCATGAATCCACCAACAAAGCCAGCTCCATTACAATTGCCACATAGAATGTCCTTCTTGCCTCTGCATGGAGGAACATATATCATGATCTCGTAAGCCGTATGAAAAGAGACCACTGAGATGTTCCCAAACTCATAAAAGTGTGTTTAAAACCAATACAAACAATAAATTTTTGACAGAAGGTGTTTGTGTTTCTTTGGGGTTTTTTTTTATTCATTCTCTCTTTAAGCAGATAAAATGTTTGGCATTGAGAGTGAGAGAATATGGATGTTAAAGGCAATATTCTTATGATGTTTATTCAAGTGGTACCATGCAATATGTGAAAAAAATACTAAATTTTCTCCTAATTATCAAGAAAGTTTTCTATAAATTCTGTCCACCAGGGAGGAAATAGGCTTTGATGGTTTCCCAACTCTGACTATTCTTAACCTTAAAATCCACCATGGATGCTAATACACAAAAGTAGGCTTTGATGGTTATGCTGATGGAGATCATACCTAGATGGTATGTTACACTAGCTCAAGCCTCAAAGTTACATCCAAGAGAAAACGACAGAAAAGGTCCCACTTATGTGGGGAGAGCAGTTTAATGTGCACACCTGCAAAGCCAACACAGTCCACCAGCTTTAAACTGTCCATTGAAGTGGTCGACTGAATTAACACCAGCTCCTTTGCACTGAGAACATAGCACAGCACCTGTTGTTTTGGATTGCATGATAAAAAACTATGAGCTCAAGTCTTGATAGTAGCATTTACACAAAGGAAATAAAATTTAAACCAAGTACTTTCATAAGCTCACGATGAAATGAATTGCTATTTCACTAGAAATATTAATGACCCTAACAAAAAGTTACAGGAAACAAGCACAAAAGTAAATTTGGAAAAAAAAAAAAAAAAAAAAAACAAGTTACAAAAGCAACGGCAGAATGACACTGATTAGCGCATAGCCTCATAAACAAAGAGTTAACATCAAAGTCAAGTATAAAGAAAAATCTACTTCTAGTTGAATGAGGAACCAATCTCTGGAATAAGAGAACTTGAGAAGAAAAGCAAATTAAGTTTACTCTACAGTATCAAACAATTAGCAATGGAATTATTGTCAGTCTTATCAATTGGAACAAACAGATCGAAGAAAAAGAACAACAGTGTAAATTTAACTTACCATTTCCATCACAATCTTTGCAGACTATGCTATTTGGCTTGGAAGTTTGATTACTGTTCGTAGCCTATAGAACCCAGATCAAAACAGCTTTAGTTTCATCTAAGAATGTATTAATTAAGTATCCACAGTAATTATTACTGAAAAATAACATTCCCTTTTATACCTTAACCTCCAAAGTCTGAAACTTTGTAGCTTTAGAGTGCTTGGATAACTCATTTGCTCGAAGAATCTTTCTCTCAATTGAAAACCCAGTAACAGTACCTGGCTAAGCATCAAATTTCAGTTCAAAAATAGTTTGTCAGCTAAAAAAATATAAATTGGGAAGAGACAAGGACCTACCTGGCTTGTTTAGGGGTTGAAAGGAACAAACAGTTGATAAAAATAGGGAGTTAGCCATTCAAAGCAAGTTTTCTACTTTTTCGAGACAATTTGACTCGCAAGCAGATATGGTGAAGGGTGTGGATAGAATGCTTGCTTCGTGTTGATCGTTGGCAATTATCAAAACCCACAAGTGGAAAAACCATATAAAGGTCTTGCCTTCTATCCCCAAAATGAATACCGAAATTACGATAGACTCCCCAGAAACGGCATCGTTGTGTAATGAAGCATCGAGCATGTGTTGTTTGTTGGGTAAGGTATTCACGGTTCCTCAAGTGAATTCACACGTCATTCTGGCTTAAGAAGAACAAAAATAGAGAGCAGCGAAATTGCTTTGGGGAGGGCATCAGAAGAAGAAATCGAGAATGGCAACCGCTGCTCTCTTCTCGGTTTCATCCCAGTCAACATGAGATGAGAGGCTGTATATATAATCTGCATATAATGGAGAAAGAGGTGGAATAATTTTTCTTTTTTTCTTCAGTCTTGGATTTTAGGAAGGTTAATGGTATTGTATTTGAACCCTTCAAACAAATGAAGATAATGGACTGCACTTTCATGCATGAAAGATGCTCGAAAGGTCTTCGATTGAAAGATCCTTCCAAAAAAAAATGCACTTACATAACAAAATTAGTACAATGTTGTCTCGGAATGGACAGAGTCACTTAAATCCATTAAATTCAGCTGCTCTGAAACATGAAGGAAAACCTCCACTGTACTCTATTGGTAAAGTATGGAGCTTTTGGGTTACAGGGAATTTCATTTCTATTAATAATACTGGAACTGTTCTTTGTTATAGAAAAAAAATCAAACAATCAGTGCCAGTAAGAACCAACCAGATTGCATTTCATCGCCCAAAAAGAAGTGTCGACAATGCAGGTAGTTTCTGATTACCATGATGAATTTAGCATGCTTCATCAATCAGTCCTTGGTGCAATGGGCATCTGTACCATGTTGGGTGCAATGGTTGTAGCCAACAGTACGAAGGAATTCTCGGATTTCTTTGGCGCTGCTGTTGCTGGCTTGCAACAATCGCTCATCCTCCTCATAGATTAGGTACGGGGCTTCACTTTTTTTCCTTGACAGTAACTTTTTGGCTCCCTTCAAGACATGGTATTCCCACCCTTGAACATCTATTTTAAGCAGCAGCACAGGCTCTGATTCAGGAACTACATCATCTAGAGGGATAGTCCTTACTTGAACTGCTACTTCTTCATTGGACTTGAATGCCAACTTTGCCCCAGTGGCTGAAACAGCACTATTGTCAAGTCGACCGACCAACTGTTAAAGGAGAAATCGTTAACAGAAAGTTCATAAGAACTAGGTAATCTTTGATAGATGAGGAGGAGGGATATGTGTTTCACAACTGTGTGAGTCAGAAACTAAAGGGGCTAAACCCCTCGATAGCTGCATTCAGAACTTACACCATGCACCCGCATGGCACTCAAACACAGAGCAAGTGAAAGTGCAAACTTAAACATGCCTCCTATCATGTTATCATATAGTTGCATAGCTTCAAAGAATAAACATGAGCTTTGTCTTGATCAAGAAAAGTACAGTGAATAGCATTTGTTCCTTCAAACATCCAGTGTTCAGGCCTTAATTTCCAGATCGTTCCGGACTTCCTAATGGTTTTACCAACTCTCTGCAGGCTTTGTTCTCAGATCACTAATAAGTAATAACTTCAAATGGAGCAGCTAACAATAATACCTCTATCAGACAAAACACCATGCTTTCAAAAATGACTACTTTCCCAGCAAAAGAAACGAGTTAAATTGAATTGATTATGAAACTAATTTTCGAAAAAGAATAGCAACATCTAAGCCAAACTGCACCATCTGCTTGTAAATCGGTTATACTTCCTAAATTCAAACAGGCATTGATACTGATTCACCAATTAATACACCTTAAAGAAACCAACAATTCAAGCTATTCATCCCTGATGAATTGTCGGTTACCTACTGAGATCCCAAAAACACCTCCTTTATCAATGCAAAATGAAGAACCAAAGGACCAAGCCCAACACTATTCAACAAATCAGAATTGCTGAAAGTAGTAATAAGTCATACTATTTACCTTATAAAAAGTAATATTCCCGGTGCGATCAGAGGCGGCGGCCTCAAACACAGTAACCAGTTCGGCAACCCTATTGAACCAAATCCCATCACAAATCCGCTGTAGATTCTCGAAAACTGGTTCAAATGCCAAAACCCTGAACCCCATTGCGGCCGCTGCAAAGCTCGCCATCCCTAAATTAGCTCCAACATCAACTACAAACCCACCATCAACACTCCTACCCTTCTGACCCCGAATCTTCTCCAGAACCTCCTGAATTGTGGCGGAAATGTCTGGCTTTCGGAAGAGCTTTCCTTTGAGGAGGCGCACGATATTCTTATGGGGCTTGTCGGGTAGATTTCCGAGGTCGGCGAGGGAGTAGAGGAAAGGGTACCGTACGTTCTCGACGAGATTGGCGACGACGGGGTGAGCTTGAGGACAATTTAGGCAGTTAAAGGGAGGGATTGGGAAGCGATGAGGATTCAGAGAAATATAGGAGGTTCTGGTGGTGGTGATTGCGTTGGAGGTGAAGAAGAGGAAGGTTAACAGGAGGGAGAGAGAGGTGAAGAGAACAATGGTGAGCGTCTTGAACCACGAGAGCTTTGATTGTTTGTAGTTGTTCAATCTTTTCCAGGCATTTGCCATGGAAATTGAAATATGAGAATTTCCGGGGAAGTATCGATTTTTCCAATGAAATCAAAGATTTGGATCTCAGTATAGAGAGAACGAGAATCTTCACCTCACTATTCCGGAGTTTCAAGCAGAGATTGACCCCATTGAGTGGTGGCATCTGCTGCTTTTACTTTAGTAACAGCGCACCCCTTATATCTACCCAATAGTTTTTGCCACAAGCGTATATCACAGTCCACACCGTAATAAATTAAGGATCCGTTTGAACCTCTAGGATAATATAATTTTTTTTTTATCCAATGTATATTTTAATCCTCATATAAATTAATGTATAATCTAATTCTATCTGATGTTTGAAAATAATATGATATTAGATTGTATAGTATAAGATTTGAGGTAATATGTCTGAATCAGCTCCAATTAAAGTGAAAGTGAGAGTTTTTTTTGGTTATTTAACATGTTATTTCTTATACTAACACTCCATATAAAATAAAAATGAGTTAGAGGTGTTTAATATTATATAACCGACATCATATAAGAATCATTTTATATAAAATTATACTATCCCAAATATTTTAAAAATCGCTCAAACACCCAATAAATTCATTAAAAGATAATTTTATCCTATACGGAGTCTTATCCGCTCATCTAAACAAAGCCTAATTGTCTTCATTGTGGGTAGATTATTTGTTCAATCACTTTATAGCTTATTCATGCATGGAAATTTAATATATCATAATAGATTTAATGAATCTAGGCATTAAACTTTTTTCCTAAAAGTGCTTGTCCTACTTTTCAATTTTTTGCCATTTGACAAGTTAAAGTCAAAACTCAACACGCGACATGCTATTCTTAGTGGGTATTGAACTAAGAACATTTCAATCATAAAGAGATTCAACACTAAACTATTAAACAAGTGGTCTTAATTTACAGAAAACATGGAGCGATTTGATCGAGGGAGATGGCTGACATTAACTCTAACACTGACGGCATGTTAATACCCAACAATCCCTCAGACTTTTTTTTTTTTTAGTACAAATATAAATACAATATACGACACCATCAGATCGAGTACAAATACAAATACAATATACGATACACCATCAGATCAAGCCTAGAAAAGTACAGGTGTCAACAGACCCCACGCAGGAGGCACAAACCAAGCCCACAGGGGCCGACTAAGCCCACACACCTCCTTGTAAATATTCAGGAGGAAATGAGACTAGAACCTATGACCTAAGTCAAGGACATGCAAAATCATTGTCACTCAACCAATGGTTTTACATTTAAAGATAAAACCACTTTTACATATAAAGATAGAACCTAAAATGGTTAGTCACTGAACAAATAATACATGATCACATACAAGTTATACTCTATTCTATATTTATAAAACCATACCAATGCCGACACACTTTCAGGTGGAGAACATGTCATTAGTGTGAACTGAAAAGTAAGCTTAAGTCATCTCAAACAGCCAGCTTTAGTATTGTCGTTTCTTTGAGTGAAGTTACAAGTCTCTTGAACACCTTCAGATTGTGGCATGCTTTATCCTGAGAAGACGAGCAACAACAATCATAACAAGTAAATAACTGAGCACAACACAAACAATTGATCAGTGATCCCTATAGGTAGGCAAGTAAGGTTTTGACACAGCAGCACCACAAATGAGCTTTCGGGTAACAAATGCATTCAACTTGATCTAACCTATCTAGGACCTTAAAAAATATATGATTTGATAATCCTTTGAAAAGATTCCCGATTCTTTCTCAACAACAGCTCCTTTAGTAAGGTGGAAAGAGTTGAACAACGTCAACATAACTTATTCTTTCAAATAGCAGATCCATTTACATATAAGTGAAAATAGCCTATAAACATTAAAGCAGGCAGCTGCCTCTCTAATGAATTCATTTAAATGAACTGTAAATGAAATTTAATAGTCGTAGCTAGTAATAGATTGTATGACTATGCAATTTCTGGTACGCTTAAACATTTACAGCAAAGTCAAGTACATCAACATATCCTCAGAACAAATGGTATGTGACAACATCATACCACCCTAACTAGATTGGAAACGCAAATACACCACAAAAAAGTTACATACATTCAACCCAATAAACCACAAATGAACTAAATTGGCATACAACAGGAATATAGACTATATAGTAGTATCAAAAATGTAGGACATGGATAATTCAAATTCTCCAGTCCAGTAGCCACTCTGACTTGAATTTCAATGTAAACAAGGGCTCTTAAAGTTCAATTCTGCTTATGAAGTTTGATTCCTCCCAAATTAAGAAACATACATTTGGCTGTGTACTGGCAAAAGAATAAACTGCTATGCAACATACCTCGCTTAATAACTCAAGTTGTTCTAAGGCTGGAAGCAACATCCCACATAACACAGAAATGTCCTGTTCTGATTCCAACCTGGAGGTATTTGTGAGTGATTTCATATTTCCACCAGGACTTGATATAGATCTGCCAAGAGAAAGTAGACAAGCGGGAAACTATTTTTCATAAAAATGTCTTATCCAGCCTTGGGTTAACTCATAGCCATGGCTTCATGAGTAACATGTTATCAGCGCAAGTCCGCAACAAGAAAGTATTTGTCATAGCTAACAATAAATTTTTTATGCAAGACTTGCACTCAACACTACAACATGCAACCCCCAACAATGAGGAAAACCGAAACCAAAAGTGTTGAAAAGAAGCAGAGGAAAAGTACCTATCTTTAAAATGTATGATGATGATATTTAGCAGAAATTCTGCTAGTGGAAGTAATAAGGTAATTAATTGATCTCGATTGCCAGCCACTTGGCACATTTCAACCATTGCAATATACCTCCTGTACAACACAATTGGAAAATGCGAAATAATGGGTGATATGCATTGAGACAAATATAACATGGATAAATGCATTGATTTAGCTGTTAATAAAATTAATTTAATTGCTGGTGATATACTGACCAGCAATAACTCACTATAACAAGAAAATGATAGCGCTCCAATAGTAGATAGAGCTAAATAGAGAACCAAGAACTCAAAGACTAAAAATAGCTCTAAAGGTATCTTTCCAACTAAATTATCCGTGGATATCCATGCGAGAATAATATTGTTATATACCAAAGCTGACTTCAATTATAGGGGAATCAAACTTATGAGCCACAAATTGAAACTTTGGAAAAGAGTTGTAGAACAGAGATTGAAATTGATATCTACGATATTCGAAAGCCAATTTGGTTTTATGCCAAGACGATCCACAATGGATGCGATATTTTTATTAAGGGGACTTCTAGAAAAATATAGATATGCATTTTAGACTTCCCTTCCCAATCAGCATTAACTGAAATTTGCACCTATTCCACTACTTCCAACTTTAATCCCTTTGAAACTCCACTGAACTTGGAAATCAGGAACCAAGACAATCCTATAGACAAAGCCATCTACACTGTAGCACCGTCATTGTTTCAAAATACTCAAGCTATATAGCTGGTAATTTAGAATCTTTATACTCCTTATCCAATTAACATCCTACCGTGAAAGATGTTTGGAGGCATTTTGCTTTTTATTTGGGGTTTCTTACAAGGTTAGCTGGGGAGGTAGAGCAACAGCATTTTGGACTACAAATGAAATTAAAGATCAACTTCTTTCCTCTGCAGATTTGTTCCCTCTGTAATCGTCTGGGTTTTACAGCTACCAAAGAACATATATGGTTTTACTTCAAAATGTTTCTGGTCTTTTGCTTCTCTTTTCCTTCACTTGGATGACTATTTAGGTAAATTTTTTGTAATCATCCAGGATCTACTTTGTAACTACGCCATTTGCTCTGCTACAAGTGAGGATGACGACAAAATTTTAGGAAGCACAACCAGACTCTTCGATCCATATGGGAAATTTAGAAGCATAAAAAATGATCCACATAAAGATAGTGGAAACATCCAAAAAATTTCCCCCTCTTTTTCAAGGCATGAACAATACTTAAATAATCTAGGCTTATTGGGCAAATAGTTCACAAAGTACTTCCTAAAAAACATGCAGAAAAGGGCAAAGCAATAGCCCGTACAATTAATGAGAGGAAATAAACGAGGCGTAATACCTTTTCTGTATATCATCAGATGCAGAGCCATAATCTTGTCGAGCACACATACGGATGATCTCATCAACCTCCTGTCTTGAGAGTTCATTTATGTCTCGGATCTGCTAAGCCAAAAAAACTTAGTTCTAACTCAACATAGTAACAAAAATAATCAGAGAAGGAAAATGAAGAAAGAAGACATATAAATATTTAATTAATATATCTGAGATGTCGCTGCACCTTATTCAGTAATAAGAATTTCTCCTCAGCTGCTCTTTCAAGCGCAGATGTGACGGAACTAAGAAGAGAAACAAGTGACGTCAATGTAGGTTGTGGAAGTCTGGCAGGAGCATGGTAATCAACAGGGCTGCCTGAGACCTATAAGAACGCATGTTTGTAAAAAACAAATCCTTTTTATTTATGAGCAATGAGACAATCAAAGTTTTGTGCACCTACCTGTAGCCTGAGAGATTTCTTTGT
Organism: Tripterygium wilfordii; assembly: GCF_013401445.1. Taxonomy (NCBI): domain Eukaryota; kingdom Viridiplantae; phylum Streptophyta; class Magnoliopsida; order Celastrales; family Celastraceae; genus Tripterygium; species Tripterygium wilfordii. Next base: position 15,850,639 of record NC_052235.1, read on the forward strand.
GACCAGAAAATATAGGTAAGAGCTTAGGCTGAAGCATAACCGAAAGGAATCCAGTTCTGACTTCCTCTGATTCTGATCATTTCCATAAAACAATGGGGAAAATCATTGAACACGCAATAAATGCACCCAGATTACGTGTAAGTAAAATCTTTCATTTAAGCTTGTGATGAGACTTGAGAGTACCTCAAGAGTTTGTCGACGCGGGGAAAAAGCAGGAGCCTCTAGATCATTAGGGAAGAGAGAAAGCATCATTGCGAAAAGCCCTTGAACAAAGCCAAATTCATCATTCTCTTCATATGCCCAAACCTGCAAAAGACGAGGGGAAATGTAAAGTTTTGCGCAATCTAATTCAACATTTGAAAGAAGAGAAAGAAAAGCTGGCTGACATAAGAAATGGTGTGACAATTATGTCTACGCAAGGACAAGGAAAATTTAGAGGTGACAAACGACCGCAGAGACTAAACAATCATTGTTTTAGCTGTCATCTGGCCAGTTTACAAGTCCCAGAGTCCAATCGATTTTTGTATTGAGATACTGATGTAAATAAAGAAACAACGTAAAGGAATTTTCCTGAGATATCAACTAGAAAAACTCTACCTGATTCTCTCGACTAGTTATCTCCAGTAGATGTTTTGGAAACATAACCAACATTTAGGTGAAATTTGGTAAGAAATTAATGGCTTGTTTGAAAGCTACGAAATATATGAATGTTCTAGTGTTTAGAACTAGAAATAGGTCGTCTTTGTATTCAGGGGGTATGCAACATAGGTCTGTATTTGTGAAAAGCTCTTTGTTTCTAAGGTATTCCCTTCTCAATTTAGGACCAGATTCTGATCTATTACATCTGTCCAAAGAGGTGGACTCCTCCCACGCCCTCAGTCTGTCACCCCTACACTTCCGAGTTCCGACCCATCTTAATCCAATCATTACCCAAAAACCAGATTTCCTGGGCTGCTTCTGTTTAACCAGAAGTCTGGCTGCATCAGATACTTCTGTCGTCTCATTTCCAAGTTCGCAAATGCCAAAGCAAATCAAGCCTGGACTGCCTCCACCCTCCAGAAATGGAACATAGAAACCCAAGTTCTTGAATAGAATTTACCTTGCTAAGTACACCAACAGAGAGATTAACCTGCTCCATCGTCAATTCATCAGCTTCAGAAATGTCTTGGCGAAGAATTTGATCAAAGAGCAATTGATGTCCTTTGACAAAATCTATGACTTCACGAACTATTTTATTCTTCACCTACCAAACATGAAGGAAAAGACATGAACAGAATGAAAGGGGGGAAGGAGACAACAACAAAGGAAAGACAGAGAGCTAACAATATATAAAAAAATGCAGTGACCCAACCAATAATCAGTAAGTAGTCCATTTTCGATTTGTCCTAGGTCGATGGTAATTATTTTTGCTTCACATACGAAGCTCATTCCAAATGGTCCAATGGAAAAGAAACGGATTTTTCTATCAATAGCACATTAACAATCAGTTCCTAACAAGCGAACGTTTGCAGTACTCCATTTTAATGCTCAAAAATCTCAACTAGACTTTTCATGTTGAGCGGAGGAATATAAGACATTTTCTTTAGGCAATTTGACTTAGTAAGAATCGAAGCAATCTGAAAAGAAGAGAGAAATCTAACCTCAAAAATATCAGAAGTATCAACCAATGAAGTCAAGGAAAACACCAATCTAAATATAAGGGTTACAATCATCCGCTGTCTCTCAACCTCCATAGCAATATCTCTTCTAAATTTCGAATCAAATCGCCTCAAACTTCCCTGATACATAGATTAGCCTCAGTTTGTGCAGAAAAAGGGACGAATTGGACTAATTAGCACATACAGAACGTTGATCACCTGCCAATTGACTGCCTTGCACGAAGTAACATGCTCCAGTGCACCCATCGAAAACAAAATCTGGGCCCCAGATTTGCCATACTTGTGGCTAATCCTCAATAGTAGAGCAAGTTCGGCCTCAAGAGTACATGCTTGCTGCAACGACTCCAGTGTATGCCCACCATCCTAAGGAAAAGCTCAGAATGTTTTTATTTCAGGAAAATAAAATACATAAAACAGATAACCTAGAAAGTTGATAAAGCAGATTACTCTAGATTGTCATACCATCACCAATTGGTCATTTCTAACGAAAGAAAATAATTGAAACCCAATTAAATCCAATGCCTGTGTTTTGTGTCAGTGCCATATCTACACATGGAAGCCCCATACAGAAAGAAGGTGACAGAGTGAGGCTGTCAATCTTAAAAATATGTGTAGTCACAGGCTTCTCCAGACCACAAAATACAAAAAAGGAGAATGAACAAGTTGAAGGACAAGATTCACAGCAATAAGGAAAACATATTCAGCCCTACCAGAAGGATCACTTGAACATAGAGAAAGGGTAGAAATCTTTGAAAAGAGTCTCAGTGCAAAGAAAATAACTGATAAAACATTCCTGGAACGTTAAATTGAACCCCATGTGGTATGTGTAGTATACCAGTGAATCTACTCTTAGTCCCTTTAGCTTGTCCACCCAAGCAATAAGATAAAAACTACATCATCCAAATGTATGTCGTATCAACTATTCATCAAGAAATTTTGAAGAGTGATATACTAAAAATTTAGGGAAAAAATGTACTAGGGCATGCAGTCTCAATAACATTACATGCAGAAAGCGAATTTCAAAATTATTCTTCACAGCTCAAAAGTTTTTGTGAAAAGGAACCTGAAGGGAAATGTTACTGATGTTTGTAAGGCAAGACCGCAAAAATCCCCTAGCTTGAAGCTGGCTTAAGAAATATCTCTCTTGATCAATACAAATTATTGCATCCAGAACATAGAGAGATATTGTTTTCCCTGGTTCACTGCCTTGATTTGCATCCTTTATCACCTGAAGATTTCAATGACAGAAGACAATAAGTCGAAAGAAATAAAAGGGGAAACAGTAAAAGAGGGTGGCTTTCATATTAAATTAAAAGAAATAACTAGCCAAAACAATCAGACACTGGACTTAGAACAATCCTATCTTCAGCCTAGTTGCTTAGTTTTCACCAGCTGCCACCCCTTGATAAGCAAATTACGTTGACACCATCCCAAAGATGTCTAATCTTACCTCACTGGCCCACCTAAAGTCCTTTCATATTCCTTCTTAGTCATTCATTAAGTGTCTCATCTCTAAAGCCCACCCTTGATTTGCAGAAATGTGGGCAAAAGGACAGAGCCAGTAAATGTATTCATATATACCATGTGCTTCTAATGACCAAACTACTTTCTAAGATTTTATTTCCCAGCATTCTACAATATTGCAAATTAAATATTCAACAGCAAGAAACCCACCAAATCCAAGATTGCTTGAGCCTCTTTTCTTAATATGGAAAAATTGGCACGAGCCAGCTCTGCCTGTTCTCTGTCAATCTGATGAAGAAGGAAAAAGGATCATACTTGATTAAACTTCTATCAGTGGTAAAATCCTAGGATCTGCACTAAGGGTCTAGAACAAACACACCTTCTGAAGATCTAGATCTCCACCATCTTGTTCATCAAGCAACAAGAACTGCAGAACTGTTGTTGGGACATCTGGATCAAGCGTATGCTGACAATACTGAAAATAGCTAAGCAGCAATGCGTATTGGCTGAATTATAGAAATCGAATGGTCAGGTGACAAGAAGATGCTAAGGAGCAGACAATCACCAAAGTCTCCAAAAACAACTTATACCGTCTCCTTAATGCTTCAGACGATTCATGTCTAAGTATTGCCATAATGAGCTTAAACAGTATGGAGTGGCATGCGCCATTTGACAATTGCTTCACCAGGATAATATCAAGACATGTGACACTGTCAGAGTTTAAACCACCCGGGCATAAGAATCTTTCATCGCGTAGTTTTGCCATGCAAGTAAGTGCAACCTACAAAATACAGTAGACAGCAAGATGCATAAAGCAGCATAGCCAAGCATGACTAAAATGATGCACCAAGCCCCAAAGTGCAAATTGAGTGCATACCTGAGTCAATACAAATGCCATCCTCAAAGAACAATCTGGAGAAGCAGAGGAGCTAAGAGAGACGTCAAGAATTCTGCAATGATCAGGCCTGCAGTTAATTTTATAGAGAAAACCACATCATAAATAAAAAATAAAAAATAAAAAGTAGGTAAGATGATGAGGGTCCAACTGATATAAAATCTCAGATCGATTCTCGAGTGTCGATATTCTTCTAGATACAGAAACCTAACAATGAAAGTAAAGATCAATCAGCATAAACCAATGAGAAAAGGTTAACAAAATGGAAATTAGAAATACAAAATGCATCCAGAGTTTTTCAATTTCATATTACATAATATGTTAAAATGACTAAAAAGTGAATAAGAAAGAAATCAATCCACATAAATCAATGAGGAAGTTTATGGGAAGAAATTAAGAGTGCAAAATGAACTCAGAGAATTTTCAATTCCATATTACTAGCAATGCAAAAAAAAACAGACCTCAACAATCTGTGACCATCCAGTTAACATATGAAGTTGGGCCGCATGTTCCTCAAGGTTCCTATTGTATCTCCAACCCCATCTCAACAACTGTTGAATCGTCTCCCTCACGTCATTCAATTCAGCCTCACTGCCAACGTTGCTTAGCAGAGGATAAACAGAATTGAATTTCTGAAACACCAAATAATATCAGTACTAGCACACCCGTGTGGAAGTTCACAACTTAATGAAATGATAGACCCAAATTTTTGGGAACTCAAATTACATGAGACAACCTGCCAGAGTGTGTCACGGAAGCACGGAAGGTCAATTAGGCGATCACCACGTTCTGAATAACAATAAATACCACCCTTTCCGGAAGAAATTGGATCCCTGAGTATTTCTTCTGCCTATAGAACAAATTAATCAAGAGCAGGGAACGTGAAACACTACAAACACAACTTGAAAGGATTGCAGTATTACCAGTGAGCTATATTTCGTATTAGAAACAAACTGAGAAAGCTTCGTAGTGGCGTCTGGTGTTCTGAACTGAAGAATCTCTAGCAATTCTAACACCTGAATTTGAACAAAATACGGAAAATCAGCATACTATTTGCTCTAATTCAAAGCTTTGGTGCTCTTGTATCAATCCACTTGACGCTATATGTATTGCCTCCTTGTAACTTTGGTGCACGGTGCACCTGCTTTGGCGCCTTGTGAATAAAATTCTTCTCGAATCCAAAAACTATTTTATAAATGAACAAATGTGTACGTCCATATGAGATTTTCAGAGTGCTTCTGCAACAGCCAACCAGGTCAATCTTTGCCCATTAAATAAAAAAGAAAAAATTGCAGGAATAAGTTTCCTGAGAATTATTTTTCCCGAGAGTCTCAGCAGGAGTCATAAATGCATTTTCTAATTAAATGTCAAAATTGGATATCATCCAACATGGTACTACACGTTGGTCTACAGACACACACATTGGCCACCACATGTGCAACATCTACACTAGTTTCCATAAAAAAGAAAACTGAAAATTGCAATTTGCAGGAATATCATCCACCATAGTAGTACAAGTTGGTCTAAGGCCACAAACATTGGCCACCAAATATGCAATATCAACACTAGCTTCCACACAAAAAAACACACTGAAATTTGCAATAATAAAAATAGGTGAGAATAAAAACAAGAATCACTCATTCTGTTTTTCCTTTTTCCCTCCTCCCTTTAAATTCATAACATGAAACATGCAAAATTAAGAACAATACCTTACTCTTAATGACCGCTCTGGCTCCAGCCTGATTCACACCATTTTGAGGAATCATGGAATCAGATGCGAAGTGACCAGTTCCAATTTCAAGTCCATGTCCAAAAAGATGCGTGAATATACTCTGGCATGCTTCCCGGTGAGCTGAGCTACTTGCATGACCAGCATGCAATTCAATAGCTAAAAGCTTCAACAACCACGCTCTCTAGTGCACGCAACAATCCATAAAATTAGATCTAATATATTTAATAAACACTTACTCAAACCAGACAAAAAGTAGCATGAATCAAAACATGAAGTCTAGGTGTAGAAGACACCAATTCAGCCTAGTCAAGATGCATAATTCTGGTGAACAGAAAAGGCACCAGCATGAAAGAGTATCTTCCATGGAATTGAGCATTACTCCAATTAACAACCATGGAGAAGGAAACACCACAAAACCCGAAGCAATAATATTCATCCCATTATCACATTAGCACAAAGATATGCTGAGAACTTGAGGAAAAAAGCAATTTTTAACTAAAATCTAATGTCTATACCTAACATACTATAGCATGACATTGCTGGTAAGTCCCAATGAGTCATAAGTTGTCAACAAAAGTGGTCTATATGACTCATTTTCTAACGAAAATAACAGTCATCAATGTCTGTAATAGAATATCGTGATTGTTTACCTCCACTTAGTAAGTTAGTATATTAAAAAAAAATGAAGCTACAACGCATCACTGACCTAGTAAATCCTAAAAACTCAATCATAAGGAACTTCACAATTGAATATCATAAAATACAGTTGGGGTATACCTGATGCAGAGAACTGATGCGAAGTGCCTGGTTGCTATTTCGCTTAGGAAGAGGAGCCACACCAATTGTGCCAAGGTGCTGTTGTCAAAATAAGTACATTATGTGGGGAAAAAAAAAAAAAGAGATTCAAAAAATGACAGGAGCTTCAAAATTGTGAAAATAAATAAATCACATTCGTAAATAGCATTCTCATTGAACTTGAAATCTATATGCAGGGAATACTGTACCTTCACAAAGAAAACATATTTTTGATTGCTCAACAGATCCATGGTGGGACCACTTGTTAGTGGATCCAAGCACAACTCATAAATCAGCTGCAAAAGGCGAAGGATATAAGAAATTCCAAACCACCACCACCACCACCACCACCACCAAAGAAAGAAAACAAAAGAAAGGTATAGAATGAGTATTCGCATCCCAGAATTATAAACAAGAGACACCAGATCAGAGACTGTCTAACCTGAAAACCAAACTCATGAAGAAGTGCATTAACTTCTGGCTTTGAAAGCTTATCCAGGATTTCAAGAATGACCTTCAAGCAACTGCATGTGAAATTAATGAACATTAGACCACACAAGCATTGATCCACAGAATATGAACAGATTTAACAAAGTTATAACAAAACCTGTAATGGAACTTTGGCTGTAAAACTGTTCTCTCAACTGGGGTATCAAGATCAAACTTAAGCAGTAGATGTGTGATATTTGGTGCTGGCCGACTAATGTTATTTATTAGAAGCTGCAAAATATAGTAGATAAGCCAACATACAAAAAGAAAATGCCAAAAGCTACCCGTTATTTGGTGAAGAACAGTACGAGTAACCTGCATAATCAGGACACCAGGATCATCATTGTTGTTCTCTATAATCTGACACTCTTCTGTACGTAACTCAAGGCATGCTGCATAGTCCTCAACCAAACTGGTTGCAGCATTGGATTTTAGAAGCAACTGTACAAGCCCAACTATGCGAGAACTGTCACAGAGAATAACGGAGAATTATAGGATTTCACAAGGACTTTGCATTACAAACATGCACATGCAAGCATGAAATGATGCACAGGACTCCACCAGTCTACTTGATAAGTGATAACCCACAACAACACAAGAGACAGGCAATAACATATTCACATGCACAAGAACAAAGCAAAAAGAAATAGAGCACGAGAGAGAGAGAAGGGAGAGAGGGAGGAGGGAAGATACAAGCCAATAAGCATAGAGCTAACAAGCAGACTTAAATTAAATCAAATCTCAAACTATATCTACAAAATCACAAACTTACAAAAAAAAATTATAGTACCTTAAGATGCTCATGATTTTGATTGAGCATTGCTGAATTTGAGGCAGGAAATCATATCGGACATACTCTAACAGAGAAACAATTTGGTTATGATCCTGAGACAGAACAACATCCAAAGGCTGCACAGGAAGAAAAACCATGAAGTGAAAACACAATTGAATGTGGATTACTCATTATGTGCAACAATCAAACCTTTTTGCAGATCATGCATGATGCAGTCAAAAAAAATTCAAATAAGAGAGCAAAATAGTGTACTCAGATGGAAAAACTTTCATTCCAGCAACAAAAAAGGATAGTGCAGATAGAATCTGTCGAAACAGAAGCAATCAAAGGTGTATACTCAAGGGCCAAGGCCATCTGCCAGCTACATTACTTTGTTCGATCTTACTATAGCAGAAAATGGTTCAACATTGTTGAATGTAAAAGGAGGTGAGCAAGATTATAAATATCAGATTATTTTACGAATATTTCTGACGTTTTCACCTCTATCTTGTCATTTTCACCAATGACAAGTGGAGGGATAGCACCAAAAAATAAAATTTTGCTAAGGTTAGTACACATCAAACACTAAGGAAAAATTGATTCAATTGTACATGGACCAAATGGACTGAGATTTAAGAAAGCGGTTTCCAATTCATTAATTCACCTTGTCCACAGGTTATCAAACTTGACGAATATTCTACTCAGTTGCACAGTGTTCGCAGTTTTCTAAACCAACTCAAACAAAACTTTGCCAAGCAAAATTTTATCTCATTGCATCAACTCGATACGACAAAAATAGTCCATTAAGTTCTATTACCTAATCACTAAAAACTACACTAACTACTTGAAACTACAACTTAGATGTCAAACAGTCCGGCAAAGATTTGGCCAACAAATTTTCAAATTTCAATAGAGTCACCTCATCTATCATTTTTCTCATAAAAGACAATCGGCCTAGAAAAACAATGAGAGTAAAAATGAACAGCCTTCCCATTTACAAAAAAAAAAGAAGAAGCTTAAGAAATATGAAGTATGGCATGTCGGTTTCTCAGATGAGGAATTTAGAAAATTATCCTTGGCAATAATAGTCATCATCCATGGTAAGAATTTCAGATAAAGTCCAAACTGTAACTAAGAAAACTATGCAGCAAAGGGAAATAATTACCTGGTATAAAGGACGCCAGTAATCAGAAAGTAGTAAGTCCTTCTCCATGATAAGGATGATAATTTCCAAGGAAAGCTGCACAGCCTTCTCTAGAAATTGCCCATATGTTTGACTAGTTCGTTCACCAATAATTGCATCAACGCCTTGTGTAAGAATACCCATGATATTCCTAAAAATAGTTTTGCCACTCATGAAATCCTAACAAGAGATGGTTAATAAGAATTAGCCAAATTAATCAAATACAAAACAATCAGAACAGACTGATGCATTATCAAAAGACATGAGGTTAACCTGAATCTATATTTTTAGCTTCGGATAAGTTCAAGTCACAGGGCTTCAAGATCACCAAAATTAAAAAATAATAATAATCAAAATTATTTAAATTAAATCAATCAAGGAAAAGGGGTTCCGGAAACGCATACTCGTATTTAATATCTATCATTTCAAAGAAAAGATAAGATCAAACTTCGATGAATCCCACGTACTTAAAAGTTAAAAGACTGAAAACATTGTCATAAGCCATACCTGCAAATTATTCTTTTCTGATGTAGGACACGATTTAGAATATGCCTTTACTTATTATGTCCTTTTGTTATGGCAAATAAAAGCTGTTCGATTTGTTTTGCGGGTATTTTAATTACTTTGTAGAGAAGTCTCGGCTTATTAAAAAAAAGTTTCACTTCGAGAGTTTTTTTCCCTTTTCATTCTAGTGAATTCTAAGATTGATTTTCCTTGAGGATTCAAGGAGCCTCAGGCGGATTCAAGGGTTTCATCTAACTAAAACAATACCTAGTATATTTCACAGGTTCATTCTGCATCAGTTAGTTACAACCATAATCAGGCTTTAAAATTCAGCTTGAACTGCATATAAACTAACCAATACCTTCAGCAACTCCAAGACAGGGAGCTGCATCTGTAACGGAGTTTGGTATGCCACGGCAGAAACCTGTGATTGGTCGACAGCGCTGTCTATGTCCTCATCTTGAATGTCATACATGTTCAATACCCTGCATCATAAATCAAATGGAATTATAAATCCTTCTGTATTTTATATATAGAATAAAAAAAATTAAATGATTCAGAAGTTGACCTATCATCTACCAGATCTGAAGTTCGACTATTTACTTCATCTTTGAAGTTGAACTATCAGCTTTATAAATATTTTTCTATTCCAGAAAAAGCATTGAACTATAAACCACAGTATAAGAAAATTAAAGTTTTTTCAAACAGAAAAGCAAAACTCCAAAGAAAATGCAGCTTTTCATCTACCCTGTGCCGCATGACAGGTTCTATAATAGATGCAGTTTCGAATATTTTCTACACGAATTTAAAAAAAAAAAAAAAGAAATCAAACCCACAGGTTGAGATTTTAGGATTCTCACATATGAAAATGCTTCAGACAAGCAACAACCAGCTTCCATTTCTCGCAAGGATCTGCATATGCTCTTTGAGGAAATGGCCCGAACACATGATCACAAATGAATCTAAAGATGCCAATGAATCTGCCAGAAAGCACTCAACTTTACATCAGAAATGCAAAGAATAAGAAGCTGATACAAAGGAAACAATAATTGAGCCAAGGATCAATACCTACGTCCTCTATCGCTTACATCTTTTTCCTCAGCAGTAAGAGCATTTAACAGATTAAGATAAGAAATCGTTGAGGGATACTGTTCCCGCCTTGATTCTATTTCATTCAACTCAAACTGCATATCATAAACCTGTAAAAAATCGAGCTTTAGCATGATCAAACCAGCGAATTTAAATGAAAGAGGCACACCTTGCAGACATTTCATAGCAGTTATACAAGCATTTTGACCAGGCTTCGTGCAATGCAATTGAATTTTTCTATCCTTGACAAGTTTTACACAACCCAACACCATCAACTAGTCAATTTTGAATGGCCATCGAAGTGGTTATACAAATATATAGACCATACAAACAAACTGTCTCAAAATCATGCTTGCACTCTCAAAGTGGACCAAGAGAATCAACATTACGCATTAATAAATATTACTTATATACATAAAAGAGTAACTGGGTTGCGGAGAAATTGAAGGTGGAGATTCTAAGATGATTACTGAACATTTAAAATGGCGACAGAAAGAAAGCATTGAAATACAGTTTTTCTGCCAGCTTTTCATACCGGCCATTTATGTAATTTCAGTACCAAGGTTAATGTAAATATGGTGTAGGTCAGAGATAGCATTTATGTAAATTCTAATCGACTTCTTCCACACAAGAGACGAGTATGTTAAGAAAAATGTAGATAGAACTTAGAGGTGTAGCAAAGAAAGCATAGAGCAAGCGAAAACATCACTTCAGGCACCATGTACAAGACCAAGTGATGCAATCCTAGATGCAGAAATTGAGATAAATGAAAAGAAGTGGAAAACCTGATGGAATTAAACAAGAACTTCATAAAAATACAGCAACCAGAATCCGAACAGACCAAATTGTCTGGTTATTAGCCAAGTGACAAACTAAGTTAAATCAGGTAAAAACAGCAACACTCAAACAAGCAACAAGAAAGGACACTGAGGGAGCAAGGGGAAAGATAAGGAAGGCAAGAGAAAGGAGAAAGCTGTGAAAGGGGGGACAGAATAAGGTAGAAACACATAGAACTAGCAAGGACCAGCAGTAGAAAAAAAAAACAGGGAAAGAAGAATTAGGAACCAGCAGCAAGGTGGTAAAGGAGGAGAGTTGTGGCCAAGAAATACATCAACATAGTGATTGGTGGTGAAAAGATAAAGAATAAGGTAGGGAAAGAAAGACACAGTAAAGAGAACAAGGAAAAGGGCAGAAAGAGAGGTGAGGAAGGCTGCAGCAGAAAAGGCAGCTAGCACGAGAAGATTTCTGGGAAAGCTCAGCAATTTTCTAACCTCCACAAAATAGTGTTTTGAGAATGCTTTTATATGTTTGAGATGTCTAACCCTAGCTCCCATGACAGGTGTCACATTCTAAGTGGCTACATTTACTTACTTGAAAGCAAGACACTTGTCCGTAAACAAGATGTAGACAACCCCCGCATCATAGGTAAAATATAAATTAAAAATCTTAGCCAACTAAGTAAAATAAAAACACAAAACAGAACAAAGACAATCATGGGAATCATCTACGCTACATCACCGAGTGTCCAAAAATATTTCATATTCAATTCAGCCTCAAAAGGAACAAAACTTAAGGTGAAGAAATTTGGTTCCTCTCTATTGCATAAGCAGAAAGCTGTGTGCTCAACTGTCTAGGTAGGAGGATATACAGTATCCAATGTGCATAACCGACACTTGTCATCATTATCATCAAAGCTTTTATTCCAAATCATTTGGGGCCGGCCATATTGTACCAGTCACAATAAAAAGTATCCATTGTGTGGAAACAACATGAACCAATCAAGACAATTCAGGTACTAAATGCAACTTCAACCCCTTATGGCCCACCTTAGACGAAATCAACAAGACTATGTACAGCATATCAAATGAGCCCAAGGAACAAGTCCAAATAGGGAATAACAGATTAACAGGAATAGGAAAGGAAGCAAATGAAAAAAAAAATGACATAATCTCTACGGAAATTAGTTTTTTTTCAAATGGTTTCATCCACCAGAAATAAATGAAGACGATGCAGACAAAATTAACCTGTCCTGAGATCGGCTGTGAACTGTTTCCAACAACTACAGCCAGATCATACTGCTCAAGAAATCTCCATATAGTATCTTTTAGGACAGGAGAGACAGTAACGAATGTAGCTATTGCATTCCGCAATGCACCCTGTAAAAAACATGTGATGAGCTCAATTACACAAGTGCTGAAAAAAATTTCAAAAACTTCCCACCTTTGATGGAAAGTAGAACTCAGGTATTCTAAAAGGACTTCCCCCAAATAAAGCTGCATACTAAAAGAACCATCAACCTTTAGATAAGGAGGCACATTTTCATAACTTAGAAGCTTGAATAATGGTTCAATATCATCAAACCAGTTCTTTTTTTCATTGGGATCGCCATTTTCCATAACCTGCAGCACGTGGAAAAAAGGGCAAATCAAGCATTCACTTCATTTTAATGACACTCAAAAATAATTATATATATATATATATATAATTTAAAAGAAAAAGGGAAAAAAAAAAACTAACAAGTAAAGAAAGGCCGCAAGAGAGGGAGAAAGAGAGGTTTGTGGTTGGCAGACGGCAGTGCTTGAGCAACGTCGGACAAAAAGGCCCAAAAGAAACTAAAGAATTTCACGCCAATAGCATAATAGCAACGGAGCAACCCCCAGACTAAAGGGAACATAATGCACATATTGCAAGAAAATACTTGAGCATGTTCATAGAAAATAATGCCAAGTCAACTGCAATAATGTATCATCATTAAAAACATAATTTGACATATTCTATAATCACCACAGAGTCCCTTTGAAAGATCTTTAAACTCACTGATTCAGTGAAAACTATGTGTACATGTTGGGAGAACTGAAATTTCAAAAAGAAGGCTGACAAGATGAAAAAGAGAAAAGGCCGTTCAATTACTCTATAGATAAAAGTGGACATGGAAAACATAAATCATCAGGATTTTACATGTACTCAACAAAAGAAAAAAGATGGATGCAGTGGAGTGCTTTTTTTTTTGAATTTGAAATCACAATTTAAGGTTGATAATGTATTTTTAGGGTTTGCAATAGATGACTTCTGCAGGGAAAAAAGAACAAGAAAATCAGATGCAAGGTTGAAGATACATTGCCACAACTGTGCAGACTGCATAAGTAATAGATATGAACGCATAGACCTTGAAAGGATTTTAAAATGTCAGCAATCATCATCACAAGAAACTACAAGAAAATATGCAAATGACTATCATCATCACAAGAAAATATGCAAATGGCTTACCAATCAAAAGTAAACACAAACAGGCCCCTCAATAGAATTTGAAAAGAAAAAACTGGTTCAAATTTTGAAAGGTTTTAGTCAAAACCATATTTTCAAAATCGTATCAGAGAGCGTATCAAACCTTTTGTAGAACATTCAAGTAAGCAACAAGTGCTTTTGCATCCCCCTCTTGAAACTCTGGTAACATGGCCCCAGCAGTTTGAAGGGATTGTTTGAACTTCTCGTCATAAATTGATAAGCAATCAAATAAAGTACCCCACCCAACAGAGCGGAAAGCTTTACCCTGAAGTAACTCATAAACCTTAGAAGCACCTTCTTGATTGGATGCCTGAAAGGAAAATTGCATCAATTTAAGCTTAGTCACACACAAAGAATGAAGCATATTTTGCCAAGAATGAACAGTATTCAAGCACAATTCACATACCAAGGTACTTAGCATTTCCAAGAAAGCCACTAGTGTTTGAAAATTAGTATGATCCTCTCCAGCAAAATTCACGAATGTCCACAAGTCATCATTCCCAGACAACAGATCTGGTTCCTTCTGAAAACATTACCAATAGCAATGACATTATAAGAAAATAGACACTGCACAAAAGGGGGTAACAAGACAATGGATAAAGACGTACAATAACTAGGACATATCCATTACATTTATCTTCTACAGAATCGTTACTCTTTCAAATCCTAAATTCAAGAACTCTAAGTTCAACTAAACTTCTGGATTACATGAGAGAAGCCCTGCCCAGCCAAGGTATTCGTGAACCAAGCATTGAATTTATAAGGGTCTCATCAAACCCACTTTTTTAAGAAGCATCGGCAAAAATAAATTGAAGCAAAACATATTCTTCCATGTTTTTAAAAGTCAGATGAAACAAAACAAACAAACAAAAAACCCTAACTTATGCCCCAAAACAAATAGTTTGACTTGCGGATTTCGGTAGAATATGCTAACTTTCCAATTGATCAAACAAACCTGATAAACCTCACTCACAAACTTCAGCAGAGAGACAAACGGTAATGGTCCACTTTCAACAGCCGTTTCAGATTGCAAGCTCGCATCATGCATGATATCATGTGCGCCAGCCATACGATATGAATTAAGCAAGCTCATAGCCTTCTCCTTTGATTCTCTAACCTGTAAACAAGTATTATATCAGCTTGTCAAGATGACATCACAACGCACAAAGTATATAATTCTTAGGGATTATATGTCTGCAAGATTCATTTTAGTAAAAGCGCAAACATCAACCAAGTTGACTGCAAAAAAATAATAATAATAAATTGGGCCATTTGGGTAACTTAAGATAGTTAGCACAAAAAAACTTAAAAGTAACAAAATGCTTTATACTTCCCATTCATATACTCTCATCAAGCACAGTAATCTTTTCTCATCTCCACCCAACTTTCCTACTAACGTCCTTTTGAGCAATATAATTTCATTCAAAGCTGAGGCATAGATGTATAGATGAGATTATGAGAATATCAACACCAATTTACCATTGATAATGAAGGGACTAAAACGTTAAAGGGAAGGAGAAGGCGCCAATTAGGTCATGCTAGAAATAAAGTCAATTGAAGTAAGAAGCACGATCTCATCTAAATCCTCTCAATTACTATGCAGATTACAAAAAATAGAAAGCTCCTGGACATCACATAATTCATTGCCAAATTGCAGTTACATATTGCACCCTATAGAATTCAAAGATAAAATGGAAAAGGCAACTGACCTTGTCCCTAGCAAGAGGGTGTGACAGGAAGCAAGTGATCAGTTTGTGCAGATAAGCATTATACATGTGGATCATATCCTCATCGTCATTCTACGGGATAGAAAACAAAGCAGGAATGAAAGAAAGAACATGTCAATAAATAAGTACACACAACCAAGCACAAGGATCATCCCCCCAAAAGTAAATGCATGTTTTAATAATCAAAGCTTGGGCACACTATCAACCAGAAATATAAGGTGGGATGGGGGGGATAGAGTGATGCTGACAGCATGCAGACAGACCAGAGCAATGCAGTGCCTCAACAACTAAAGTACAGTACAAAAAAAAAATTTAGCCTATAAGGTATATCGGTGCAATGATGGCATTTGGCAAAGCCCAAGCAGATGATAGAAGACAAAATGAACAAAGGACTTTCCACCATTTCGAAAAATACTAAAATGTGAGAAACAAAGGCCAAATTGATGGTTAGTCATTGTACACACTACACGGACGTGTGCAGAAAATGTAGCACCAAAATGCAGCTTCCTACAATTTCTTAGTGCCAAGGGTACATTCTTGACTGTGGTTTAGACCTTTAGTTCAAGTAGATAATTTTAGCATGTCACTTCAAAGTTCAAACATCCACTAAAAAGTGAAACTTATTGACAATGAATCATAACACCCAAACTTTTGAGTTAATATACTAGTTCAGCCCACCTATTTGGGATGTAGCAATACAAATCAAGAGTTTGGTTAATATCACTAAATTTCATTGATTTACCCATGAATGAAGTAGGTTAAAATCACGAACCTGGTAGGCTGAGGTACAAAGAACTTTATCCATTAAAAACTGAAAGACATTGTTCGAGAAAATCATATCCAGGCACGAATATATGTAACCTAAATCATTTGACGTTGTGCTAGCAGCCGTCCCATCATGTATTAGTATCAAATGAACCGCCCAAGCAAGCCTTACACAACCAATGAAACCCTCCTCAATTGGATCACTTCCAGAAGCCATCACCTTAAAAATACAAGAACATCATAAACTTGTAGCTATTCCAAGAACTCACATCATAGAAAAATAAATATGGATAAAGTGAACATTACATATCTTACAATTTCATGGAATTCTTTCCTAAATGAAGCGTCTTGAGATAAAACGGATAATTTATCAGGTGCCGCACTCAGAGCGTCTGATATAAAATCAATGACAAGAGAAAAAAGGAGACTAAATGTGATCTGCAAAGAAAAAAGGTAAACAACATGACATGACAGCAGCATAACCTTAAAACACACAAAGGCAAATAGAAAGTGCACGTCCGAAACATGACTTCAGAAAGAAAAATCACAAGGATGCACATACAGAAAAGACAAAATGGCAAAGTTTCCCTCCAAGGCCAAGCTCCAAAAAAATGGTATAGAGTATCCAAGGACATACCTGACGCTTTATAATGTCATTGCTCTCACTAAGTTCAGCAGCACTATCTTTCAAAGCAGAAAAGGCATCCTTTACATCTTTTGGACCTGTAGACAGCAATTTCTATGAATCTTCTCAAGAAAACACAAAAGAAGCCACTGCATACTGGTCAAACGTTTCTTCAAGACATGGAATAATTTGTCCAACTTTAACACACAAAAGAATGCAGCTGGCTCGTATGGCTATTCTTTGGTGCTTATGGAAGGAAAGGAGCAAGAGAACGTTAGACAATATAGAATCTTTTGTTGTTTATGTTCTTCTTGAGAGTATTTGTTCTAATTAAAGCTTTGGTGCTCTAGTAATAATCTTCTTGAGGCTATATATATTGCCTCTTTGCAACCTTGGGGCACCTGCCAGGTGCCTTGAATAAAATTATTTTCCAATCAAAAAAAGACAAAAGAGTTATTTATCCATGTTTTTCATTGAGAAGCTCAAAAAGGTGGCACTAAAGTAAAGGGCACCAGGGGGGTGGTGAACCCCAAACACAGTCCAAAATACTGTCTACACTCTACAAGAGATTGGTTCTATCACGCGATCAAAGAGCTGATTTTCATTCATACCACTTCAACAATTTAAAAAAATAACTAACGAGCTCTAGGACCCAACTCCTTAGGACTTGAAACAAGAAAAGGTTTGAATCCCCTCTCATGCTGATAATAATAATTAGAAGAAAAAAAAACTATTGAACCAAGTAAGGGGAAAAAAGAAACGCCATCTCCCCTTAATAATATCAAAAGAAGTTTTTCTCCCTTAAAAAACTCTTCAATTCCTCTCTTTCCATGCTATCCAAAAAAAGCCGAGGGAAAGGAAGATTTAACATTTTTCCTGTGGTTGGCTCCCTTACAAAAAGCCAAGCAAATAATTCTTCTTTAACAAAATCAGTATGAACCCAGTTCATCCCCATGAGGGCAAACGGACGAACCTCAATAATCCATTTACACAAGGGTAATATCCCTTACTGATTCTCCATCTTCATCGCAAAGAAAACATCTATTTACCACTTAATTTCTCTCTTTTGAAGGTTGTCAAAATTCTACTTCAAAATTAAACAAGCAGACAAAAGCATGCAGAAAAATAGCTATAGCTACTATCTATGACCCAATCAAACATCAGAAAATAGTTTGGCGCAGAAATATAATGCCTAATACAAATGATCTCATGTCAATAACCAGATGGCAAAACAAACTTCTGGAAAATGTGTTTACAGCTTACTTGTCCGCACAACCAGAACAGAGAGGACAAGGCAATGTCCAAGTATCAGTCTTTCCCTACTGACCACAGCTCGCCGCGCAACAAGAGCACCTCGAGCATCAAGGACATAATTCTCACAAAGGGGCCCGCCTAAGCCAGCTGGTTCGTCCCGATTGAGTGCCTAAAATCAAAAAAATACAATCACCGCTGGAAAATTTAGAGAAGACCATTACTACAAAGCTTAGTAAATACAAGGCCAAAATCAGAAGGTGGTTTTTATTTTCAAGCAAATGCAAAGAAATCAGCACAAGGATAAAATATTCAAAAGAAGGTATTTAGGTAACATTTTATACCCAAAAAGCTTATTTTCTTGTTTATTGTCATTACTAGAACAAAGGAACATAACATATTTACCAATAACTTGGCAAGCAAAGATTTTCCTAGCAGATTCTTGCTTCAGAATCATTTCACTTCACATAATTGATAATTGTACACAATATCCACTCTAAAACCTGTAATACACCTATCCTAGGATACCTATCAAATGAGGACTTTGATTTTTCTTTATATATCTTTCTGTAACTCTTTTTAGTAGGCCCAAGCTTCCTTGGTAGACCATTCCAGTGTAACATTCGTCAATGAGCAATTTTCAATGCATCGTCTATCACAAAGAATGTATATTTTTCTTCTATGTGCCTATGTGGTATTTGAACGCAATGCCTATCAGATCCTACCTCACCTTCTCACAATACCAAGGGCAAGACACGAATAAATCTATTAAAATATAACCAAAACATAACTATTGAAAAATATAAAGAGAAGCAAGATTACGATAACCTTACAAGCATACGTTCATTCTGGATTAAACAAAGAAAATGACAGGCTCAAAAAACTTAAGGGAACATTCCAGAAGAGCAACTGACAGTCTCTCTCTATACGTGAAGGTTTGTATAAGGACACTATTTAAAATGGAACCAATCAGATTTATAATTTAGTACCACTATACAATGTGATCTCAGCTGTTATGTGGTTGTGATTATATTTGAGGAGCACCACTTGCTCAATTGGTCAAGCTCCTGACCACCCAACCCAAGGGCAGGGGTTTGAATTCCCACCCCTGTTTAAAAATCAAAAAGAATGTCATGATTATATTTAATATACATAAGGGGGGAACAGATTATGATAGCATGATTCCTAATATTGAATGACTATAATCCTCTGCATCTTACATACATCATGCACATTGCTTCAATCAGGCATGCAACATAACATAGCGCCAGTGCACAGTCTAAAAACAAAAAAGACGCACCTCAGACAACTATGATTCTTTGCATAAAAATTATACTATTAGACCAAACATTTACACAATTCCAAGACAAACGATATCATTCCCAGAGCATCATTTAGAACAGGATCACTTACCATGGTAAATCATGATATAAAAATATAACAAATTTTTAAGTATAAACCTTTATCAGAGACATCAATTGCTGTCTAAGCCCAGAATTGATAAGATTCTCCAGAAGATTCTGGATGTCAGCCATAAGATCAGGTTCTTGCCCTGGATCAAGCACAGCAGCCTGCCAAAGGAACAGTGTACGAATTCCAAAAGAATCAATAAAATCATGAACCAAGTATTAGCAAGAAAAATAAACAAAATCCTAAGTGTAAGGGGGGAGAAGTACTCTTAATAACGTATACAAGGCTGTTATTAAATCGCGCCTCTCCATATACCAGAGCCCAGCTGCTAGGCGTAAAATGTCCAACGGTTCTCTTCCCATTAAACCCCACTAAAGAAAAGGAAAGTTTTTAAATGAGAACGTGATTCACAGATATAGCTTATCAGCCAATGTGAAACTGAGATAAACAAGAATAGATAATACCTCTTGGTTGGCAGAAACAAGCAAACGAACACAATCAATTTCATTGAGATGCAGATCATCACTCAATTTCAGGGCCTAGAATCCACCACAACGCCAATCATTAAAGAAAACGTTCTACTACAAATGACTTAGGAACACAGACATAATATTGTTGTACGTCATCAAAGTAGTAACAACCTTGTAAAAACCAAAAAAGAAATATAGTGGAGCATTTCGAATTCAACAGACCCAGCAAAAGCTATGGAAAGTGGTACATTTACTTGCAACTCACAAGGTAAAAGTTGCAAAAAGATAAATCCACAAACTGGGGAAACCCATATGCAAAGAAAGAATTTCAACAAATTCAGGACTCAAGGGCTTGGGTATGCATGCAATTTAACATCCAAATTAGCTAAACAACACATAAGAGCAAGAGTGAGTCAACAATGTGGGTTTATTATGCCCCATGGTTTCAAACAACTTAAAAACACAAACTCAGTCATCTTGATTTAATTTGCATTCCCCATCTCTGCCATGAAATAATAAGACAATATTGGTTAGAATAAACTCACAATCTGTATATCCTGATCGTCAAGTGATATCGGTGGCGAATCCGGCAGCCTAACCTCTCCTGATTGCACTTGCGAACGGTCTGAGGGCTTCGGAGGCTAAAGAAACAGAACGAAAAAATCCAGATATCCATTGTTTGCATACAAGATTGAAGGTATTTGTCAAAGAAAAACATAACTTATTACACTGCCCAAATCACAAAATCATCCTAAAAGATTCTAAGTGCTTCATTGTTTCTTACAACTGCAAAAATTGCATATATAAGAGAGGATTCACCACGGAAAACAATCACAATAACCGGAAAAAAATAATGAAAACTAATTACACGACTAGAACTAGTCTAAAAACAAAACCCTCGAATCCATCCAAAAAAACACTGCAAGTTCGTCGCAGTATCTTAACAACTTCTCAGAAACCACGGTGAAGCAATATTAAGAGAGACGTTTACCGGGTAGGAGAGAAGGGACTGGAGGGAGGAGTAGGAGCTTCGAAGTGCGTGCATAAGATCGACCTTCTGCGCCGGTGAGGGAGGCGACGGGCCAAGGAGAGTGGATTCGATCGTTGATAGGAGTTTCCTTGGGGACACCATCGCGGATTTTGTGATTCTGATGCTGCTTCCGCAACCCTAACAGAGAAAGCTTGGAAACAGGAATCAGTAAGGGCGGGAAAGAGGAGCAGAGGAACAACACTGCGTGTGTAGAGGCCCGTTAAACCCTAGAGGCCCCCTGTAGTTATATACGAAAAGGATTTTTCAAAATACAATGTGGGAAAACGGTAATAATACGTGACCGCCTCTAAGGGAAATTTATTTGTCTTCTTTTTTTCCTTCTTTTGCGACGAAATATGAATTCCAATTTCCAAACGGTACTCCACATTGAATGGAGGTCTTTTGGGATCACTTTTTAAGGGTCTCAAGTATTATCCTAATATTAATATATGACCGCTTCCGAGGGAAATTTATTTGTGTTCTTTTTTTACTTTTTTACGAGGAATTATGAATTTCCAGCTCTTCTTTTGTTTCATTTTTTTTTTGTCTTTGAAGAATAAAAGAAACATCATAGCTACCATTACGTTTGATTTTTAAAATTTGTTTTTTTTAAATTATTTGCTATTATTTTGTTTTGTATTTGTAAATAAAGATTTGTCAAAAATCCACAACCCATATATGTCAATTATATTGTTCGCTTTGTATTTTAGTTATCATAGATATATCGGATTATCCTCACGGGTTTATTCCTCCCAAGCCCAGCAAATGAGTTAAGCCCAACTCACTAAGCTTGAAAAAATACCTAGTTAATAACAAATAAGGGATGAGCTTCTCCTTATTAAGGGTATTATAGTCACCAACAAAGATTTAAGGAATTTCAATTATAGGAGGCTAATTACACACATTTGATTCCATTTTGTCATTTTGTCATTCCTTTTTTTTTTGGTACTTCGTCATTTCTCATTTTTTATTTCTTTAATAATAATATATATTATTGTCACGACAACAACTATGGAATATTATTTTAATTTTTAAAATTGCACCACATAAATAATAAAATTATCTACACCTGATAAAATATATAACACATGAGGCAAGTTGGCTTAAAAACATAGGTTTATCAGAATATTTTAAGTTTTGTTTGGCACAAGAAATTGTTTTGGTAATTTCACTGTAATTGATTCCATTGTTTTTTAGAAATACAGCCTGAATAATACAAACCAATATTGTTTTTTTGGACAAAAAATCCGCACGACTTTGTCATTTTTGAATCGTTGCCATTAATTATTATGCCCAAAAAATGCGAGGGACTATAGTTTTGCTTATATATGTCACTCGGTTGAATTATGCTAATTCGATATGTGATAAAGTTTTTAACACTCATTCGTGCTTGTGCGTTGGGTCATGTCACTCTCAACAAATGAACATGTAGAGTTCATGTCCAAATGGATTGAGTTTTGATCAGATAACATGTTAGAAAATTCAACCCAAATACTACAAACCAATATTGTTTTATTTGGGTCAAACACCCATACAACTTTGTTTTTCTTGAGGTTGCTATGCCCAAAACACAAACCGATTGTGTGCGAGAAACGGAATCTTTATTTATATATCATTTAGTTGAATTATGCCTGAGATCAATTAACTAACATTCTCCCTCAAATAATTTGGGTCCAGAACTGTCGGATAAATATAATAATAATAATAAATTGTCTGTTTTGTTTCAAGAGATAATAACAGGCAATATATGCTGATACGCCATCCAAGAGAGCTTCACAAAACTTATATGCTAATAATATCCTGTATATAAAGCAAGAGAAGCCGGCCCTTGAGCTTCAATACATATACAGAGAGAAGCAACATCATCCTGGTGAGAATATATATATACATATATATCTATATATGATCATGGAGGTGAGTAATAGATACACAACCATCAAGACCCACATAGACGGCGCACCAAAGGAGTCTGATTTCGAGCTCAAGACCGCACCTCTTGTTCTGTCAGTCGAGCCTGGGTCCGGTGACATTATTGTCCAGAATCTCTATGTCTCCATAGACCCTTACCAGCTAAACCGCATGAAAAGTCACAGCTCCTCCCACACACTCTCTGATTACTCACTCCCCATCACTCCTTGTCAGGTAATTGAAGTTTATGGAGTGGCAAAGGTTGTGGTTTCTGGGAATTCTGAGTTTGATAAGGATGATTTAGTTGTGGGAATGATTGAATGGGGAGAGTATAGTTTGATTAAAAGTGGTGGAATGATAAGGAAGTTGGATCCCATGGGGTTTCCTCTGTCTCACCATGTTGGAATACTGGGTAATTAAATCATTTATTAATTCAAAAAAATTTGTTATATTGGATTTACAAGTGAAGTGTTCATATGTATGTATGTATATGCAGGACTTACTACTGGATTGACAGCCTATGCTGGATTCTTTGAAATCTGTAAGCCTAAGAAAGGGGAGAGAGTTTTTGTATCTGCTGCTTCTGGTGCAGTTGGAAGTCTGGTTGGTCAGTACGCAAAGCTGTTTGGATGCTACGTCGTTGGCTGCGCTGGAACCAAAGAAAAGGTTAATTAATTTACAGAGTTCTACCTTCCTTGGCCAATCTTTTAAATGGGTCTGCGAGAGAATAATCTCGCTTTCATCCTTGGATACCTGAAATAAGAACCAGTCAGCAGGTCCAACGGCCGCCATGATGATGGCCGGAGATGCTCTGACGCTCTAGTTAATCACTGGTTTTAAGTGGTGTTATTCCAGTAATCAGGAATCCATCCCACATTTTCCCCTCCTCGGGTTCGGGTTTATATAGTGCCCTTTCAGGAATCTCCCTTGATCGATTCCCCATTTTTAATGACTGATTTTAAGCCGATCCCATGCCTTAATTACGGGATCCTCATAATTTAGATAGTCTTGACAGGGACATGCACCCGCGTTGGAATGATTGATCAATGATTCCTCAATTTCTCCATTTTCATTACACAATGGAAAACTTCCTTTGAAATTTTCTTGGATTACAGGTAGCATTGCTGAAGGAAAAACTTGGGTTTGATGATGCATTCAACTACAAGGAAGAAAAGGACTTGAAGTCAACTCTCAAGAAGTCTGAAGACAACATTTAATGACCAAAACGACAATGAAAATATAATCAAATTGGGCTAAATTTAGTTTTTTTTTTTTAACAGGTACTTCCCAGAAGGGATTGATGTATACTATGACAATGTGGGTGCTGAAATGCAAGAAGCAGCGGTGGCTAACATGAACATATTTGGAAGAGTGGCTGTTTGTGGAGTAATATCTGAATACACAAACGATGGAAAGAGAGCTGCACCAAATATGCTGGATATTGTGTACAAAAGAATCACAATTCAAGGATTCTTAGCCGCTGATCACATGAACCTGTGCTCGGATTTCATTTCAATAACTAGTGATCACATCCGTACTGGCAAAATCCTGGCGCTTGAAGACATATCGGATGGGGTGGAGAGCATTCCCTCTGCTTTTGTGGGACTATTTTGCGGTCATAACGTCGGAAAGAAAATTGTACGAATTGCGCAAGAGTGAGTCTGTGAGGCTGTGAATGAACCGCGCGACGCCATCCTGTGATGGGCATCTTCTGTTCACTCTTGTCTTTTTTTCAGTTCTTTGTCTTCATGCACAAAAGTCGCTTCTCTCAAGAATCCAAAGTATGCTGGCTGGCAACGAATTTACCAAATAATTATATATCTTCAATTATTCTTATTATTATATTTGCCAAGTGATGGGGCGCATGGATACTTTAGCAATACTCATTCAATTGAATATATTCATCCAATTTCAAAAAACAAAAATTATGTTTTGTAATTTCATCATCCGATTAAAGTTTATGAATTTATAGTTGATTTTTGGATACAAATCATCAGGGTGAACCTAGTCTCTCGAGCATATATATGGGGTTGGGTTTACACAGAAAATATAAAACTTACATGATAAAAAATATTCGTCGGAGTTCCCTTGAAATTTTTTTTAGTTATTTATTAATCATATCTTCAAAAAGTATGAAAAACAACATTAAAAATCAAAATATGTATTGGGTGTGCTGTTGTCAAATCCAACCCATGATTGCATTGAATGGTGGAGATCAGATGGAATTGCTGGAATAATTCTAGCCCCCTAGCTCCACTGAATCATTGGAAACAATTGGATGGCTCAAAATACAAAGAAATCATGAATATTAATTTTCATTATCACTATTATTTTTACAGAAGAAAAATTCAAATAATCAAATGCAATATGAAGCATAAGAATTTCTGATTGGAATAATATTATAGCATAGCCAACTAGGAATCAAATCCATCCTTTTACTTTAAATCCAAAACAATTTTGGGTTCATTTGTTCTTTAACATATGAAAAGGAATTGATTTGGCATAGTATTCAGTCTAACGAAAAAATCAAATTCTAACATGAAAAAGACATAATTTTAGACGGTCGAATATAAACTAAGACACATTAGAATTTTAGAACACGATAAATTTGATTTTTGTCACAAACAGTAATATATTCTTAGATTTGTTGGAGACATTTATAATTAAAACAATAAAAAAAAAAGATTTGGACATGGACATCCAAGCAAACCGGGGCAAAGGTTATAATCACAACGTAGCTCTCATACAAAATTACACTCATAATTGGGACCCACTCAGACTACTTGATCAAACGATAAATACCTTCAATGATTTGATCAGACGGCTGCAAAACCATGACTAAACTAACACATTCTTCTTCTTCTTCTTTTTAAATATAAATATAAAGGAGGGGAATTATGAATTATATGTTAGTGCTGGTCTCTTTAAAACGCATTATTTTTCGCACTAATGAAGTGCTCCACCTAACTGAAAGGAACCAATAAAATAGCTTTAATTTATTTCTCTATCTCTATCACTTCTTTACCTTTCTACACAGTGATCCTGTGTAATGTGCACTCCACCATATATATAACCACTTTGCTCATATCGTGATAGTCTAATGGTAATTTTTTTTTAGTATCAAGTGGTATGACTTGAAAAGCTATGAATTTGCATAGTTTTATTATAAATAATATATTTGTAGTCATGCCCTAGATTTTTATCCACTTTAACTCACTTTACCTTATTCTTAAGTAGGAATTTTTTGTACACTCAAGCCTAATAATCCAAATTTAAACCTCTATCAAATATTTAAAGAACCAATTTATATAATTTTTTTTCTCGATTTTAATTAAAAAAAAGTTAACTGCACGAAAAGAAGCCGCGTTAAAAAGAAGAAAAAGTGAACAGCTTTTTAACATTGACTTTGGGGTTGGCCCTTTGTTTTAGATTTTCAAAATATAAATGCAATATAAAAAACTCTTTAATTTTAATTTTGTGACTTTTTAATTGAAAATCTAAAATCCCAATATACGTCGTTTATTCACAAAAAACTCTTTAATTTTAATTTTTAAAATGTAACATTTTTTTTTGAAGATAAACCGTAACGCATATTTTGTAGGGCCCAGCTGATAGGGGACACCGAAATTCCTCCAGCTGTTCAATTGCCGGTCTCCACTCCCTAAACGACACGTGTATAATCGCAATTACTGTAAAAAATATCAGCTCACTTTCCTTTTTCTCACTTGACTCCTAAAGGAGACCAGAGTCTTCTTCTTCTACTTCTCTTCCATGAACAAGCTCTGAAGCTCTAATGGAACCCAGTAACACCAAAGAAGGAAAGCAGCAGCAGCAGCTGCTGCAGCAACAGAAGAAGAAGAAATGGTTCCTTTTGTTAGTACTCTCTCTTTTATTCTCTACTCTCCTCATTCTCATCTCCATCACCACTACCTCCTCTTCCGTCCCTTCCCAGTACTTCTATATCTCCAGAGCCAAGAAGCGCCACCAGAATCAGATAATCCCTCATTTCGTTGAGTCTAAGCTACACATTTCTCCAACTCTGCGCGACCCAGTTCCTCGCCTGGCTTACTTGATTTCGGGATCAGTCGGGGATGGGGATAGCATTAGGAGGGTATTGAAGGCGCTGTACCATCCGCGGAATCAGTATGTGGTGCACCTTGACTTGGAGGCCTCAGCGGAGGAGAGGCTGGAACTGTCAAGGTGGGTTTCTAGCGAGCCGATGTTCGTGAAGGTCAGGAATGTGAGGATGGTTGTGAGAGCCAATTTGGTCACATACAGAGGGCCTACGATGGTCACCAATACACTTCATGCTGCGGCGATTTTGTTGAGGGAAGGTGGGGAATGGGATTGGTTCATCAATCTGAGTGCCTCAGATTATCCATTGGTGACTCAAGATGGTATGTGATTTTGATTCATATAATTTGTTTCTTCAACAATTGGATTAACTGCAGTATTGCAACACTAATGCGTATAACTTGGTTCGTTTGTGTAATTCTAGCTCTATGTTGCTATTTGTAGGAACTGATTTTTTATTAATTTTGCTCATTGTTCCTTGCTTCTGCTTTTGATATTGGTTATTTTTAGGAACTTCATCCTTTCTGCAACACCTTGGTGCTCTAATAAATCTCTTTTCCATTCAAAGAAATAAACAAATGAAATTTTGCCTTTCCCGGTTTTTGGTTTAGTTGTTGTACTTTCGAGAATTGGCTGTCTTGTTGTAGCCAATTTCAATATTTCATCGAAGACTTCGTTTTTTTATGTCCTTATTAGCTACAGTTAGGTGGTTTCTTTGAGGATTGAGTGTTACAGAAACCGATTTCATCGATCACTTTGTTTGACTGTTTCCTTCTTATTAACTACATTGGTTTCTTCCTTTTTCTTTTGTTGTTTTCCTTCGTTTTTTTTTTTTTTGGAAGTTAACTGTGTTGCATAAACCAATTTTATCGATGATTTCAATTGCTTGTTTGTCCTTATTGACCGTGTTGAAACATAACTTCAAAAAGTTTCACCAAATTATAATTTCACGAAGTAAAACAAGAAAATACACCCATTCTCACCTTGAGTTTCGATTTTATCATACCTCTTCTGCTGCTCATACATTCAAAAAACTACTTATTTACTTATCCAAATCTCTATTGTATTTCTAGGCCACATTTGTGCAGTTTCAGTCATATTAAAGTAATGTCAATTTACATCAAAGATAATCAATGAAGCGTATGACAGAAATTCTCTTAAATGGTAACCCTAGAGACAAATGTTAATATGTCTTCCTCCTCTTCCACTTGCTCCACCACTACCACCATAAATATCACTGCTAAGAGTCTAGAACCTTCACCCCTATGCTAAACATTGTCCCGTTGAAACTGAATAAAGACCTACCAATGCTGGGAAGCTCAGGTGGTTCCATTGAAACTGAGTAACGACCTACCTCTGTGGAAAGCTCAGTTGGTTCCCTATTCCTTGGTCAGGATATTTTGGCTACCTAGATGGCGCTATTGATGCTCTGTCCTCCCGTGGTGAATGCCGGCTTTCAATTTTCTGTTTCTGTGGCTGGATTTGTGACTGAAATCTTCTTTGACTATGACTCGAAGTTTCCCATAGTTACCATCTTGTACTTTACATTTTTGCTCATCACCTACTGAATTAAAATCGATTTCTTGTTTAAGAGGTGGGTTAAATCTCAGCTTACTTAATGGTAATCACTTTTTATCTGGTATTTGGTGGTCTACCACATGTGCATATACTTGGGGAGAAAACGGGGCCTGGTGGTGGTGATGCTTCTAATATTTTGCTCTTAATTTTTATGCAACAGATTTGCTTCATACGTTGGCGACTGTTCCCAGAAACCTTAATTTTATTGAGCATACCAGTGACATTGGCTGGAAGGAGTATGCAGTTCTTCCCCTCATTTTCTTATTGCTCTTTTGTTATTAGTTCTTTTGTCTTTGCTTTTATTGGGAAATTAGTTTCCAAGTGGTGCAAAATATCTTGCTAATTGAATGCATAAGTGCCTAAGAAACGAATTCCTCAACTCCTCAGGCATCAGAGAGCCAAGCCTGTTATCATTGACCCGGGGTTGTATAGCCTGCACAAATCAGATGTGTTCTGGATCTCAGAGAAAAGAAGTGTGCCTAGTGCCTATAAGCTGTTTACAGGTGAGTGTTTTTGTCTTTGTCCTCCTTGTTTTTTGTTAAATACGCATAGCTTTTTCCCTATAAAAAAAATTGCCATATGTGATAGTAATGTTTCTAGAAATTCAGGTTTTTGTCATGTTAGATTATCTGGTTGTTCTTAACTATTCCTAATTGCAATTATTGGGAATTGTGATTGATAAAGTAATACAAGAGAAGTATCAACTGTATCAGTAGAAACTAATTATGCAGAATTTTCATGAATTGAGGACCTTCCCCTTTGGTTGCCATGTGCTTCTTTTTTAATACCAAGGATTTGAATTGAAGGATTTTGTTTCCTTGTGAATAGGGCGCCTGCTGTAGACATCCAACAGACTACAGTAAGCCCATGTGCATATTATAGATTCGACTACGTTTTAATCATGACGTATGCTCATTAACATCCTTAGGTTCTGCTTGGATGATGCTCACTCGCCCATTCATCGAATATTGTTTATGGGGTTGGGACAATCTTCCAAGGATTGTCCTTATGTATTATGCCAACTTTCTTTCTTCTCCGGAAGGGTATTTCCACACAGTCCTCTGCAATGCTGAGGAGTTCCGAAACACAACAGTAAACCATGACCTTCATTTCATATCTTGGGACAACCCTCCGAAACAACACCCGCACTTTCTTACCGCTAATGACTACCAAAGGATGATTGACAGCAATGCACCTTTCGCTAGGAAATTTGGCAGGAATGAGCCGGTTCTTGACAAGATTGATTCTGAGATTTTAGGTCGTGATGCTGATGGATTTGTGCCGGGTGGATGGTTGAGTGGTGAAGGGAGTTTGAACGTAACTGGCCCTAATTATATCATAAGGAACACCACTGTACTTAGACCAGGTCCTGGTGCTGAAAGACTTGAACATCTCATTAAAGGTTTAGTTTCAGCAGAAGATTTTCATGCAAAGCACTGTATCTGACACCAGAGGCCCAGTGATTTGATTCTACTGCGTTGGTGGGAACTCCATGTTGTTCAAGTGAATGATGGATACAATCGATTCTCCATTCACCCAATAACACGGTGCTACGAGGGCTGCTAATGGCACAAGTAACACTGTGCTACGAAGTTAATTACTAAGAGGGGAGCGGAAACTACTTCCCGTCCAGAGTTGATGCTATACCTATACCTGTTTACCCTCGACACAGTATTTTTGTAGTTCAGTAGCTGATGATGTAGCTTGTGCTTTGATTTGTTGACATAGTATGTTAAATATCAACAGAGCTTGCTTGATTGATTATTTGATGTGCTCTGCAGTCTGCATTGTATACCTTAATAAAAGAGGAAGACTGATATAGCCTGTCAGATTCTATTAGTGCATTGTACGCTCAGGAAGTTGAGTTGGTGTTAAGAGCGACTCCTGTACACTCCCTTTGAAACCTCATTGAGCCGGTATTATTGATTCTGTGAAGTTGACATATTTCTTGAAGAAAGCTACATGAAATGATAAGTACACTTGTGTAAACTCTATTCAATCAGCATAGAAGCATAAAATTGGTGAACTATTAAATATTTTAACTGGAAAGATTGTATAGAACAGTCGATCTAAATGATTCTTGATTGTTATATATGTTTTTATCACCTCCAATGATATTAGCTTTGATTCTGGGTGTTTAACTTCTTGAAGTTGATAGTTAGGGCAAATATGTTTGTGTACTGTTTTTGGTGGCAGATACTAACTCAAAACAATTGAAGTTAGGCATCCAATGCAGAAACATGTTAGTTCATTTCTCTGAGTTCTGGTGTACATTTTAGACCCATAACCTTCCTCTTTGCCATAAAATCAAACCTTAATGAAAATCGTCGATACGATACGAATAATAAAGTAAGCAAAAGAGTCTGTAACACCAATTTCACCACCAAACTGAAAACTAACACTTTGATTTCTTTGGAGGAATTTCAAGTTCACCATTCACTTTCTGAGAATTCTCCCCACCATTCACTTTATACCTTCTAGAAACTACAAGATACAATCCAAAATTTAGGGAGGACAACACTTACACAACCAGAAGCCAATTGAAAAGATCCAATCTCCACTTGTGCCCACCATTTCTTCCTGTAACTTTGTTTACTATCATGACCAAAACACTGCTGAAATAATAACCAAATGCAACGGCTGTGAGGAATAGGTCGGTTGCCTCATTCCTTTTGGGTAGTGTGTTATGAAGAAATCAAGTCCGCCTGAGTACGTGAAGCCGTTTCCAATCCCTGCCAATACAAATTGTGGAACCAACCAGAAAGCACTTATTGGTAGTGTTGATGAGGTAGTGACTCTATTGCCTTCGATAACAGAGAATCTTTTTTCCTTCCACGAGTGCCACAGATACCATTGCTGTTATGGACGTCCCTAGCAAATATCCTCAAATTTTCCAAAGACTTGCTATGTCTTGTCAATATAGACGAGCAAAGATTCCAAAGAATATTTATAGGCCCTATTGTACATGCAATACAAACTGTTTCTTGATATACCTCAAAACATAAGTGCTGTTCTTTTAATATTCTTGTAGATCCTAAAATCTGCAATCAATTTGTTATCGTCGATCGATGTCTATGACAACCCTGCAAGATCAAAGGAATGAAATTTGGACACCGGTGTGGTGTCGGCCGAACAAGCTCCGACGGTCAAGTAAACCTTTGGATGCATATTTAGGCTGATCTAATTAGGGCTTTCGCTGGGCAAATACATATGTTCAAGTATTTCGGGTCAATGGTTTTTCATCCATACAATTCTCTTTAATTCAGAAATGATGACAAGAAAAAGAAAAAGTCAATTCTGAAATCAATGAGATTCTATTCTACAGGAACTATTCTCTTTCAGTTTCTCCATGATGTTGGTGGATCAACAGCGATTGGAAAATTATCACCATTTGACTTAAGGCATGCAGAGGCATGATAGGGATCATATCCATACAAGGTCTGAGAAACTCAGAACACAAAATAACTGTCCATTAATGAAAACCCACTTGACTAAAAACTTCTGAGAGAAGACACACAGACAGTAGAAGATACAAGAAAGTTAAAACCAAGTTGTTTCTAACTTACATATTTTTAGAAAAACATAACTATAGTGAGTCCCTAACACTGCCCCTCAG
Source organism: Tripterygium wilfordii (assembly GCF_013401445.1). NCBI lineage: Eukaryota > Viridiplantae > Streptophyta > Magnoliopsida > Celastrales > Celastraceae > Tripterygium > Tripterygium wilfordii. The sequence continues at coordinate 15,882,959 of NC_052235.1, forward strand.
CAGTGGACACATTACCAAGAGTCTTCATCTGCATTTCAGGTCTGGGTTTCTGTGGTTTGTACCAAGCAGCACAAACAAGGAATACAACAAAGTTTATGGCACTTAGAATAGCAAGAAGCCCATAGAAACAATCGAGCCTTCCACGGTTAATGTTATCTGCTAACCATCCTTCCCCTCCATTGCTTCCTGTCACTTTCTTAACAATTGATACCAAGAAGCTGCTAAGGAAGAATCCGAGCGATAGAGTAGTGAGGAAGAGGCCAGTACTCATTGTTTTCATTCCTTTTGGGGATTGGGTTATGAAGAAGTCAAGCTGGCCTGTGTATATGAAGGCTTCACCTGAACCCACAAAGAAGAATTGTGGGATTAGTAGGAATACACTTATTGGGAGAGTTGATCTGTTGCCATTCACTGATTTCGCCACGGATAAACGTTTTCTCTCGACTAGTGCGGCTGCTGCCATTGCAAAGGATGACAGCACAAGGCCAATGGCAATTCTCTGAAGATTTGTGAAACCTGTTGAATAGAAATTAATGTATTAGGCACACTGTTCAATCAGGTACATGTATGTGTATGCTTTCATTCTGTGCTTGAAACTTTCTTTCCACGGAATCAATGATTAGGCTAATAGATACCTGGTTTGCCTTTCCATTTTTTCCAGAAGGGCATGATCAGGCGGTCGTAGACAGCGAGAGTGATCAAGATTGCTGCAACAAAGAAGACTGTGAGAGATCCTGCAGGAATTTGGAAGCTCCCAATTGACCTTTCCATTGTAGTTGCTTGCTCCACTGAGAAGGTGATCATCTGTGCATAAGTAGTCCAGAATATGATGGTTGTAGCCCAAATTGGTAGTAATCTTATCATCATTTTCACTTCCTCCACTCTTGTCACAGAGCATAGCTTCCATGGGTTTGGTTCATTTTTCTCAAAATCTCCTTCTGCAACTATAGCCGCCTTGTCCAAGCAGCTATAACAAGAAAGAAGAAAACAACATGAGCCTAATTGGGTCAATGAAGTTCTGAATCAATGATATTAGAGCAGGAGACACGACAAACTTACTGGAACTGATCTGTGTGATCAATTCTTGAAGCCTCAGGAGAATCCTCATATAATGATCCAACACTGAAAGGGAGATCCATGCTCCTCTTTTTGATTGAAGCTGCAATAACTTGGAAAATTTGAACTATAGGACTTCCCAAGCTTTTCTTGTATCTATACCTTTTAGTCCCAGAGAAGAATACCAGAATAGCAATAAACATTGACACAGAACAAATCCCATAAGCCCAGCTTCTACCAACTTCATCCTGAATATAAACGAGCACAGTGACCGCCATTAGAGTTCCCAGGCTAATCAAGAAGAAGAACCTGTTGAAGAAATAGGCCATTTGAGCCTTCTCCTTCTCATCTTTCTCATCGAATTGATCAGTTCCAAAGCCTGAAATACTTGATTTCAGGCCACCAGTACCTAATGCAATTAGATACAAAGCTAAGTACAGAATTCCCATTTGGAATCCATTTGCTTGTTTGCATACTGAACCGTGACAAGGCGGGGGGCGAAGCTGTGGCAGTTTGGTTGTCATTGCTAACATGCCAGTACCCTGAAGCATATATATATGTATCTAACCTTTAAAAATTGAAGAACTGATTAAAGCTGAGAAACATTGAAGTAATGATTGAAGAAGATTTAAGGTTACCATGACTTGTATTATGGCAAAAATGGCAATGGTCTTGTATCTTCCTAGGAAAGAATCAGCAAGAAAGCCTCCTAGCAGACACAAGAGAAAGGCTGTGCCCATGAAATCAGTAACAGTATTGGCTGAAGCAGCACTTGGAAGATGCATTGTTCCAACCAAATATGTCACAAGATTCACTGCTATTCCCATAGTCGAAAGCCTCTCACATATTTCGATCCCTGTGAGAAGATTTCAAAGTAAGAAATTAGAAATCCTGCAATCCAAGTTGTAACTAACTTTTACTTGCTGGTCATCAAGTAATCAGATATTGAGCAGCTTTAATGGTGATTTTTCAGTACTCTTGTTTTGTTTCCTTTTTTAAATATAATATTTGAGTATTTTTAAGGAAGGATGATAATCAACTTATTAGTGTTCCTTTCTAATTAATCAAATAAAAAAAAAGTGTTTTTTTTGTTTATTCTTCTGTTGGGGTGGGTGGGGAACTGGGGAATGTTAGCAGAAAGTGAAGCTTTTCACATCGAATAGTAAAGATATATAAGCATATTGGAATTCTCATGCATTAGAAACCAAGATAGAATAATTTCCATCAACTCCAAACATAAAAGGACATCAATGTTTATCATGATATTCAAAAGTTAAAAGGGACTTGAGTTCTCTCATGGGTCCCTTTCATTTTGTCCCCATTCCTCCCCCTCTCCCACCACCATGAATAAAAATAAAAAAGAAAACAAAAAAAAAAGGTATTAATAAAAAAGAAGAAGATTGGAACTTGATTTGACTAATATGTAATCATAAGTGTCATGTTTTAATACTGATTCTGTCAGTTAGCCATGTTTACTTCATTGCCATATTCAAGAATCATTCAACTCTGCATGCATGAACTACCTAACACTTAGTTCAGCTTACTGTTCCTTCTGCTCTTCTCAGATGAACCAGTAATCTGCTTATTAACTTAGTTGGAAAGGAAAAATTAAGTCTTCAAGGATGCTAAAAAGTGATCAAAATGAACTGATAAGGGAGTTAAATACAAACCTAGAATAAGTGCAGCAGGCACCCAACCACCAGTCTTGGACCTGTCAGCAGGAAATCCTTTGTAGTCAACAGCATCAGAAACTGCCCAACCCATCTTCTCATCCTGAATGGAATGAAAAGAAAGAAGAAAACTTGTGAACTTCCATTATTATTGACCAAGTAAGTAATTAAGCATCTATGGAGCACAAAGGAGAAGCTCAATACTAACCATTTTTTCTTGACTGAAGCAGGAGAAGGAAAGTAAGAGCTAGAGAATATGCAGTTTAAAGATTCTCTTTGTTTTCTCTTCTAAAGCTCACAAGTACTCATGTGTTTCGGGAGCTTCTCCTTTTATAGACAAGGAGATCTAACTAATGTTGAATTTAAAGTGACCCCTCCACTATCCCACAATTGTGACAGATCACCGATAGCTCTAAATAAAGGTGCATGGGGATTAGGTTTATCCCATTTGATTTCCATGGTGTGGAAGATTCTAGCTAAGTTTGATTAATGTAAATGTCTTCTTCTTTCTTTTTTTTTTCTTTTTTTTTTTGTAACTTTTTTCCTTTTTTAAGACAAAATTTGAAAGTTGATGTTGATTGAGGGGAAGGCTTGAACATATATGCTACATCCAATAGCATTCATTTTCAATCACAAACTCCTCTCTTTTTGTAGCAGGAAGGATAGGTTTTTGGGGTTGTGATCATCAAAGCAATGTGAACCGTACACCAACCCTAATTTTCTACAATGTTTTGTAAGTGCTTTTGATACCCCACAGAGCAAATACTGAAACTTTAATTTGTTTGTTTTCTAGATCTGTATGGACAAGGAAAATGAAATGCCAACAACAATAACTATTTTTTCATTTTCTTCTTTTTTGCATATTTTGGAATGGCCACAAGAAATGTGTTTGTAATGATTCATATATGATGTGCAATTACTTTGGCTCTTTGTACACAACTTCGAAGTTGTGTATATCTCTCATTCTTTGAAGTGTCAATTTTCCATGAAGAAAATGTTACTCTGATATAAACAAGTGGAGTAGATGTCACATTCAACAATACTTCGCTATGATATCATGTTGAAATATTTAACAAATACATATACAACGTTTCACAAGCACCGCAATAAAATTAATAAAAGGCACTTAGGTCTACGGTGAAGATCAAGTTAACAATTGAATAAACGACGTTTCTCATTGTTTTTAAGACATTTCCCGAAGTGCCATAATCCTTCAATTTAATGACGTTTGTACTCGAGCACCGCGAATACATTAATGATACCTTGTATTAAGAACATTTCTCAAAGCACCAAAAAATATATTAACAACACTTTATTCGTTTTTGTCAAACTTTTGAAGTGCCCAAACATACTAACAATATAGTGCTTTTAAGGTTTGTTGGTGATACATCGACCCCGCAAAGCTTTATTATTCATGGGCCACATTATCAATGATATTTAGGCCCATAAAACACGTTCATGCAAGAGAAAATGAACTTTACTTATAAGTCATCCGATTGAGTTATGCCAAACCGATGTGTTGAAGTGTCAATTTCTATAAAGAAACGTATCGCCGACCTTATTTAATCAGAAGAGGTGGGTGATGAAGAACACCTGCAGCAATTATTGACTAGTTGTCATCGATCACCATCTGACAAATTAAGGTCCACAAGCGTAAGAAGAAAAAGAAACCAAACTCTGTAATATATGGATGGATGGTATGTGTTTTTTTTTTTTTTTTTTTTTTTTTTTTTAAAAAGGGCTTAGCCCGGAATTTTATTAATCAAGGAAGAGAAAAAGCCTCTCTTCGATGGCTTACAAGAAACGAGGGGGGCATGAACCTGACCTCGGCAACAAGAAGAAAAAACACAGCAATGACATAACCAACCAAACAACACCAAACAGAAAAACCACTGAAAACCTATTTTCTAATACGAAAAACTGGGATCCCCAACCTATCCATTTGGAGCAAACCTTTAACAGTAGGAGGGAACCAACCTATCCAGCTGGTATGTGTTCAATGTTATACAGAGCTAGAGATTTGCATTGCCAGGGAGGACAGCATTTCTTGAAACATATTGGTTCTGACCATAAGCAATAATAATTGAATTGGTCATGATTGATATTGAGAGTTGACAAAATCATCTTTATCTCTCTTCTGTTGTGAATTGAAAGTATATGCTTATAAGTTATGATGATATGTATGGAATCTCATCAAAAAAGTTCTCTATTTCTTTAATATTTCAATGCATGACAATATCTCAACCACCCAATTATAGATATGGGTTTAATTTATACTTTATAGATGAATTGAATCCCTAAAGCCCTAGATCCTAAATAAATCACAAGCCATTCACTTTAACATCTTATTCATAAACATACTCCTCTTATATATGAAGAAAATTATGATTTGTGTTTGAAGTATACATACATATACATATACACACATGTATTTGTGTGAAGTAATTATGATTTATGGAATGTATGTACCTACAGACACCACTCAACTAAAATCATACCCACCAGCCACTACAGCAACATGCAACATGCAACATGAAGAAAATGGTCAAAGAAAAGACCCATAACCCCATTATTAAGTCCATATAGATAATTGTCTTTTTTTTTTTTTTTTTTTTACTTCTATAGACTACAATATATCTTTAAATCCTTTGACTTTCTCATTTGCATATATATCACATCTCTTTATCCAAAAAAAATTCAGATGGGTTACAAAAGTCTATGGAAATCGTACTTTCATAAACTCTTATGGAATGTATATATTTTTTTACTATTTCAAGTCATATTTTTTTAGGTTTTCCTCTTAGTTTCCTATTCTCTTCTATATAATTTTTTTTTAATTCTTCTCATTGCCTCACCACTCTCTTTATGTTATACATGCGCATAACATCTTAAATAGTTTTCTCGAGATTTATCTTCAATTTGTGCTACTACTATAGTTGCCCAAATCTACAATTGAAGAATAGTACTTGAGACGGTTTTTGGCGCCTACAACTCCTATCTTAGATCTAATAATTTTATTTCTTACTTTATCTTCTCTCTTGTGACCACACATCAAAAGAAACGTTTGTTATACGACTCGGTATATACTTTATGACGTATCTCTCCCATAATCTTCTTTAACTTCTTTTCAGACACCTTTGTACTTTTCATAACTATCATCGTCTCTATCATTATGTAACTTCCTATAACATTCTCTCTTTTTTTGATAAGCATGTAACATTCACTTTTAGTCTATTAATTATTTTTTAACATCCTCATTCTTAACTACCACCTTATGATTCAGATCTGTAATGTTGCCCTACCTTACATATCTCGATATATATATACACACACGACATTTGTTTCTACACAAATGGTGCCAAGTGTAAAGCATGACTAACCTTTTTGGCCTGGTGGAGAAATATTTTTTGCTAATTTATTTTAGCTTGATACAAGCAAAACCAAGTTTCCATGTTCCCCGGCCCATGCATATCATCAAAAGCCATAAATTTAAAATGCAAAAATTTGGTGTTATGTTTCATAATTGATAATTCCCACCTGTCCTTTCCATATATATATATATATATTGTCAAGTGTACAACCTATAGTGCTTTCAGATATGATCAGATATGCAATATATAAAATATTTTGTTGAATTAATTGTAAAATATGTAGCGTACAATGAACTATTCTAGAATAGTATACAATAATATTAGCACTATAGATTGTAAGATGTAACTCTTCTTGAGTTCTCAAACCTTAGCTTCCACTATTATTAGACTCCAATCTCTTTGAATTACTCACATATTGGGTTACCCATTGAGAAATTAGACCATATGTTTGGGTTTGAATTTCCTGTGTTAGACGATATATTAATTTATTGGCTTGAATCACAAAGTAACGAATTATAGACACAATAATCATCTATGGATAAGCTACAATTTTTATTCTGATTTTACTTCATTTCATCTGGCATCTTTCTGTCAAGCAATCACGTCCATCTCACACAATTCATACATACATATATATGCTTATATATGAGATTGATTATGTACTATATTCAAGTTGGTTTTGGTTGAAATGCAAATGACAATTAAAATATGAGATTGTGCTGCGAAACAGGAAGATCTGGTAGCCAATAAACAATAAACAATATATTTTTATATATATATCAAAGATCTCTTTAGTGGGTGATTAATTAAACATAATCGTATTACTTAACTGATTTTGTTAATGTTATAGCCTTTTTTTCCCCAAAGTTTGTGGCATGTTTGGAAAAGTTGCATACAAACAAAATCTTGTTATAATTAATTAAGATTTAAAAGTGATTTACATGACGAAAAGAGCCTCCAAGTGTGGCTTATGCGCATATATACATAATGATGTTCAAATAATGAATAAGTATATACTATATATTATAATTGCCTTCTTGGTTCATGGAATCTAAACAAATGAAGATTTAGATTGTTAATCCATTCTATTTTTTTCTTTCCCTTTTACGTTTTTGCCTCTAATAAAGACGTATAAAAAATGTCAATCAATACCCTATAAGTGTATCATGTCTGAATCTAATTAGAGTTCGTGGTGGTGGAGGAATTAGATGGAAAAAAGAGGAATTCTAGTTATAAGATATCTAATGAAACAGTATTTGGAATTGAGATCTCATTCAAAGAGAAAGATCTCAAACATCTTAAGTTTCTTTTTGTATATTATATGAATAATCCGATCCATGAGGATCACGATTGAGAATTTTTGATCGTCTTTCTCCGAGGAAGAGGTGAAAGATAATCAACTTGAATTCAGGATGGCTATCCGAAATTGTAGTGAAAGACTAGATTTGTTTTATGATGTTTGGCTGAAGAAGAATCATTCTAGGAATTTTTGAGAGAAGACAACGGGCCTATCCAAACACGGTTCTTAGTGTTATACTAATGGGCTTTTCTCAGCCCATGATATAAGTGGGCCATTGTTGGACTCGGATGATAATCAAAATACATAACGCGAGATTCTGCAATATCCGTCGTTGCTTCACTTGCTTGCGGTGCTTTAGAGGGCTTTGGCTTCTCTCTGTTACGCAGAACTGTTTTAGGGTTTCTAAAGCCACCAAACCAAATTTAGGGTTTAAGAGGAACAATAGAGCTACTAGATCGAATCGACTATGTCCAAAATAGAAGGATATAATACGTGCCCACCGGATTGCACGTGTCTTAATATGATTCGAAAGGACACGTAGTTATTATACCAGAGTGCATTCAAACTGGGAGGAGGCTGCATAGACAATTCCAGCGTTCGGGCTTCGGCAGAGAGCAAGTAACGCTTCGCGTATTCGGAATTTCAAGATGGGAATGGGATGGATTGGACAAAAAGTGGACTCTCTCAAATCAATCAAGATCAGGCAGCATCTCTCTCAAGCGATCAATATTGGTTCTCTCTTTTGTTTTTTCTTCTTTCAATTTCTTCATTTAATGTTGTGACTTTGAAATCACGAATTATGTCGATTTAGCCAATAATTTTTATATCGATTTTTGGCTCTGTTGTTTTTTTTTTTGGATTTTTGTTCATATTCCGTATTTGGTTTGTGAATTTGTCATTCAGGAGTGATATTTACATTTGCGCTGATGATATGGAAGGTTGTGATGTGCATTACCGGTAGCCAATCACCGATCGTTGTTGTGCTCTCCGGAAGCATGGAACCTGGCTTCAAAAGAGTGAGCTTTTCAGTAACTAAGACTTTTCTCATTAAGGGGCCTTTTTTTTTTTCCTTGGGATAAGTCATTGCCTACAGGCAATGATGGCATCTTTGCTGTTTGGCCTTGGAAAATTGAGTTTGTAGTTAGATTGCTTGTTCAAGATCACACAACTTTGCTGATGCAGTGTGGCTCGAATGATGATTATATTGCTATGTATTAGCACATGATGATTGCTTCCATGTTTTCTATTGTTGGTTAGTCCAGAGATCTCTGGAAGAAGTCTGTTTTCATTTAATTTCACGTCCATTACTGGCATTAACTCATCAGAGGAGCTTGTTGCTTTTCAGTGTTTATTATAATCTGTAACCATGGATGGCCTTGGCATCCATTGTCAAACACTGAACACAATTTTCTGCTCAGAATGTGCTTTTTTTTTTGCTCACGTATTTTTCATATAGTGGAGTCCCGGACTGTTAATTGCTTCTGTCTGCTGTCATGTGTTGTTTCGACTTTGCATCTGCATCTTGAAGTCCATACCTGATACCATTGCTAACACAACCCATTTCTTTATCGCAGGGTGACTTATTGTTCTTAAACATGGGCAAAGAACCCATTCGTGCAGGAGAAATTGTGGTGTTTAATCTAGAGGTACATTGTGTTCATTCCATTTTGTAATTGTCTTTGTTATCCTAGTTTATCTAAGTTCACTTTTAATATTACCCTCCAATCTTGATAAATATTCCCTTTCCAGAGTTCTTGTAATTGCGTGACCTGCTTTTTGTCTAGATAATGTTTCCACAACTGGACTACTAATACCTAATTTGGGGTACAGATACAGCCATAATGATGGAAAGGATGAATGATCTCTCTATTATGCCAATTATTATCCAATTGAATTGCTTCAATTTGTTCCTTGCCAATTAAATTTGGTCACCATAGTCAATGGCAACAAAAGAATTATGAAATATAAATGCTGTATAATTTTCTTCACTATTAGTCAGAGAGAACTTAATTTTATCAACATGTTTCAAGCAATATTTTTTTTCCTTGTAATTAGCATCCTCTCTTTTCTCCGTGATTAGGCATTGTACTCTCGCATTGATATGATGTTGAACCCTTGCTTTCTTCCACAAAGATACTATTAGCCTATAGCCTCATTGCCTGATCATGAGTTTTTAGTCGAGATTCTCAAGTAGTTCAGAAAATAATCCAGCCTTGTATTGACCTGGAAATTCTTAAGAGGAAAGACATGTACATTATGTAAATGACATCTTCATAAGCTTAGCTACATGGACCTCACAGCTTCTGTTTGCCCACTGTGCATTACGTTCTCCAGCATGCATCTTTCTCCATTGTGTCCTGTTACGTACCTTTTCAATTCCTTTTCTCCTGAGTTGCAACTGATATATTTATATTTCATATAATTGTTCTTTCTTTGTTAGGGAAGGGATATTCCAATTGTACATCGAGTTATTGAGGTAAGATTTTGTGGAATTCTATCTTTCATATATCCTTTTATAGTTTTATGCAATCTCAGTGTCATCAAAATATGAAAAACTGAAGGGCACCATTTTGTTAATTGTGTTGCACAATTTGAAATTTGGTTTCCCATGGGAACTTTCAACTGTCATTTTAAGCATTGGTGGAGAAAGCCTTATTAAGATCCTAAAGCTTATATGTTTCTGAAGCTTATGTCTTTTTGTGCAATAGGTCCATGAGCGTAAAGATACTGGAGAAGTTGATATTCTCACAAAAGGTACTGTGATGGGCATATTATGTGGTGCAATGTCACCAAGAAAAAATATTACTTCCACTTCAAGTAAAGTAACTTTTGGGTTGTGGTTGTGACCAATTTTTGCAGGGGACAATAATCCTGTGAACGACAGGGGGATGTATGCTTACGGTCAGTTGTGGTTGCAGCGGCAGCATGTCATGGGGAGAGCTGTGGGGTAATTAAACACATAATATTTGTAAAACATATAGAACAATACTAATGCATCTATTATCCATATTTCTTTAGTGTTTGTCTCGTACTAGTAATTTCATGCCATCTCTAGTATATTAATAACTTCACTTCTCCTAATCATACACTTAATCATCTTGATCCATTTGTGAGAACTTCAATTAATCTTTAGAACTTTGCCTGTGCAGGTCGGTGCCTTACGCTGGTTGGATGACCATCATCATGACTGAAAAGCCCATTATCAAGGTCTCTTTTTTGATGGAATTTAAAGACTTGAAAGTAGATGTTGATTTACCATTTCCTTTTACTGGAAAGTTGGTATGTTTCAATCACTTACTAACCCTTTACTCCCTGTCTGTTACAGTACGTACTTATAAGCGTCTTGGTGCTGATGGTCTTGACATCGAAGGATTAGGTAACAGATTTGAACTTCAAGACATAACGGTGAAAAAAGTTAAGACAAGCTTAATCCCAACACAGAATTTCAAGATTAAGAGTAGACACTTCCAATTGTTAAGACTGTTTATTGGAATGAATAATTTGATACCAGATTACATGCACAGCGTCTGCTAATTATAAATTTTGGTGAAGGAAGTGTGTTGCATTTATCTTTTGTCCCAAAAATATGAATATGGTGAAGCTTGCTTGTAGTTGTCCTTTCTTGCTCTGTATCTTTTCTACCACTGGGAATATGGCTCCAATTGAAAGAGAGAATTGAAAAATAAGCCCTTCTCAAGTTCAACTTTTAACTTGAAAGATAACAACCAGAGAATTATATACCCAACATAACCATTAACCTGCCACCAACCTACCTGTAATCATAGTATCAACGAAGTAGTATGACCAAGAAAAACAAATTTTCTTTCAAAGTGGTGCAATATGGCCGATTTCTCTCATGAACTATTCCGCAGCACATCTACTCAAAGATACTCAAATATAGATGAACTGAAAGTTTGATCAGCTTAGCAAAGACTACATAATCAGAGTCAATGTACTAAAACCAAAGCCTATAAGTTCAGACAGTGACCATGGGGAGGCGAGGAGAAGAAATAACTGTTCTTCCTCTATAAAAGGTTTCACAATTTATCACCTTGATGTTTACGAAGAAAATATTTGAAACGGTAAATATGGACATTTCATCGACATTAAAAAACCTCCCTCAAAGCACTTTCAATTGAAGAGCTCGAATACATTCTGATGCTAATTATTTTGAATGGATTTCAGTATTCTGACAACTCCTCACCCCATCTCAGAAATACCCCCAAACAAGTACAGGAGATCCTCTCCCCTTTCCTCTCCTTCCAACACCAACAGTCCACAGTGAAATTCTCATCCGCATGTATAACCTAAACACCTCTCAACTTATATGTAAATGACAAAAGCTTTATTCAACTTACATACCAGCTCATAGAAACAATGTCACTTAGCGACAAGACTACCAGCGACACATAAATGCAAATACTTCAATATAGGCACTACTGAATCTGAAAATGAAATCAGTTTATACATAATAGTAGAGGACATCATGGCCATACTACTATGAACAACAATTGACATGTATAAATTCTCTAATTACCACTAAAAGCATTCCCATTATTGCATATGATAGCAGATATTATATAAATAATTCTGCACGAAAATTCAAGGTGCATCTATAACACACCCAAGTTTCTCGAGAAAAAATATAAATGCCAAGTGGATGAAAGTAAGAAGAAAATCCATCTTTGATACATCCAGGAACCATTAACTATCATCCTTCATTTCTTGTTGCAAGTACATACCCTTCATGTGCTTTGCAAGAAGATCATGTGTTGAACATGCACTCTGCAAAAGTGTAAAAAAAAAGTCTGAACAAAAGCTTCCAAGCATTCAACAAGAGAAAGTATGATTACATGCATAAAATTAATGTCTGATTAGGCAATTTGAAAACCACAATAAACTCTTTCCCTGGTACACAAAACCATAATGCATTACTGGACTATGTAGCATCCAGAATGTAATATGAAAAAAACTTACGCATTCAGAAGGACCTTTGCCAAAAATGGACATAAACCCCAACAGCATATCAACTGTATTTTGTAAATGACGTAATAACAAAGCAAGCAAAAAACATAAAACCTCCGATGATGTGGCATAGATAAAAATGTCCAGGGTGTCTAAAACCCAAATACCTATCTTCCATGTCATAGCAAATATACATCCTATCATAGGTCTAAAAACAAAATTGTATAACTAGACTTATTTTATTAGGCTGACCCAATCAAGAGAAGAGTACACAACTCATCTTCAATGTTCATAAGATATAAAGTAACATTGACAATAAAAAATCAGAAATGTAAATTCCACCTCAACCGAAGTCATCAAGCAGCAGTAGCTGACTGATATTGCTGCAACATGTTACAGTGAGGCGTCTCCTTTATGAATCCCCACTGCTGCCTCTGCAACTCAGACCGACAGTTCTGTGCCAAAACAGAAACATAATCCCTCTCCACTTGTCTCTCAAGATTCAAACGTTCTGCAGTCCCACGAGGGTAATCCTGCTCGAACTTGGTCGACTTAACATAGAAATTCACTTCCCCCTGCGTGGTGAACTTGTATTCATATGGATACACCCTTGAGAGTGAGTAGATGGGTTCCGAAGATGGCAAAAAGTTCAGCAACAAAAACAGTATCACAGGCAGCAACTGAATAAGGGTGCGCATATTGAAACCACCAGACCCCTGATCACCCGTCCTGTGGCCCATTCCTCCCCCGAAGTTGAAAGTCCTGAACTGAGCTGTTGCAGGAGGCATTCCACCACCGAAGAAGAAGTTCCTAAATATTTCATCAGCATCAAAATCGGTGTCATAAAATCCGTTGTAACCCTGTCCGGCATGCCTAGTTGTGCGTCTCTCAAAAACAGGCTCTTCAGATCCAGTTACATCATATTTCCTCCTGTTCTCTTCATTGCTGAGGCACTGAAACGACTTTGACACCAACTTAAATGCCTCTTCGGCTCCTGGAGCTTTATTTTTATCGGGATGAACCTTCAGGGACAGTTTCCTGTAGGCTTTCCGTACATCCTCAACAGAGCAATTCCTCTCCAGCCCTAAGATCTCGTAGTAATCCTTCTTCTTCTTAATCTGCCTCACAATAGTTACCTGCTCCTCAGTATACACTGCCGAGGATGAAGAAGAAGATGCTGATGAAGCTGATGCGCCATTCGGAGTTCCACGATATCGAACAGATGGCTGATCGGAAGGTTTGGTTGAAGTATCAGCTTTCGGTCCAGCAGAACTTGCGGATTCGCCATCAGACGACTGGTTCTCGACCTTTGACAGAAGATCGTCGATGGGGAGACTGGGATCCAGCCGGCGAGCTTTGTTGAGAAACTTCGCCGCTCGACCTCGATCGCCGGAATCGATGGCGTCCTTACCGATCTTCAAGCACTTCAGAGCGTCGTCTTTATTTCCCTCCATTCCTGCACAATTCCGGAAATGTTAAGGAAAAACAAAAACCCTAGAAAGAAATTCCAGGGAATCAACGCAAAATCGGAGCGTAAGAATGTCGATTTATGAAATCGAATTCATATATGTCTGAATCTCGGAACTGAGAGAGAATTGAAAATAAGAAAATGGATTGCGAGTCAAATTACTAGTGCTTCGTCGGGAGAAAAGATTAGGTTTTGATTCTCCCCTTTTATGATTTGGGGGAAACTGTGTAGAGATATCGCGAGTAGAATTATAGAAAGAGAGACTGACGTATCTGACTGGGCTTGGCCTGCCTGAATGGATCCATATGTTGGGCCAGTCTTATATTCAACTGAAGGGCTAGAAGCCTCGAACTTAGTTGGGCTTAATAAGCCTAATTTTATTGGACTAAGCCTAAAAGTTTTTTATGGGAGCAGAAGGTTACCTAGGGCTTCGATGGGCTTGGCCTGATCCGGAAAACGCACTCCACAGTCCACAGTCCACAGTCCACAGCTTCGTTTACCTAAAAGCAAACGCATGACGCGAACGAGAGAGGAGCCTGGAAAAGAAGAAACCGGTGATTGGAAGTTATGGAAGATATGGAGATGGAAGTTCAGAGAAAGCAGTTTGAAGTAGACCTTGGGCATGTTTTGGCCTTTGATTCCTCTCACCACTTCCGCTCTCCTCCTTCCAACTGGTTCGGACCCTGTTCACCTCTCCCTTTGATTTTGTGTTTGCTTCTGTTTCTGTCTAGTTTTCATAGAATGTGTTAGATTGTTTTGGGTGCATTTGTATTAGTTTTTTGTGCTGTATCAGCAAACTGGAAATTGTTTTGCTATTGATGTTCATATACGATTCCACTTCACTGTATGTAAACACCTTTAAAAGAGAAAAAGAATGTACTTTTACCTGTGACTTGGGATTTAGAAGTAAAGTGAATAGGGTGCTGGATTTTGAGGTTCACGACCATGTGCGTGTGAATGGAAGTTCTTTTGTTGATGCAACATCTTTTTCTTTTTCATTGGAAAGATGATGTCACATTTCTCCAAACTCTTACAGAAGGGAAGTTATCTATTTTGTCCAAGCTTTGATGGAAGATATATTGCCTGCTTCTATTGACTGACATATACATTGCATGATACTGATTTTCATCCACCATGTAATCATTTATCTCCCTGTGGCTTTTGTTATTTGTAATTTGTTTGGTACTTTATGTATATTCAAAATATGAATTATTTTCTGGAGAATTCTGTAAAAGAGTGTGAAAAGCCTCTTCTTATGTGGCTAAGGAAAATAAAGAACAATTGAAAAGCTCATCAGCAGCCCAGATTCTCGTTGCATGTGAAGTCAGGAACAGGAACTGCTTACTGTGATGATGTTAGGCATCTATTAGTTATAGCATGTGTTTCTGTTGATTTAAGTTCATGGAAGTACTCCTCTAATTAATTAAAACTTTTAACACTACTAGTAGTAGAGTGTAGTAGTACTATTATATTATAACTTTATGATTGTTGCAGCTATTAAACATATCATTTAATTTCTCTCTTCATATTTGTAGGGAGGAGTTGGTAAAGGAATGTCTACAGAGGGGCACTGAGCTAGTTCAAGCGATTGCAGATGGTGTTTTCAGCTTACCTTCTACTGAAGACGTAGATGGTCCCCTTGTGAAGTTGCCACCGCCAACAACAAAACTGCCTAGGGAAAAGCATGTAAGAGCTCTTCCTCTGATAATGACTCATACCCTTGTGATTTTAGTCCGCCTTTAATGCTTGTTGACTAATGATTGGTGTGCTTCACACCTGGTATTTAAGGGAAGTGTAACCTTTTCATTATAGGTGTAGAAAATTAAATATTGCTGGTACTGCCTAGCCTCTCTTCTGTAGATTGTTTTGGTGAAAATATATTTCCAGCTGCTTTTATGGTTATCACCGCTGAAAGTGATTTTTTTCCTAGAACTGCAGCTTTGGGATTAATTTCTGTCACATGTGTATAGATCCGTAAGCCTTAATTGTTCATCATCACACCTCCTCTCTTTAACCATGTTTCCTTTCTTTTTCTAAATGTAGTGTGTGGAGGAGAATGTTTTATATATTTTGTTGCAAGCCAGCATACCAAAATCTGGTTACATATATGCTAACCCCCAACATTGGCAATTTCTTTCTAAAATTATTCTTTCTAAAATTATTGTTTGTATAAATTTATTCATGTACGCGTCATAAGCATGCTTGTTATAACATATAGTGCTTTTCAAGGCTAATGCGTCAAAAGGTTTTCTGATACATTTTTGTTTAGCAAACATATTAGTCGGGATGGAAATGGATATTGGGGGAGTTTCGGAGTGATGGATTCTATACTCTTCCAAAATGAAAAGTTATTTATTTATACCTATACATGACCTCTAGGCTCAGTGGGTGGTCAGACGTTCAACCACACTAGGTGCATATGTAGGGATGTTGATACTGAAAATATGCACTAGTCACATCTGTGTTCATCATTTACAGGATGTGTTTGATATTTTTACGTTAATGAAGGAAACCTAAGTTGATTGTGAAAGTACTAAGGATACCTCGAACTGCATGAATATTTATTTATTTTGTTTTGTTGCCAGCGTTCTCTTAAATAATTTTCTGTTAATTTTTGCCTTGTCAGAATAAAAGGTTGTACCTGGTTCAGAGAATATTCCTATATCTGTTTACCTTTACATTTCCTAGAACTCGACTTGTCAGGAGTTGGATAAGTTTATTGTTGTTATTATTATTATTATCATTATTTGTTATTCAAGCTTCGAATGAAAATTTATTTGCTCATTATTTTTGCATTCAGCTTCCAAGGCCTAAACCTCCAACAAAATGGGAAGTGTTTGCCAAAGCAAGAGGTAATTATTTCAACTATTGTCTTATGTGCATGAACTGTCAAAATTTTTGTCTGGAAGATCAGTCTTAGAAAATCTAACAAAGTTCTCGTTAGATCTTGAATTTTCCCCCCGAGTCATTAGTCAATTAAGATAAGAATTTTGGATTTGAAATTTTCATTTTTTGGTATTTAGTCGCAAGATATCTTACTTTCTGATTTTGCATTGCTGCGCTGCGTCAATATACCTTGCAGGTATACAGAACCATAAAAAGGACAAGGTTGTTTGGGATGAACAAACTGGCACTTGGAAGCGTCGATATGGACGTGATCGCGTTAATGATGATGAAGACATACCCATCCTTGAGGCCAAGGCGACTGATGGTAAAGTTCTCTAATAATTCCTTTTTGCCTTATACTATGTTCTTTTCACCGATATTACTTTAGACTATTTTTACTTGGAAGAATTATGGACTTCCTGGAATTAGGAGTACATGAGATAATATAACGTTTGAACTATAACGCCACAGCAGTGAGTTCTATGTTAAATAAAAATCTTTCTTACTCATGGTTATGACTCTTGGCAGAGCCAGGGCAGGATCCTTTTGCTAAAAGACAAGCAGAAAAGAATACACGAGTTAAGAAGCAAGAGAAGAATACGTTGCAGAACCTGAAAGAAGCTGCAAAAGTTGGCGCCTTGCCAAGGTTTGCCCTTTTCAGACTGAAAGATTTTTCAGACATGTTTAATGAGCATAAATTTTGCAAAGCATGAAAATATCCATTCACAACTTTTATTGAATGAGCATACTATTGACTCTTTTCAGTTTGTATTTGAAACATAAGAAATCCATCGACTTTAACTAGCTACCTACCTATATTTTTGGATGGCCCGTTGCATGCCAACCTAATGAATGGTTTATTTATAACTTCACCATTTTAGCACGAGTGCATCTTTGAACTCACACGTGCAGTTCAACATCCTTGAGGAGTGCTCTATTACCTCCCTCTCTCGCTTTCTCTCTCTGCCACTTTTTCATTTTTTCTTCGAGTTTTGGCACTTACCCGTTTCAAACACCATCATTTTTTCCTGGGGATTTGTTGCTTACATAGTATGATTGCACAAAAAAAAAAAAGCCTTGAATAATAGCGTCCTGTACCATTAAAAAAATAGTGATCAGATTGCTACATAATCTGATTGGTATCTGCTGCGTTTGTCGTTATGCACAAAACAAACAACATAAAGGCTTTTTCATATCAGTTTCTAAATATATTCTACCATTAATGCGACATGAAACTGGAGTGAAGAAGTGAACTCTTTCTTGCAGCCATGTACAACTAGCTGCTACAACGTTGCCAATAACAGGAACCCAGGCTGCCACAAAGAAACTAACTAAAGATGAACTTGGGAATGTCGCCAGTCTTGCTGCAACTGCCACCGCAAGTGGTGGCAAATTTGATAAGAAATTGCCTGGAGAAAAAGCTCCTAAAAAGCAAGGAAAGCATCGCAAGTTTTGTATTCTACTACCCACACATATGTTTCTGCGTAAATATATAACCTGGATAACCATGATAAAGTTTTATGATTTTTCTTTTTGTTCATTTGCTTTTCAGTTCCTTCCAGTTGTGGAAGGTTCAGGGATAGGCACACAAGAGAAGGAGCAAACTGATAAAGTACTGAGCAAGTTAATATCTAAGAATTCTCATGAGATTCTCAACGTTAATAAGGTAGATATGATACCTGCCTTACTATTCGTCTGTTTGTTACTTATGGAATTATAAATCACTCAGCATCTGGTTCTGTTGTTTTGGGAACAGGCCGTTAACATGTACAATGTGAAGAAAGAGAAGAAGCGGAGGAACGATAATGAGAAGTCTTCAACTTCAACTAGGTTGAAAACCAAAGCCAAACCCATGAAAGGAAAGAACAAATCTCTTAAGAAGCCTTTGAAGGGAGGTTCAAAAGGTGGCTTGGCTAAGAAAGGGAACGCAAAATAATAGTGTAGACAATGTTTAGTTGTGCTAAAAGCATATTAGTTTTGGCTAGGTTACTGCGTTTATTTTGATGGTGAAAGGAATCTTGTTGCATTGTTCAATCTATCCTGTCAGTCCATAATCTGCACCATTATTGACTGGTGTTGTTTCTGTCTCTCTCAACCATCTCCAGCAAAGTTTTTGTTTTTTTGGTTTGAATGAGAATGGTAAAAGAGTATTTTTCATCTCTCAAGTATTGGTCGGATTTCATTTTCATCTCTTAGTTTTTTTTTTTCCTCTTTTTCATCCTCAATCATGGGAAAGTATCATGTTTATCCCTCGAATAAATCCGGTCATTGAAAAATTTTACGTGGCATTATATTGTTCGTCAGATCAGGTTTTTCCCAACCTCAATCTCACTTAAAAGGATGAAAATGATATTTTTGAATAGTTGAGGGATGCAAATGGGAGAAAAAAAAGCTCAGAGACAAAAATGAAACTCGTCCCATAGTTGAGGGACGAAAAATATCTTTTTGCTGAATGAGAATAGTATACATGTGCATTTCCTTGTCAATGGCTTGGCCACTTCTCTCTCCTGCTCCAACAAAACCTATGAAGAAGAAAGTGAATTTTTTTTTGTCTTGACCCATTTCACATTTTACACATCATTTTTATTTTTCTTTAATTCAAAGACATGTCAGATAGTAATTGACATGTCAACTATATTTAACGGCAATTTGGTAAAAGGGTTAACGGAACCCAAACTTAAAAGTGCAGGGACTTATTTGATCCAAAAAAAAATTCAAAGGCTTTTTTGATCCAAAAGATAAAATACAAGGGCTAAATCCATACTTATCCCCTCTTCACTTCAAAGGTGCGGCCTTTGAGAGCAAACGTCAAGTACTTGCTTGCCTCCTCCTCCTCCTCTTCTCCGCTTGTTCGCAGAGGAGAAGAGGATACTTCATCTTTCATCTCACTGTCTTACAACCTCTATACATGGTGAATATATTCTTGTATTGTCTTGTCCCATACTATATTCCTTATAGTAGTTGTAGAGGTATCTGACTATCATATTCCCTCAAAAAATCGTTTTTCGATGCATTTGCGTAAAATTGACTCTTATATGCAGCAAACGTCTATTCTTAGTCATAGTAACACAACTGATTCTGGGTATACTGAGAACCGATAGAGAGCAGTTTCAGGGTTGCTAATAATGGGTAAAGAGAGTTCACAAGTTGCTCGACATGAAAACAAAGATGTGGTGTTTTCTAGTTCTGGCATTAAGCTTCAATGGTCTTGTCAAGATGGAAGTAATTTTCATTCTAAAAGCCTGTTTGGCAGTGTTACTCGGGTTGGGGGTGGTTTGGGGCTTTCTCCTCATGTGCCAAATTCGGTGGAGAGTGTTACAAAGCTCCCTGTTGCAGATTCACTGATGAAATATGTGGTTGTACCTGAGTCGGGTTTGAGGGTTGATAAGGTGCCGGAGTTGGTGTTAAGTGAGGCATTGAATGGTGAAGAGCTAGAGGTGGTGAAGAATAATAGGAAAAAGGGCGGTATTAGATTGAAAATTAAGATAGGAAATTCATCGTTAAGGAGGTTAATCAGTGGGGCAATTGCGGGTGCTGTATCTCGCACAGCTGTTGCTCCTTTGGAGACAATAAGGACTCATTTGATGGTTGGGAGCTGCGGGCATTCCACTGGGGAGGTGTTTGACAGTATCATGAAGAGTGATGGATGGAAGGGTTTGTTCCGTGGCAATTTTGTTAATATCATTCGTGTTGCACCAAGCAAGGCTATTGAGGTTTGCATTCCAGATTGCTTGCATTTAAATTTTCTTTTATGGTTACTAATACAATATGTTAAATGCTAATTGCTCTATTGTTAATTCAAGACAACCATTGGTTGGTGGAATGCTGTTTTTCGCTGGAATAAGATACGACTCCAATTTATGGTTTAAAATATCTCTTATATTTCCCTGGTTTATTGGTCAATTCATTGAGTTCTTTGATCTAGTTCTTCTGGCTGACTGTTATCTTGGAGTCCCAACGTTAAGTTATCTGATGTTTGATCATTGTGTAAGCTCTGCATCTCCTTCAACAAATCTTCCTGCTGCCATTTTTCACGGCGTCTTGCACAGCCAAAGTTTCTCTAAGTTGCTTTCCAGAAATCCTATTTTCTGTTTGCTGTTCTCACCAACATATTAGGAAACTTTGATATCCCTGATGATCTCTGGTGACTTCAGTAAATCATTTCATCTAGTATAAATGCTTTAAATCTTCACTCTTTTCTCTCATCCCCTTCCAATTTCCACCCTCTCCATGTTACCACTAAGAGCATGTAATGGCTCCATATGTCTTGTATACATCTTTGTTTCGATAAATTTCACTTCACAGTCCTTTTCTCCCCAGTTGCAGACATATAACCTGACCTGGTAATGAATCCTCTTACCTGCCCCATGTTACAGGGACTACGGTTCAAAATAACATCTTCATACAAAATGCAGTGATATTAATTGAAAATTGCCACTTTCAAGCTCCCATTTTCAGTGGAGTATGGGTGTAGCTAATCTTTATTTTTCTATTTGTGATTTATAGCTTCTGTGTATTGATGTTGTCAAGGTTGTGTAGGTTTCCAAAAGTTGAAAGAGCTCTTTCTATCTGTTGAGAAAAAAGGTTTTAAGTTTATGAAAGTCTGTCAAGGTCCACTCATTACAACCTCTCTATTCATTCATGAGAGAATTCAAATAAGGTTGTTATGTTTCCTAATAATATGTTTCATTTAGTCAAGGAACTATTTAAACATCCTTTTTATGGAATGTCTTCTATGAAAAGTCGAAAAGGTTCAAACAATTATTTTATTTATTTTTTTCGCCACAAGCTGCTTCCCCTGTCTATTTCAGTACTTTGAACTATTTTTTTCATTATTGTTGCAGTTTTAGCCAAAAAACATCTGGAAATGTACCCTAAATTCAACACAATTGAGGCTTTTGATAATATCTGATCTAAATATGTTATGTTACTAAGCTTTTAGTGGAGGCATTCAAAGAAAAACCTTTATATTATCTGATGATAGATGTTATATTGACAGTGAGTTACATCTTTCCGCAGTTGTTTGCTTACGAGACAGTTAAGAATCATTTGACACCTAAACCCGGTGAACAGCCCAAACTTCCTATTCCTGCCTCTTCTATTGCTGGTGCTGTGGCAGGAGTCAGCTCAACCTTATGCACATACCCTCTTGAATTACTTAAAACCAGAATAACGATCCAGGTAAGCTCAAACCTTGAAAGAAGTAAGTGAATTGTCCTCCATGTTTATTTTTCCTTATAGGATTACCGGATTTGATAATTAAAACTTTCTCCTGATAGCAGAGAGGAGTGTACAAGAACCTTTTCCATGCGTTCTTTAAAATTGTAAGGGAGGAGGGACCAGCAGAACTATATCGAGGCCTCACCCCAAGTCTCATAGGAGTAATTCCATATGCTGCTGCTAATTATTTTGCTTATGATACAATGAGGAAAGCTTACAAAAAGACTTTTAAAAAGGAGGGAATTGGAAACATCATGACCCTTCTAATAGGAGCAGCAGCTGGTGCAATCTCAAGTACAACAAGCTTCCCCCTTGAGGTGGCTCGGAAACATATGCAAGCCGGTTCCCTCAGTGGTAGACAGTACCAAAACATGCTTCATGCTCTTGCTAGCATACTCGAGAATGAAGGGCTTCTAGGTCTTTATAGAGGACTGGGGCCAAGCTGCATGAAATTGGTTCCTGCAGCAGGCATTTCTTTCATGTGCTATGAGGCATGCAAGAAGATACTGAGTGAGTAAGCTTGTGGTTCATTGAGAGAGGTTGGAGATTAGAATTCTTTTCATTTACTTCAGGATATTTTAGTATTTGTACTTGGTCGTTTATGTTTGCTTAACATTGTCATTTTTGAGGTTACGCATGTCAAAACACCACAAGTAGCTTTGTCTGGGACAGTTTCTGAAATTGAAAAAATTCAGCCTCTTTGATTTTGCCTCTTAGTGCACTCAACAAGGCTATTTACACTAGCTGCAGAGAAGATGCCATACAATTTTGGTCCATTGGTTGGACTAAAATTGCGCTAGCTTCATCATCCAAAACCAATTAAATTCTAAGGTTCTTAATGCAGAGAGTGCAGTAGTCATCCTTAGTGCCAAGTCCAGGCCACACAAAGCAGCAGCAAAATCGTTCCAATATTACATTAAAAAAACCTAGTAGGCTCGAATCAATAATAATAATCCATAGTGTTAACAACAATGAGAAGATTAGAAACCAAAGAATCTGGCAACGAAATCAGACTATGAGCGCAAAGCTCCAACAATAAATTAACGATTAATTAACCCGCTACAGAACAAAATAACTCAAGAGTTAACTAATAGAAGTCCATCCAACAGTGAGAACAGGTACAAACAAAAACCATTTGCAAGACATCAAATCCTCACTCTTTTCTTTTAGCTCTGCTCTTCAGCAACACCGAATTGCCTCTCCTCTGCAGCAGCAGCCATCAAGTCATCAAAGTTTTCAGTCTTCCCCAATACAATCTCAATCTGAGAAAAAATTATCAACATTATGCAGCCTGTTTCACTTATAATTACTGCTACATATTGAACATGTGGGAACACGTCATCCAATGACACAATGACCAGAGAATAATAAAGGTTGAACATAAGTTGGAAATTTTCTAAACTATATACCAAGTACTTTTGCTGAAGTTGGGGGCGGGGGAAAGAGAGAAAGAGGCTAACACATGAAAATGCCTAATTCAGTTTTTTTGCTGCAAACAATAACGTATAAGAGGGATGTCATGCTTCACAATCCCACTCTATAACTAACAGGGCGAATAAGCACATGTTGCATTAGCTTACCTTGGCTTTTTGAACAGGCCGCATTCTTGATTCATCCTTTATATCAACAGTAGAGGTCATGATCTCTGCAGAGAATAAACATAGAAATATGATCTAGGTATACTTTCTTTTCCCTTTTTTCCATATGAATAATAATAGAAGCTAGATAATCTTACTCTTTTCAACTGCCAATCCATTGTTTTTCAGGATTTCAGCAACAGTGACAACTGTGGCAATAGCTGCATATACAGTAGAGAACAACCGCATTGATTACAAGGCTCGTCATTGTAGGGTGTAAGATTGATCAGAATCACAAACTAGATCACATAATAAAATATTGGCTACATCCACCAATGATGCATGCACGGGATTATCCACAAGGAAAGAACTTCGCAACTTAAATAAGCTCAAAAGTGCAGACCCATCAATTGTGATCACAAATGCTAACATCTTATTAGACATAAATGAAATTGTGCATCCCAAAAGAGTACACAACTGTAGGCCAAAACCAGAAGAGCAAACATGTTCACTAGACAACCATTGCCAACTGAACAGTAATTCACTTGGCCTCAAGAATAAATCAAAAGGATAACCATAAACCCTTGTGAAACCAAGATCTTATCATCAATAAATATTTTCGGATACTTCCAGCTTTAGGGAAGCCAAGAAATTGCAATTCACAACAAATCTCAAAGCATAGTATCCTCTACAAAGAAATCCACATATAGGGCGATGTTCTTCGCTAGGATAAAAGCAGAAAAAGTATCAAATTGAAAAACGTGAGGAACCGCAACAAAAAACGGAACAACGGGCTGTTTTCAGATATCAATGGGTTTTTCATCTACAAGCATATAAAAGTTCAAACCCATCCTCAAATTCAATATGCACCTAAAAAAACAACTTTTGAAAAAATAAGCAAAAGTTCAATAAATTCGGAAGCATAAGAGAGGCAGAGAGCACATAAATACACAACAAAATTGAGAAGTAAAACAGTACCCATTCCAAGGGCAGAAAGCTCCACCTCGTTGTATTGCTGCATATACCTCTGCATCACCAGAACGAAGAGGGATTAGATTCACAGATGCAGAACGGTTAGAAATACAAGATAAAAACTTTGACATAGGGAGATACAGATATCACGTCCCAGAAACAATAATTCCATAAATTTCCGAATTGGGACGAGTTTGCCCGACCAAACAGAGAGATATTCATACCTTAGCGAGATTAACATAAAAGAAGAGGGGCTTCTTGGTGTTGGAGACTTGAATCCGGTTCCTCTTGCTAGGGTCTACGCCTATGTTGATGTTGTTCACTCCCTCGGTAATTTCTTCCATTGAACGCGAATGATGAAACCCTAAACTCCCTCTGTCCTCCTCTCTCTCAATCTCTTGTCGATTTTTATAAGAGGAAAGGAAAACTAGACTTTAATTCGAGTTCTTAACTGAATCCAATATCTATCTATTATCTATCTATTACTTCTATTCTAAACTTGGAAGGATTGGGGTGATTTGGTGGCGAGTTGGGCGTCTTTTATTTACTCGTGCGAATGGCTTAAGCAAATGGTCAGAGTTTTGCACTGACTGGTAGAGTGAAACGACGTCGTTTCGTTTATCTTTCTTTTGTTTTTTTCGTCGTCCAATACACTCGCGCGTCAACCAGTATTTGTTGGTCATCTGCATCAGCGGACGTTTTTGTACAAAGATCCAGAAGAAACAAAAACTCTTACGTTTCTTCCCTCCCTCTCTCTATGATTCTCTACAACTCTTTTGGTCACTTTGCTTTTCCAAAGAATTCCAGATCCTACTAGAGTGTCACTGTTCTCTCTTCGATTCGATGCATGCGCTGGTGTGCAGCGGAGGATGATCTTACCTTTCGTCGTTTCCACTTTTTCCCAAGCTCTCTTCTCTCATTCCCCGTTTCTCTTTCTCCTCTGGTCATCGCTTTTCGACCGATATTCGAAAAAAATTCCGATCACGTAACTCTATATGAGTTTTTAGGTGATGATTTGAGATTTCGTTTTCTAAGGTTGGATTTTGCTAAGGTTGAGTGCGATCTGGATATGCCTTTAATTTTCTGCTCTCTTATGATTCACCTTAATTGTTTCGATTACCTGATTTTGCTTCAGATTTTATGGCTCGATTCCTCGATTCTTGACGGGTGTTTGGCTCGGGGTTTTCATGGCGTTTCTTGGTGGGTCATCATGTCCGTGGACTTGATTGTTTCATATGTCTAGGTTTGCATCAAAAGTTTCTCAATTGAAAAAAAAGGTCAACAAATTCCTAAGCATATCGTGCCTTTTTTTTTTCTTCCGAATTTTGTTTTCTTTGGTTGTGAAAATAACTTAATTTAAGCTTAATCTTAATGGAAAAATGTTTTCTTCCTTATGTTATGCAGGAAGGTGGGCTCAATTTCGAATCATTCACTTCCCTCTTACAATTCCTCCTCAGAAAATGCAGCCTTTTTAAGAAAAATGGGTATAATTCACATCTTTCTGGAGGTATGTTTGTGTTGACAATGATATATTGTGCCAAACATTGTGGCATCTGTTTAATTTTCTTTCATGTTCTGCTGGGTTCTTCTTATTGGAGATTGGTACAAGACTAATCACTCGGTAGGTTCAAAATGTTGTCTGTCTTTGATAGTCTGTCATGTGCAAATGGTGAGTTCTGCTCCCGGGGGCGCACTTTATTCCAAGGTAGTCTCTTAGTTCTGAAAATTGTTCTCCTTTCAGGACTTATTTTGTTTCATCTTTATCATATTTGAATGTAACAGGCTAAGTTCTCTGGGACACTGCTAAATTTTAATTCAAATCATGAAGCGTCTAAGTTGGACACAAAAGCTACTATGGTATATAAACCACAAGCTAACTTTGTGTCAAAGATGACTGTTTCTCTCTTGGCAAATATGGTTAGCATCTAAATTCTGACGTTTGTAATTATGGAACATTCGTGAACTTTGATGTGCATTCGATTAAATGATTTGTTTTACACAGGGCAACTTCAATAGTAGTTATCAACAGAGGCTACCATCAGTGGAGACTCATGTTCCATGTCCAAACAAAGATATACAGAATGTCCCATCCCAGCTAGGCAAAACCCTTCAGATTGCATCACATACCGAAACTGATCAGTCAATTGAACCCCAGAAAATAGCACTGCAGAACCTAGAGGAGGTTCCAAATCCTCCTCCTCTTGCACCAAATGGGATCGACCATCTTATGATGGATATAACTGGAGAAAGTATGGGCAAAAGCAAGTCAAAGGAAGTGAATATCCAAGAAGTTACTATAAATGCACTTATGCACCTACCCAAATTGTCCTGTGAAAAAGGTCGAAATATCATTTGATGGACAGATCACAGAAATTGTCTATAAGGGTAAACACAACCATTCAAAGCCTCGGCCTCCAAAGCGCGACTCATCACCAACGCATGGTTTAGTATCTCTATCTGATCCTTCTGCTCATGAGACAAATGCTACATCGATTCAAGACTATATTAGATGGTGGTCACAGACTTCCTTCCCCTGATGGTGTCCTGATTAGCAGATTGTTATACGTATCCTGTCCTGTCACTGGGAACAGAGACTACACTTGCATGGAGGTTGTCAAAGCCTACTTAGGTGCCTTTTCTCTTCTTCTTCTTCTTCCAATTGTCATTTTTTTAAGAAAATATTGATGATCTATGATATGCTTTGAAAAATCAGGAAGAAGAATGTACATGTTGTGTGGGCTGGCACGGTATGGAACCCTGTGTTTGTTCGCACTCAGCTACACAATCACCACTTCAACAAGCATGGTGTGAGTACTACATATATACCATATTATTTAATTTTACATGATTGATTGATTATTGATTGTGGCTAATTTACTTTCAGGGCTATAGGGAAATCAAAATGTTTTCACAAGGAAGGTCATGAAGCCAAATGCAAGTTTTCCTACAATCCATACATGGTTGGATTTGGGATTGCTAAGATTTTTGTCTCTCAGATCCCAAATCTCCACAACCTATGGTGGCTCTCTATTTTCGCTGCGACCATGTCTTTTGGATATGCATCAATAGGGATGCGACTCTCATTTACAAAAGTTGTCTTTGGTGATCTTCAATTTCCCAAAACAGTTGCGGCAGCAGTGCATCTTTCACTTTTCGACAAGGTATGACTTTATGAAGCAAATCAGTACTCTGGCTGGAAATCAAATTCCAAGCTATTTTGTCCCGGAAGTCCTTTTTACCATGCCCATTATTGGACTGGCCCTCTTTCTCTTTGCTTTTCTAATAGGAAATATGTAGGACTTTCTACAGCCTCTTTGACGAAGATCAAATTCAACAAAGGTCCTTTTTGTTCTTTTTGTGAAATGGTGCTTATGTTATGTAACTCAAATTTGGTTTTTAATGCTCAGAGCTTCAAATTTTGATTTTGTGGTTGCCAGGAAAATCATAGTGTGCTCCACGTGTTTTAATGGCTTTCTACTATTTCTTATGAGTTATTCTATTTTGCATTAGCTAATTAGTCTCTTTCCGCTGCTATTTTTTCCTCTTTGATTAAATCGTCAGAGTCTGTTTTGGACAGTTATATTGAATTCCTACGGAGAACACAAACAGCTGTAAAATTCCAATGTGTTTAGATGACTGTCGTGGTATGGTTGGCACAAAGAAAAACAAGAAAGAAGAGATGCCCTGGGAAATTCAAAGGCTGTTTTTCATGGTCTTGGATTTGCTACGTGTGTTTGGCGTGGTTCTTAGCTTCCATATGATTATGCAGCTCAGGTTAGTGGCAATCATAATGTTTTGTGGGTCTTTGCGTTGCTTCTTGAATTGGATTTATTGATGTTCAATTGACCTCTTTTTTCCTTGCGTGGTTCTGCCGCTCTCCTGGACTTCTCTTCGTCATCTTGCACTCTCTCTGTGATCCAGTTATCCTTTGTTATTTTTGCTTTCATTGTGAAAATTGTCTTAAACTAATATGATAGGCGGATAAATTTAAGCTAGCATACTCTCTTTCCATGGGGCTCATTAGTTTTAGAGCTGAATCCTTAACTGCAACTCATCTTTCATTCTAGATATATATTATAGTTCCCATAAATTCTCAACACATGTACACTTCTGAAGATGAACAAGATGAGAAAACCTACAACATATTTCACAACCATTACACTCATGGTATTCCATTCAAGGTATATAGCTTTTAGTGTTCAATTCGGGTTCTTTTGGTTGCTTGGCCTGCTGATATTTTGTATATTGGGTTCAAGTGTTCAACACGGAAGTATCTCTTTCAGAGAGCTTGCAAAAGATTTAGCTGAAAGGGGTGTCATTGTATTCGCAGATCTGGAGCATGTTATCCTGAAAAGTAGTTCATTTCTTCTCTGTATTGCTTACATCTCTAGATCTCTCCATCATGGTCAATAATTGTCTTTGGTTTGGTTCTACATGCAGAAATCCAGTTCATAGTTCTTACACTATCGTCTTTCTTCATGGTTTTTCATTGTCTTCTCATTTTTCTTTATCGATTGTTTGTGTTGATATCTCTCCTTTTTTCCTAAAGGTTTCAAAGTCAAAGTCCCAATGTCCTTCCTGTGCCTGCAAAATTTTGGTGAGTTATGTACTTTCTTCTTTCATTTTTTATGTGGATTATCTGTCGTTGTTTTGGTCAACTTAGTTTCAATTGCAAGCTTTTTTGTAGAACATACACTGATCAATTGGACTTCATCTAATTTCTTCAGGTATTAATCAAAAGATAAGCTCTTTTTTCTATATTGTAAACCAAAAAAAAGCTTATTGCAGGATCGTTACTGCAAAAAAAAAGGGGATTAGATGAGAGCTATCTCATATACAAGTGGTGAAGTGCCTTCTCAGGTTTCCAATTACCTGCCCAAATGATCAAATGGGTAACAGGTCAGGTTGGCATGCAGGAAGAAGCAAGTAGATTAAATGGGTCATCTCCAAAACACCTATTAAGTAAGCTTTTGTGTATCTTTTTGACCTTTTTTCCTGGGAAATATGCAACTTTGAAACTCAATTTCTAATTTTTTGGGGGTGGTTTATGTTGTTTCGTTACAACGGGTTTTTGGCTTGGTTCATGTACGTACATAGCCTTAAAATCTCACCAAATGTAGTTTTCTGAATGGAAAACAACAACTCTCAAAGTGCATATAGATGTGAAATTAGCTCTTATGAACATTGGCTTTGTTCTTTTTAACGAGGCTACTGCTTAAGGTACGTTATCTTTTCAGGGCTTTTTCTCCCCAATTTTTCTTCCTGAAAGGAGTGCATTTATATGTCATCAAATAATAAATTGGAAATGGTGTAGAGAAGGCTATCCTTCATACTACTTGGAAGAACTTGCTCAAATTTAACGTCTTTTCAGCTATTCGATGGAGATTTGATGGAGAACACAAAGCATGAACCGTGGCACTTGAAAATCATCTAAATTTGAGTTTTATTGCTTGAATTTTGCTTCTTCTGAGCTCAAATGAGGGTTTTGTAAGCCATTGTTCATTGTTCAAATGAGGGTTTTTTCATGTATCTGTACCGTGTTTCCTCAGATTTGGTTCCTTTGCTTTGCCACTTGGTATACCGATGTTGTAGTGCTGCGTTTGGTTATTTATCAACGATTAATCGTGTGTCTAATGTTAGTGACCTTCAATATAAGATTTACTTACTGCCTATGTCTTATATATCAGTTTACCATTGCCTAATGCAGGTGTGTTAGATAGATTGATGAAATGTAGAGTAATAGTTGTCATCAGAGCTTGATCTATATGCTCTATTTCTGTCTATTTCTTTTCTTTTGTGAAAGTAACTTCTGCAAATGTGAGTTTTATGATACCTATGCGTGGCTATGTGTGGTTGAGATATGAATTGCAATTAGAAATTTCATATAAGCTTTTATGTATTTTCCAATGAATTTACTTTGCCTTTCAGCTGGAATTTACTTTGCCTTTGGTATGCCCTTAAGTCAATCGTTTTGCAGCTTCCATAGGATATTGAGTGGCATTTTATTGGGAATTTGCTGAGCAATAAACTGAAACCTTTATTAAGTATGTTAACTTCTTTGTACTGTTTAAATTCCAAAACTTCGTTAATTTTATTTTTGTTTCATAATTTTTTTGAGACGAATTTGAATTTACCTTTATTGTTTGTGCAGCTGGTGTGGGAAACCTTGGCATGGTAGAGAGTGTAGACGATGAGAAGGTAAAGATCAATATGACATCCAAAGTGAATTCATATTACTTTTGCTGTTCGTCCTAGAGACCGTAACCAATGTGCATTAGTTGCCATGCAGAATTCACCTTTATTCATGTTTCTATTTTTCTCTTCAGCCATTTGTACAACAACGAGAGAACAGTCAACTGAAACTGACCCAACTTGATCAATAGCTACAGCAAGGTCATAAATGGCACTGATGTTGTATCTTAAATCTCAAGATAAGGTAATTAGATAATTTATTTACTGGGTGATTGAACTTCTGATAAGTTGAGGGTGTTTTTCACAGGTTTATAAATTGGGTTTAACCACTTGGTATTGTGTGTTGATTCATCTATCTCTGCAGACTTGACTCAATAAGTTTGCATCATGTGTATTTTTATCAGCTTTTCTTTCTAGATCATCCAGTATATGGACCATTGAGGTAAGTTCCTTTCTATGCGTCCTGCCTTTGTTTCATAGGCACATAACTCTGGTGTCTTTCTATGTGTGCACATATGTTATGCTGTGGCTATGGCCAAAATTTTGAGGGAACATCGTTGGTATGCAATTTGAAAAAAAATTACTCGGGTCTCTGTCACCACTTTAGTGGAGTGTAAATGCAGATTTCTTTCATAAATAAACTTTTTAGGTGCCTTTTCATTGTTCCTGTGTTATTTCCATAACAATTTCTGAGCTTTGAGAAGTATCACGAAAATTCTGAGAATTATGTTTTTCATTTGTTGCATTGATAATTATTTCAAAGGTTCAACATGTGCTCCTTCAGTTTTTTCAACATCTTAGACTCAGGTTATGTAAAATTAGTGCAGCGAGGGCTGGAAGCACAAAGGCAGTATGCAGTTCATGTCAGCTTTATCGCTACTACATGTTTCTTAAATCTTTGGACTTAAGGTATATAGGATTTCTATTTTCGTATGCCTATGTCATCCAATTTAGTAATACGCATTATTACTTAACCTGCATAGTTGCTCCTAAAGTCATAGATGCTTGAGTTATTTTTCCTACTGTTTACTTTCTCTATGATTGCATATGAGTTGCCCACTTACTTTATTTTGTCTTTTTATCAACTTATTTGCATTATTAGCTTTTCAATGCTATTCAGTGTTTCCTCCATGAAGCATGTGGCATCTATGTATCATGTTCTCTATTTCATGGATCTTCGACGGGTCAAGTGAGTAAAGTCGATGCAGTTTATGAGTTGCTTTTCCAGCTATGCAGTAACATGGACAGATGAATACAAGGATGAAGGTCAAAGAAGTGGATCAACAACAAATCAGTTTCCATCATGATCTTTTATTTACTTCGTCTTCCTGTTCTTTCTTCAACTGATAATACAGATGATTACTAATCTTTATTAATGAAGTCTTGCCAAATATGTTTGCAAAAGTGGTATGCTTATATATTCTCCAGCGCAAATTAGAATACCCGTCGCAAGGCGCGGGCTGTTGCCTAGTATATATATATACACATATATACTAATAAGTAGGGACTTTTCAGTAATTTTACTATAAAAGGGAACCATTATTAAAGTTTGGAGCCGGTTTTAATGTGATTTTTTGGGCTAAAATATTATATATGTGCTTAGACTATAGCAGTTTTCTTGATTATGTCCTTAAACTATTTTTTTTCTTCATTCTATCCTCAAACTATTGTTTTCCACATGGTTTCTATCCTGAGTCAGCATTCCGGTGTTGACTCTGACGAAAATGCTGACGTGACATCCATGTGATTATAAAATAAAATAAAAAACTCGTCGGAGTTCAGATGACACGTCAGCATTTTCGTCGGAGTCAACACCGGAAAGTTGACTGAGGAGAGAAACCATGTGGAAAATAATAGTTTAAGGATAGAATGAAGAAAAAAAATAGTTTAAGGACATAATAGAGAAAAATGTGATAGTCTAAGGACATATTTAATATTTTAGCCTGATTTTTTGGTTAATTTAACCATTGACACAGTAGCTCAAGTTATATATTAGTGACCATATTGTATTATTTCAAGTTTTGGCATGAAGTACCCATTTTCCAATTGACATCCATGGATTTGGTTACAAGTTCCCCTTCAAAGGCCCCTAAAAATATATGATGCGGAGTAAGTTCGGTCTGAGAGTTAATCCCAAGGGATTTGCCAAGTTGGATCCTAGCATAACATTTCATGTAAACTCATGTATCTTAAGTTTAAAACCTCTCTCGCCGACAATTTAAGGTCACACCCCCGTAAAATGCTAGTGTAGAAAAACTCCCAAGGATGCGATGCACAAGTCCGAGAGCTTACTCCGCCGAATGCCGCATTGGAGGTCCATTCATCTCCAGAGAGAGGAAAAAAACACATTGTACACTAGAAGATACATTGGAGAACCAGAAGACTACTCATAAACTTATCATATTCACAACAGAAATACATTACTCCATGACGAAAAGGAGAAACCTTTTGCTACCAAGTAATAGAACTCCCTTAACCTGTTGGAAAAGCCCAAGGCCCTTTCATCAAATAAAAAAAATGAGGTTGCAATCGGTCAATTGCATGAAACAACTTGTATCAGTACCTAACAGTATAGGGAAGCTGGAAAAACAAAATTAATTACACAATCAAAATGTTTGCACGATGACATCGCAATCAAAAACATTCAAGCAAACATAGTTTAGCCAGACCAACTACATTGTACCAAAATGATGTTCGATTAGATGTCACAATCTCCAATCAGAGACCAAGAGCATCCATCATAGTCGAGGTTTCTTAAAAATGATAAATAATATTCAAGAAAAACAGTTCAGCTCCACTCGATCACAATGATCAATCAGAGGCCAAGATCAGTGCTACGGTTTCTTAAAATAAATTGGAAAAAAATAAAGCAAACCTAAAGAAACACATCATGGTGCAGCGACAAGAATAAACACAATCACGCATAAATATGAATACAAATAAAGATTTGCAATGGGATGAACACGCTCATATCATAAGGTGTCTTGACAGAGTTTGCTGTCATACTCTGACTTGATGTCAATGAACACAAAGTTTCCTAGCAAAAAAGCTGCCTATGTAGAAAATTAGAAATAGCTTTCTTTCTCATTTTTTATGATACTATGAAAGTTTTCTACAAATAATCCTAAGTTTCAGGGCACTGCAAAGCCTTTTTCACACCCAAACAGTAACACCAGATCATGGCTAATTAGACATACTGATAACAAACCAAAGAAGCACCTCTTGCAATTCAAAATTTCACAGCAGTTGTCCATGTACCCTGTACACTAGGATGTTTGGTTACGTGCCTTGTCTTCAGTTTCACCACCTTTCTTCCCAATGCATTCCTTAGCCTAGTTGCATGAAGAAGTACGTCTTCTGGAGTCATATTCTTGACACATACAACTCGCTCGTTCTTGTTTTCTGCACATATGCAGATTGGAACTAGTGTTAAACTAAGAAGACTAATCATCAAGCTGTAAATGTACTCACAAAGAAGGGAAGAGAGAGAGAGAGAGAGAGAGAGAGAGAGAGAGAAATTAACTGTAATAGGCCTTCAAATGTGGATGCTGACCACGAATGAGTTCAGTTACCACCTCCAACTGAGGATTGTGCTCTTTAAACGCAGGCAGATTCGACTCCATAAAAGCCCTACCATATACAACGCAAAATTTCAAGGGTATTGCTTGCAGGTGATGGGAAGACGTACTCCAAGGGTACAACCATCCCCATAAATGCGACTTTTGCAGTTTGAAATCACATAAAGAGTGCAATCGTAGCAACAATCATATGTTCAACAATTTCATATTTCCATATTAGAACGAAAAAGCATGTCCTATTCTATTTTATAAAGTAATAGAAGCAGACCCCAAGAAAGCTTATACTAATCATAAAAGGTCAAGTCATTCTAACAATAACAAATGTGCATACAAGATATCTATCTACAACTGAAATATTGTTTGTGGTTTGAGGGATAGGTACATTCAAGTTATTTTATGAGGCATAAATTTGTAAAGCTTAATCATATATGAAGCATGTATGGAACTATCATTGTTGCCAGAAAGTTACGAAGAACTAAAGACGCTCTAAACTGGAACAAAGAGTGGAAAAATGGGAGCAGAAAGAAACTGCAATTAGTTCAAGAACGAAATAGAATACGACATCAAAATAAGTGCATGGTAAACCAGATCAAATAGCAACACGCACTGCAAATACTGATGCGAAACTCTACAAATTTTGCTAGAGACTACTATAAGGTTTTGGTTGAAGAATACTCATCCTTTTGCAGTTCTGTTAACAAGGAATTAGTGGTTTGGAAGGCTATGGGCATTGGGCAATGACAAACAGCAAAGGTGTTTCATTCAGCTGATTCCTATTTCTGTCTTGTGGATGCTGTGGTTGGAAAGAAATAACAGAGTGTTTAACTACAAGGAATCCTCCATAGATACTTTCCTTGCCAACTGGTTGGATTGCATTAGATTGTGGGTGTCACCCTTTTCTGGGAACTTGTTTGAGTTTCTTACTTTCTCTACTTTGTAATTTGTTTGGGTTGCGCCCCCTTGGCGCTTGAATAAATTCTTTTTCCATTCAAAAAAAAAAAAAAAGGTTCTGTTAACAATTACGAACCAGAAAATGCTAATTGGCTCAAAAATCGTACCTGATACCCCTACTACTCCCTCCCCAATCACAGTAGCTCACAATTAGCTTTCGTAGTTGCCATACACCTCGTTGAGCCATCTGTACTTGAAAGTCGAAGAGTAGAACAAAACAACAAATTCCGAATGCAAGGAGACAATCAATAATAAAACCCTTGGACGCATCTCGATTTTTTATGAATATAAATGCTAATAACAATAATTATTATAGTAAAGGCTGATTTGACAATCACCATTAAAGGCATCGAATCGAATCATTTCGAAGAGAGAAGTAATCAAAGGCAGGAAAATCAAAGTGAATAATGCAAAACATGAACAGAGGAAGCTCAAAGACAATAACAAAGAAAGAAAATTGAGAAAATCAATACCGAGCCTGCAGTCTTTCTCCTTTGGCTTTGATAGGAGGAGGTTTTCGTCGGCACTAATAGGCAGCCCAAGGATTTATCATCAAAAACGGCACGCAGGCAGGGTATCTTCAGGGAAGGGAAGGTGGAAAAACGATGTCGTTCTATGCAAGACCGATTCATTTAACTAGTTTAGTCTAGTCCATATAACCACGATATGAGCCCAAACTCTTGGGCTAGAATCCACTGGGCTTGGGCTTAACAACCCATTTAGCCTTTTTTTTTTCTTCCCTCCCTTCTTTGTAAGCCTGTATGAATTTAATAATTTGCTAAAAAATTGTCAATTTTGACTGTAAAATTAGTTGTACATTTGACTAATTACTTAGTGAGTCTACTACTCGTCTAATTTTCTTCGTCGTCATATAATATTAGCATGAATGGTATGAGCCAATGAGCATGCATGGCATTCTATATTTCTTTCGTCGTTATTGTTTAGCATTCCATTCGTATTCCACCCTTGATTTTATATATATCTCTCGTTATTGGGCATACATCTCTACTGATGATGACCAGCAGTCTGTAGCGTGACCTCGAAGAGCTAGGGATACAGTGACCGGGGGTTATGAGTAGTAGCGTAGGAATTCATTGTTATTTGTTGCATTATATTGTTATTCTAGTGCGCTATGGAGGATAGTTTACTCTTTTCGACGATCCCTTGTCATCCCTTGTTAGGACGGGGTGTTACAGTAGATATAAGAGGTTTAGGTTCAAGTGTCCATCGACAATATCCCATGGGCTTCACGACACGCATGCAAGACTGGTCAGTAGACAGTAAGTTGTTTCATTTTCAAACTATTTGCAGAAAATTGTAGTAATATGATGTGGTAGGAAATTTTGCCAAACGTGTAGCATACAAATATAACTTCCATGTAGAGCCAATCCTCCTCAAATTCATATAACTTCAATTCAGTCTTGATAATTAAATAACTAAAAAGGAGCCTCCAATCAAAGGGCTTTCAATCAACCTAAAAAAGAGGGGCTTGCAAAAAAATCATCTCCCCATATAATCAAAACCTGTGAAAGCTTCAAATACTTGTAAAGAGAGCATCATCTAGATGCAAACTGTGAAAGCATTGTATGGTAATCTGTAAGTTTTTCTTCAGCAGCTGTTTGTCTGGTAACTAAGTCTTCAGCAGACCATTTGTATCTTAAACTAATGCCGCCTAGGAGGATAAGAAACAGAGATTCATTGAGACGAATCCACCTACTCCCAGCCAGTAGCGACCACAGATTCGTGACCAAAAGTGCTGAAAGACTCTGGTTCAGTGTATGTGTATGAATCGTATTGATTCTCAGTTCGAAAATCATATCCACCAAATGAGCTGCCACCATATCTTCCAGATCGATTGGATCGACTGCTGCCACCACCATAGAATGGACTCGCAGCATATTCGGTAAGCCAAGCAGGAACTTCTTGGTTTGATTCCTTCATTAGCTCTGCAAGGGCCTTCGCTAGTGCCATATTCTTCTCAGCGAAGAAGGCAGTTGCTACACCAGATTTACCAGCACGACCAGTTCGGCCAATCCTGTGGACATAGCCATCTATGTCTTGGGGTAAGTCAAAATTGATCACATGTGCAACATGAGGAATATCTAGACCTCTTGAAGCAACATCTGTAGCCACCAGAATTGGAGTCGCGCCACTCTTGAATGATCTCAAAGCATGTTCTCTCTCCTTTAGATTCAAGTACACATACATAAGCATTACCATAGCGAGATAATATTCCATTAAAATTTATTCAAATGCTTTACCATCATCCCTTAAGAAAAATAAAAGTGGACAATCAAACAAAATTATGAATTTGGTATTTAAAAGAACGAGTTATCTCACTGCTATAAAATTAAATTTATACATGCACAAAGGAAATTTGTGCAAGCTATTTCTGATCATTGTGCGGCAAATAAGAGAGCTAGTGTGAAAAGCAAAGCAAGAAATCAGTGGCAGAACTTGAATGGGAGTAATGAAGCACAAGAGTCGAGATTGAATGAGAACAAGGGAAAAAAAAAAAAACACAAAAGATGAGCCTACCATTTGAATCTTATCACCATGAATTGCTATTGCTGGAAGACCATTCTTCAACAGCCAATGCTCAAGTGAATCAGCTCCCTTCTTTGTCTCCACAAAAACAAGGGTTAAAGCCTGCTTCAACACCATCAAAGATATTAGATGACCAGGTTACAAAGATTTAGGTGTACAAATCATCTGACAGAAACTTTAAATCAGCTTCTCAGCAATGAGATAATCTTCAAGGTAGTATACCTTGCCATTGCTCCCATTTTCCCTTTCGGTTTGAAGAAGTTTTATAAGATGGGCCCTTTTGTCTGGATCCTCAACTAATTCAACCTTTTGTGCAATCAAATTAGTACTCGAGCCAACCCTTCCAACAGTCAGAAATATGTAGTTTGAAAGAAAATCAGATGCAAGCCTCTGCAAGGAGTAAGTTTGAATTCTATAAAATCAGCCACATCAATCAGGCTGTGGACTAGATCATTTCATCCAAAAACCAACATACAACTGAAAGGGTCAAACAGAAAACCTGGATTGTGCTAAGAACATAAAAAATAAAATAAAATAAAGAAAACAGTATATGGCCAACGACCACCCCACTGAACAAAAATATGATTGATCTGATATACCTCAAAGGAGAGAATCAAAATAATAATAAGCTAAATAACGTCTGTTGCTACTGTATGCTAATAAAACTAATTATTCTCCAAAGGAGGGTCAATGAAAATTGATTCATCCATAGACCATAGTTATGAACATACGATCTGGCTAATACGTATGCTAATAAACAGTAGCAACAGACATCACCTGTCATATTCAGAAGATAAAACTAACAGAACAAGCAAGTATTGTATAGTAGAATTTCTTGTCCACGTGCTTGAAAACTAATTAACTTCCCAAAATTGATGATTAGTTTAGTAGCTCTGAGCAATAGAACCAAAGCTAAATTCTGGTCTACCCAATGTGTAAGCCTACTGAACGCAGCTTTTGCTGTTACTTTCTTACATTCAAAGATGAAATCACTAGCAGATCAAGTGAGTAAAATTATCAAGTTGCACACTAATTAAATTCCAAACTAAGGAAATATATCATCAAGTTACTTCAGTAATTTAGTCCAGTGCAACACAATTCAAAGATGAAATCAATAGCAGATCAAGTGAGCAAAATTATCAAGTTACACACTACTTAAATTCCAAAGAAAGGAAATAAATCATCAAGTTACTTCAGTAACCTAGTCCAGTGCAACACAGAGATGGTCAGCCCCATGCACGCTTGCTCTATTTTATCCCTAGAAGATGCAGGCGTTTGAACAATGTCGTAAAAAAGGCAAAAGAGAAATACTAGTTCCACAGTAAAAAGCAAGCATCTGCACATAAGTTTACGTTTAGTACTGTTGGGAAAAAACAACGGGTTTTGAACGCAGGCAATATAAGCTGGAAATTATATTTCGTCATCTAAAAGTGTCTTCAGTAAATTGAAGTTCAGATGTTTAGTAAAATGCTTACATGAAAAATAAAGTGCAAGCTAAAGCATCATCGCATTCAAGTGAAAGCACCAATTGTGAATATGCAATTTCAAGTCTTTAGCTGAGAATATATTGCACTTCTCTTTTTGTCAAATTCCTTTTACAATTCAAAACTGTGTTTAGCTAGTTCAAAGTGAACTTGAGAGCTACACACACTCCCAGACACATAGTATGACACTCAAAGAGCGATGTGGAAACAAATAATAACTTGGACTACGTTTTTTTGTATGAGTTAATCACACAGCCTAAATAGTGAATTTGGAAACTCGAATCAAAGTATATAGCCAATGAATCATTTAAAGACTGAATTTAATGCAATCAACCTGATAAAAATTAGAACAATTAATGAATTGTGAACAGACTAACAATTTATGCAATGTTTTCCATATTCAGCAAAGAATGTTACATATATGCCAACTCTGTGTAACCCCCCTTCATGCAACAACAATTAAGCACCCACAACTTTGAGAAGTTTACAGCAAGGAGAAAAAAACCTGAATTTCTTCAGGAAAGGTTGCACTGAAAAGCAATGTCTGCCTTGAACCAGGGGGAGGCATGCCCATTTGCTGGACAATTTTGCGAATCTGAGGCTCAAAACCCATATCTAACATTCTGTCAGCCTCGTCTAAAACCAGGTATTTAACCATTTTAAAAGAAACCTTTCCTCTCTCAACCATATCAATTAAGCGCCCAGGGGCAGCAACCAAGATGTCAACACCTTTATCTAGGTTGCGAAACTGCAAAAAATAAAATGCTTAGAAAGCACATCAACGCAAATTATTCAAAGCCCCATCATTATCAAAGCTTTAATCAAAAAAAATTTGGGGTCAATTGCACAAATCCAACATAAGAAATCAATTTGGAATCCAGACCACAAAAAAACTATTATAATACAGCACAAATTCGAAAATATTAAAAATAAATACACACAACAAAAACAAAGATAATAACCTATAGTGAAACTCCAATCTGTCATGTGAAAGCTGTTTTCAAATTAGTCCCACACTGAGAACTGAACAATGGACCCAAATCAATAATCCCACCATCAAAGCATTGCATCCAAATCTCTCTACACCCAATTATGGTAAATACACCAGAGCATATAACTAATTGAAAACATTCACACAATAAATGAAACAAAACACCCTCAATAATGTTTTTCTTTCTAGGTGAAAAAAGAATTTCAGTACTTCATCAAAGAGTGGAAAGCGCAACTGGGGAAAAAAATCTTAGTACCTGCTGCATGATGGGTGCTCCTCCATAAACAACAGCAATCTTAATCGAAGTTTCATAAGCAAACTTCTTAGCCTCATCTTGTATCTAGAAAAATAAAAATAAAGAAAAACAGAACAAGAAGAATAAGAAGACAAAGAGCCCAAAACAAACCCCACAACCCCATTTGGAAAGGACAACAACCACCTGACTCGCCAGCTCTCTGGTCGGTGACAAAATGAGAGCAGTAGGGTATGCAACCTGGTTCCAACGACCCAACACCATACCCTGATTCTTCAGAATCCCGCTGATGATAGGGAAGCAGAACGCAGCTGTCTTACCAGACCCGGTCTGAGCGCAGGCCATCAAGTCACGCCCGGCGACCGCTATGGGTATCGCATGGCGCTGGATTGGAGTGGGTCTCACATACTTGCAACGCTTTATGTTTCGGTTCAAAGCATCTCCAAGGTCGATATCAGCAAATGTATCGACCGCTGGAGGCACGTCCGAGCCACTCGCCTCCACTGGGATATCCTCATATGCATCGAAGTTGATTGCAGTGTCCGATGACCCATTTGTGATACCTTCTCCACTAACCTCCAGCTCGTCAAATTTCTCAGATAAATCGTTAAATGGGTCTTCCCTGTTTTGATTCTGGTTAAAGGGTCCTCTAAGGTGGTTCCACCCACGTCCACGCCGACCTCCACGTCCACGTCCGCGACCGTAACTTGCCCCATTTCGACCCAGTTGATGCCGAGCTGACTCATCAGAAAACGCAAACGAGTCAGAGCCACTGTTGTGGGCTCTGAAAGGCGGTGGGACGTAGTTGGGTCGCGTGGGGCGACGGTCTGAATCGACAGTGCGAGGGACCCAAGCCATTATCAGTACCTTTTTGTGCTTTTTTTCTACAGGTGAAAGGGACCACGTACAGGCGCTACTCAACAAAACGGAGGGCAGCGGAAGCAGGTGAAAACGAAGAGACGTTGTGGGCCTGTGTGAGAAAATAAAGAGTGACAGTCTGTGTGTATATATATACGATAAAGGTGTGGGGCTGCCTGCCTTTGCCTTTAAAACGATTGCCGAGGAGGAAGAAGGCCTTTCCGACGTGGTGGGAGAGCACCTGAGATTGTTGTTTGACGAAATTAGCCCTCTCTTTTGTCGTATTACATCAACTAAAT
Organism: Tripterygium wilfordii; assembly: GCF_013401445.1. Taxonomy (NCBI): domain Eukaryota; kingdom Viridiplantae; phylum Streptophyta; class Magnoliopsida; order Celastrales; family Celastraceae; genus Tripterygium; species Tripterygium wilfordii. Next base: position 15,924,597 of record NC_052235.1, read on the forward strand.
CTCCTAGTTTTGATCACGTGGAAGAGTTAGGATCAAGGTTGTAAGACACAAGATATAGATATGGCTGCAGGGGATCATGACTTGTTAAGAAATATATATTCGAGGTGCTGATGTGGCAGGTGATTATTGGTTGTATTAAAAGTTAAACTGATAGGGGAATATTTATGGGGCTGGAGAGCAACTTTAATTTTGTGCGGCGAATTGTTGATAATTAGGATAGTTAATACTTGATTGATGATTATATTATAAGTAATTATTGTAACGTATATGCAAATATCACCCACGCCAAATGCAGTGATCCGAGTCTTCCCCAACCACCACCTACTCATAACTCTTTCTTAGACCACTTCTCAAGTAACAAGGCAGGGAATAGCAGCTGGAGCTGAAATCGTGTGATGACATAACTATTACTGATAAGCAGACAGACTTACTGCCCTGTTTTGCTTATAATGATAGCACATAAATTTCATAAGACAAATTAAAATCTTGAACTGACCAAGTTGAAGTGGCTTACCTTCCATATCCTAGTCACAGATGGAAAATGCAAAATGTTATCTAACTAATATACCACTAAATTATACACAAGATAACCAAGCTCAAGCTTTCATTTTTTAATCAAGATGATGACTCAGCAGGAATGGGGTAAGGAAGATTTGTTATGGGAATCTCAAAAAGTTTCTATTCTTGCTCAAAAGATAAGCATACAAAGTCAGGCTACCAAACCTCTAAGAAGAAGCGATCCATATGCTATGGCTGCATCAGCATGTCCCCTGCCTAAGTGTAGAAATGGTGAGATAAAGTCTTAACAAAATTGGTGCTCTAACTGAATATAAAGGAGACGAAGCATTAGTCAGAACTTTTGTCCTTTCAAAATGTTGTTCTATGAAGTCCGCTAAAACCATGGCATCCAAGCCAAGCAAATGCAAACTAAATGCAACAAAAACTCTTTTGATGATGTTTCATCAACATTTAATAGGTTAACCAGAGTTCATCTTCATTTCAAATTTCACTAGTTTTGAGGTGCAAAACTTTTGAACACTAAACATTATTATAAACTTTAAGAATTAAGATACTGCTAAGATTAAGAAAAATGTCAAGCTCAGAACATCCTAGAACGTAACTCTCCCGCATGATCTGTAATTAATCACTCTAGTCAGTAAGAAAAACCATGTTACCTTCTCTGATGCCCTACGAAAACACCATAGAGCTGCAGCAAGATCTTGTTTCACACAATCACCAGTCAAATATACAGCACCTAGAAGATAAAGAGCATCCGGATGCAGCTAGAACATTGAAAGCAAATGTCAGGCTTTGAAAAATATGTTGGAAGTATCATTGTAAGTGTTGGCATTAGGGTAACATACCTGGTCAACTGCCTTCTCCAAATAATAGAAAGCTTGTAGATCTGATCGACATAATCATTCTATCCAATAGCCAGACCATATAATTGAACAAAAAGCTGTAATCAGCATACTGAACATAATACCATAGCAGCACAGTTTCAAATTGTACTCTCTTTCACGAGAGAGAAAAAGAAGAGTCAAAGAATCTGGTGGAGATGAAATGAGAGACTGGCATGTTAAAATGAATGGACTGGAATGGAATGGAAGTTGCATAGAATAAAATCAGGGCAAAGATTGTTGCCTATCTCATTGTACTGTAGTAAGCTTTATTAGATCCTTGCTTATCGCCTACAACAGGTGCATTCACCACTGGCTACAAAGCATTGAATATATCCTAATTAACTATTGCCTAAAAGCCTGAATGCAACAACATTACCTTGTCTGCTGGTTTTGGCAGTAAATGAAACTTCGCTGATTACCCTTTGAAGCAACATTATAAAGCTGATCATAAATCCAGTCATAATATGTAAAGTTTGTGCAAAAATATACAAAAACAACTGTTGAATGGCATCACAAATTAACAAGTAAACAGGAATGGTAATCTCAAACTACTGAACTAATACCAGTTTCAACATAAATTCTATTCATATTAAAAAGGGAAAGTAATTTCAAGAAATTACAGAAAGTCCGGATAATTTTCTCATATTTTTTTTTTCAGTCTTTTCATTGACACACACATGTAATGTAAGGCACTCAAGATAAACTTAGTTTTGAAAAGGAAAAGATGGTCAAGATAAAGCTGCACACTCAAACATTGTTAAGTGGATCTTAATAGGCTTCGAGGAACTAACTTTTCGGCTTCCAATAAAAACCAGTGAACAGAAGCTAGATGTAATGTTGAGCATGGACTCACCTCCACTCTCATACGAGAACCCAATTCATACTGCGCATCTGGGTCACCCATATCTGAAGCTTCCACTAATAATGCAGCTCCTCTATATCATGATGAAATAAGAAAAAGCAGAATCAATCATGCAGGTTTTTACAATTAAAGGCAATAAGAACATAACCACAAATATACAAACAGTAATGAATGACCAAGTAACAAGTAACAACAGATGACACCATGCAAGCCAACTTCTGCTATCAAGAATGAACTTGGATATAGTCATATATATAACTGTAGAAGTTCTTTTCTTTTCTTTCTATCTATGCGTGCGTGTATATATATATATTCCTTCTAATTACACAACAACTCATTTAATAACATCAAATTATTAATTGGGCAACATCTTAAATAAATAAGTTCACGGAGAGCATCATCTGAAACCAAGCAAATCAGGTTCCTGTTCTTCATTAAAAGTAATTTATAATCTTAGTGCATTTTGACGACTTGGTCCATGTGTTACGCATCTCAGTTGCCTGTATTTCATTAAAGATAAGCGCTGAGGACGCCAAATAAAAGTAAATAGAAAACAACTTAGAAAGTGCTAAAATCACTTACATAGCTTTACATCCCCCAGAGACATGGTATTTCAAATGCAATTTGGCGAGCCAATACCTTGCATGGGTATTGGTATTGGAGTTGTCAGCCTCTAAAGCCAACTCAAAGTTTTCCTTTGCTGTGTGATATCAATCTCAAATTAGACAGATGATGGAATTGTAAATAACACATTAGTTCCACGAAATAAGCGGACAAGTTATGTGACAAAACTATATATAATCGGAACAAGAAATCTAAGAAACAGCCAGACTCTAGCAATGCTTGGAACGACCAGACTCTCAAACTCTCTAGCCCCTGAACAAAAGACCCATCTTGTTGAATTCTGAAAACGAGAGAGAAACTCAGAAACCGTGCTTCGAGCCTTCGACTTCGCGTCAGTGATAGAAGAACAGATGAAGGTGGTGAAGAGGGCTGGGCTCACTGAAGGCCGCAAGTCCACTGCTAAGGGGCTTCTGTAGTAACGAGCCCATTTGCCATCATGGACAGCCCAAGCCCAACCCAGGCCCAAGCCCAAGCCCAAGCCCTTATATAAAAGAGAGCTAGAACCACGTCAGCATAAGAGGTAAAGACGAAAAAGATGCTTGATTACTTTTAAAAAGGATTGTTTAATAGTTAGAATAGATTACGAATGAGATTTGAAAAAAAAAGCGTTTGGTTTAGTTTAGAATCTTAGATTGTGTTGGTTGTTCACAAATCGCTAACTTTGATTTTTACCCTTGGAAAAGTCGTCCAACCGTCCACGTGTCTTTTTTAATTTGACATTGTCAATACTATCTTCAAAAGTCAAATGAATAGTGTGAACATTAATATCATGATGTCGACGAAAATTAAAAAAACTGACATGAGCCACGAATTTTGGAAGATGAAACATATATCTACGTTTCCTTTGGTTTGGTAAACAATTTTATCATTGCAATCAAGAATAAAAATAGATTGTTTGACGGATTGGATTTTGACTTAAATTATTCTTATGACGAGAAATGTCTATGTTATGTCCGCATGTATGATGATCGAAATTTAAACATATATAGGATATCTAAACAATAAGTTTGTATATGGAATACGTGTATCTTGTCGGTTTTCGCTTTTAAAAAGGGAGAAAAAACGTTACATATACATTATATTTTATAACCATTGAGGGGAAACAATAGACATTACACAAGAATCTCAGGCACATATCCGTCGTTCCGTATTTATTATATTTCCCACTTCGCAGTTCTGCACGAGGTTTGGCTGTTCCCGGTTTACGTGGGAAGATTAGCGTTTCATTCGCTCGGCATTTGAATTTGTGGACGGCTAGATAGGCATAAAGAGACGAATGGGAGCAGTCAAGATCTGGAACGAAATGGAGGTCGCCGAGGAATTTTCAGAGAAGAACTGCAGCACCGAAATCAAATCCTCGTCCCTCACCGTCGACACCTCTCTTTCACTGCCTGATATGACTCCTCGCGTCATGTTCGTTCCGGTTTCCATTTCTTTGGTTTCTGGAATTTCTTTTTTATTCACAGATGTTAACTTAGCCTTTTGGATTTCTTTTAAGTGTTTGGTTGCCGAGGAAATGAAGAAAAGCTTAATTAAGCTAAAATTTAGATTATGCACGTCGAATACTATCTTTATCTTCTCTTTAGGAAATTTCCTCTGCAACTCTAGTTCACTTCTTGATATGATGGGAGCAAGAATTTCCAGGAACATTTGGAACATTTCATTTCTTTAGGAATTTTAGGCTTTCTGCTCTACTTTTGTCTGATGCTTGGTTCTGTGCGTATGTAATGAAGTTTTTTTAAGCTAAATGAAAGATTCACGCTTCTCAGTGGAAACTTTTTTCTGCTAGATCATAATGTCGGTTTGTTTTTTCCCTTGACAGAAATTTGTGCAAGGATCTGTTCAAGAAGTGGTCAAAATTGGATGATTCACGCTTCTCTGTGCAAACTGTTTCTGGAGGCATCACAAATTTATGTGAGTGTACAAGCTTTGTTGTTTGTTGGGTTTGATATTGGTGGAAAAGCTTTACCTATTACACAAATATCTGCTATGAAATTTGGGAAGAAATCATTTAGTTTCCGTTAATTTCATTTCAAAACTCCATATCATGCTTTTGCTTCCTTATTGCACCACATACCAATTATTGCCTGAGTAACTGTCTGATTAAGTGTTCCAGTGCTCAAGGTAACTGTCAGAGCAGATGATGGAAATGAAGATTCTGTAACTGTGAGATTATACGGACCTAACACTGATTATGTCATTGATCGTGAGCGGGAGTTGCAGGTGATTTATTCATCTTTCTGTATGATTTCTTGGTTCTGGTTCTGTTCCCATTCCTTGCTTGCCAATGGGTACTATGTTCTAATATCATTAACATGTACCTCAGCTTTAGTCTGTATTAGTGATGGCATTAATCTGGTATTTTGTTTTGTTGTACCTCAGCTTTATACATTGTACTGACAACAAGGAGCTAGAATTTTGAAAATTCGAATTAACAATAAAACAACCTATCAAATTTTGCCATTTTCATACTAATAGAGAAATATACCCCTCAACCCCGTTTTGAAAGTGCTGTTTGCTGCAGTCAAAATGAGTTTCTTTATGCTGTATGATGCTGATTGCAAAGAGTTCTAACTAAGATTTTTGTCGACAAAAGTTTGTCGACTATTGAAGTAGTAATATGATGTTTGCAACTTTAGGACCTGCATTGTGTTTCAATGAATGTGCCTAGTTTCCATTGCATTATTGGAAGCCGATCTACTTAATTTTCTTGGTGAGTCAAGTAACTCCATCATACAGAATTTCTTGGACCTTGCCCATGAATTTTGCTGCCAGAATTTGGTGAACTTTCTACATTCTTGTTCAGCCTCTCCTAAATTGGATCTTTGCAATTGGCATCATGTTCTGAATTTCAGAAACAGTAGGCTAGCATTTACTTCCATTGGAATGTTCCTCTAGGTTTAAAATCATATATAATTTCTTTTCAAATTTGTAGTTTTCTGTTCAGACACAAGCAAGTTGCGTATTTCAAATATAAAATTCTGATGCTGTGTTTCTTTGAAAGTTTCAAAACCAAGTTTAATGTAGTCTGGGACTCTTACGGTTCATTCTATTTCTGGCTTACCTTTTGCTTATGTTTAATATCTTTAGCAACACTTTCTAGTTGCTTACTATGTACTGTTATCAGGCTATCAAGTATCTCTCAGCTGCAGGATTCGGTGCCAAGTTGCTAGGAGTATTTGGAAATGGAATGGTGCAGTCCTTCATCATTGCACGCACGCTAGAACCATCAGGTGAGGATAAGAAAGATCAAGTGTTATGATTTAAACTAAAAGAGTTCATTCTTCCCCCTCCGTTTTTGTGAATGGTTTTGGTCAATTGTCCAAGACACCAGATATGGTTTTGGTTTGGCTTGCTAGATAATTAATTTTATTTCCAAAACTGGTGAGCAATTTACTTATTTCTTAGCACACTGTTGAGCTCAAGGTGGGTGTTAGAAAACTCTTACAATACCTTTAATCTGTAGCAAGGTCACTAGGAGAGAAATTTCAGTTTCCTGGTGTTTGCTGTTACTGGGTTTTAGCCTGTCATAAAGGAACAACAATATCTGAGAACCTAAAGTCATGATTGTTTGGTAGCACATAAAGTCCTTGTCCATGAATTTATAGGAGGCGATCTGTTTTTATTTGTTCTAATAAATTGGTGAAGGAAAAGAAAAAAATTTGAACATTTGTGGAGTCAAGTCTTTCACCATGGAACATCTTACCCTATTCTGCATGTCTGTCTAGATAGTAGCACTGCTCTTCTCATCAATTTTTTCCCCAATGGCAGACATGAGAGAGCCAAAGCTGTCTGCTGAAATCGCCCGACAGCTACATGAATTTCATCAAGTTGAAGTTCCTGGTTCTAAAGAACCTCAATTGTGGAATGACATCTTCAAGTTCTTTAAGAATGGTATGTTTTCAGGGTGATGAATGGTATCTTAACTAGTTTTCCATGTTTAGTGTGCTTACCCATGGTCGTCTTAAGGTTTCTGCTGGCGGATTGTTCCATATAATCATTTATCAACTTGATTTCCCTCCTTTTTCTATACTTTTCTCATGTTTTCCTCGCATCTCTTGTTGTAGCGTCCAAACTTAAATTTGATGATGATGATGAGAAGCAGGAGAAATATCAGAAAATTTCATTTAAGGAAGTTCATAATGAGATTCTTGAACTCGAGGTATTCTCTCCTCTTATAACCTGTGGCTTGCAATTCTGTTTTGTCCTTTTGTTCTCATTATCTTTCTGCCCTGTATTTATTTACTGAAGAATTAGGATCAGCTGCCAGCTTTCTATAGTTCTCTAACAAAACTCTAAGTGAAAGAAATAACTTTGACTTCTTAGTTTTGATGTTTCATGGGCTATTTAGGGATAGGTGCAGGAATTGAGCAAAATTTAACTTCTTAGTTTGCTCTCTCTTCTTCCATCGGTTGCTACTTATGGTACATTATGGGACTGATTGTCATATGTTTGAAACATTTCCGTAATAGCAGAACATCTGACCTCCCATCATTTTTTTTATTCCTAGCGGTCCTAGCCAATATGGATGCCCTGCCTTTAAGTTCATTATAAAAATCGGCTACATATGGTGAATGTAGGCAGAAGACGGTCATATGTTTGAAACATTTCCTAAACAGCAAAACATCTGACCTTCATTTGATTACTTGATGATTTAAAAAGCACACCTTGAGGTTCTTGATCAAACCCATCTAGATATACAAGGCAAATGAGATGATACGTGTCTAGAATCATAATTCAGAAGAATCCCTAGATTGTAAAACAGAGTTTGCTAATTTGATATCCTTGTGGTCATTGCCACAGCATTTTGTATTTAGAATGTGTATGTTTTTAAGATTTAGAATACCATTCCGATTCATAAAAATGTTTATCTCCTGATAATGAAACAGGAATTGACAGGCCGCGTTAATTCTCCAGTGGTTTTTGCGCACAATGACTTGCTTTCTGGGAACATAATGGTCAATGATGATGAAGGTGTGTATAACCGCTATTTTGTTATCATCTTTGTTCATTTTTTATTATTTGGCAGTTTCACTCTGTGATTTAATATGGGTTGAAATACTTTGTCAGTTGGTATTACAATACATCCTTTTGAGCTCAAATTCGCCTCCCTACCCTAGCGGCCCCCCCCCCATATTTACTGTAACTATCATGGAACATATAACTTAGCATCAATATGAACAAAGTATATAGGAGCGGTACATTTGAGGTTTAACTTTGTGAGTTGCATAGGGATTACTGCATTGAATTCATCTTGACAGGAATGTAAGGTTATTAGGTCAACCTATTACAGGAATAAGGAATTTTAATAGAATAAGTTTGACACAAAATACCCTTGTAAATTTGTAATATGTTTTTTCCAGTGGTTTATTCCACTTTGGGCTGCTTAGGTACTATTGTGGGTGAATATTAACATATTTTGGGATATGCCATGGTTGTGAGTTGTGACACCAACTATATCCAAGAACTGGCTCTCTAAGAGTAAATGAAATATAAATTGGGTTTTGGTGTCTGAACTGCTGCCCAATATGCATGGAGGGAGTTATGTTTCTAGACGAGGTGTCTTTTCTTTAATTGTTGTTTGATTTTGATGGTGGAATCTTTGGCTGGTATTGTTTTTCATTATTTCCTCATATTTGTTCATTGTTTGTTTTTGTTTGGCATCTAGGAAAACTCTACTTCATTGATTTCGAGTATGGTTCATACAATTACCGGGGTTATGACATTGGAAATCACTTCAATGAATATGGAGGCTATGATTGTGACTATAGTTTGTATGTACTTGTTGTCTTGTTTTTTCTCTGCTCTTCTTTCAAATTATTTGTTACATGTTAGATGACAGTTTTTTGATTGTTGAACGTGGCCTTTGTTGTAGATACCCAAACAAGGATGAGCAATATCATTTCATTAGGCATTATTTACAACCTGACAAACCTCATGAGGTACGTTAGAAATGGTAGGTTAATTATGTACAGCTTATGTTTGACATTTTGCAGTATAACTTTTATGATTTGAATATGTAGCCAAAGTGAATGATACTTTGTCCTACTGCTTGATAATCTGCATAACGTGAAAAGACGATTTATTTAACCCATCACTGAAGAATACCATGAAATTGCTTTAAGTGAAATAATTGGCATCTGATATGAGAACTTGTGTAATAATCTGCAGGCAGGGGATAAACACTTTAATTTCTGCAGCATTATGCTGCAACACTATTTAAGAACTGTATTTAGGGTTTTTATCCTTCATCCTTGGAACGCATTATTTTATTATGTGCATGCATGTAAATTTGATGATTGATCTGGCCCTTCCTCTTGACTTATATAGTTATATAGCAACATGGTTCCCTTAAATGTACCATGCCAACCACCTTTTGCTGTTATGTACATTTCGTTCTATGTCATTTCACTGACAAACTTTTGGATGCACAATTTTTTGTTGGTTGGGTGTATGAACATGCATGCTGTAGTGGCCCTGCTATAGTTATCTTGTCATAGACTATATCAGTATGGATTTGTTTTCTTGACAGGTATCTGAAAAAGATATTGAAGCTCTCTATCTTGAGGCCAACGTATTCATGTTATCTTCGCACATATATTGGGCTTTGTGGGCTCTAATCCAGGTATTTCTTCTCATCCATTTACTGGCAAAGGCCAATAGAGTTGTTAACATAAACAATTAATTCTGTTCCATCCCCACTGTTTTGCAGGCAAAGATGTCTCCAATCAATTTCGATTATCTTGGTTACTTTTTCCTGAGATACAATGAATACAAAAAGCAGAAAGGAAGATGGGTCTCATTGGCACGATCTTGCCTTTCAGGAAAGTGAAGTGAGTAATACTGTTTGCACGTTGCATTTGTTTCAAAACAGAAAGGAAGATGCTTATCACAGGCACGATTATGCCTTTCAGGAAAGGGAAGTTGAGTAATACTGTTGTTTTTACACATTGCATCGGTCTTCTGTAATTTGTTACTAGGGAGAGGTCCTTGGCCCTCGGGTCCGATATTCTTGTAAACTATTCTTTTCGTAGTCTCTTGCTAGCTATTATAAGCACGTAGAGAGAAACGGAGATTTAGAGACCTGCATATGTTCTGTTGTAACTTTTGTCAATACGTGTACTAATCGTGTTGTGTACTTCTGTGATTCTCAATGTTGAATGGTTAAGTTGAAAAATAAACTGTGTTTTAGAACTTGAAATGTTGCTGCTTAAAAAGAATCTCATTATAGATCCTTTGCAACAACTTGCTTTTGTTTCTTGTTTTCTGGAAGGAATGCTTGCCAATTGTTTTGGAGCTGTACTTAATATGTTTGGAATGCTGACTTTGAGCAATAGTGTGCCATTTGTTCCCTACCAAAGGAAGCAGTTCAATCAGTGGAAACCTAACAAAATGATGTATAAAAAGATTGCAAGGAAACGAAGGGTTTTAACTTAAAATGACAACTATATAACACATTGATATTTGTAAGTAACACTTGGAGTTTATCAAAATATTCTCACTCATCTAGCACCTCCTGGGTACATGATCCTTCCTAAACTTCACTTTTGAATCCTACTACGCCGGACCTATGGGCACCCAGGCCGATCATCCCCGACAAGCTGTCAGTCTTCATCTTCCAAGCTGTAACAGCAGATGCCAGATCAAGCAAAACCAAAAGGCACAAAAACAACCAAAACCCACATTAGGATTTTGATATATTTTTCCAGTCTTCATGCTTGAAGAACTTGGCTATGAACAATATGACTCTTTAAGCGGTTCCTGCCAGCAAGACTAGACCAGAGATTTGTGACCAAATTCTTGAACTGTCCTTTCCCTGCTATGGTTTCCCATAAATGTTCAGCAGTAGGCCCTTTAACGTCATCAGATTTCGAAACATCAACCAGTGATATGCTCATATTATTTCGGATGATGCACAATTTTCCATTCAGTGGAACGAGCGCAGCTGCCTCCAATGCCTGAGAATTCCCCAAATGCATCTTACTGTCAATATGCTTACTCCAAGAGTCCGTCGCTTCATCATAAACCCTAAGTTTGCAGCCATCCTTGCAGTTCAAAGCATATAAATGCCCATTTAAGGATGCACTTGGGTTCCTCCAGCCCGTAACCATTCCATCGTATACAGGGTCCCAACTGTCAGTTCTCGGCTGGTAAACTTCACTCAGAACTTGTCGGTGAGAGCCAAGCCCCTTCAGAAACCATTTTCCCTCATAAACTACCCCAATGAAGGGCACCATTGCTGTGCTCATATCAGCAATGAAAGACCATCTATTTTTGTTGGGATCATAAACTTCAGCTGACCTCAAGGAATGATGCACACCCTCGTTCTCACCACCGGCTACATACAAACAGTTGTTTATGACACATGAACCGAAAAAATGCCGTCTACGAAGCATATCTGGTGCACGGTGCCATTTGTTAGTCCTGGCACTATAAAAAATGACTCGCCTCATTGATCCCTTTATCGGGTCCTTTCCACCAAACAAGTAAAGGTGACAGCCACTTAGAACAGCACAACCAAATCCAAGAGCTTCAGAGTATTCCTTCGGGACAGGGGGAAGGGTTTGCCACAGCTGGTATACGGGATCAAAAGCATGCCACGCGATTTTCCCTTCCTTGTCTCTTTTGATTATATATATCCATTCCTCAGCTATTCCAAGGCTCTTTCGAAGAGAGTAAAAGAAATTGCCAGCCAAAAGACGGTACCATCTCTTGCATACCAGTCGAAGCTTACGGTGTTCCGTCCTGGGAACACGTATTAGACAAGCAATTGCAAGATCATCGGGGAGTCCTGGAAGCAAAGGAGATTGGTTCCGGCTCCGGTCACCACGGGATGGCTTGGTCCTAGTTGGATGAATGGACGGTTTAATGTCAGGCCGGAGACAAAGCTTACTACCAGGGACGTATCTTTTAGCTCCAGCAACAGTTTTCAGGCCAGCATCTACTCTACATAAACAGGCTGTTGTATCAACCTGAAAAGTTAGGTGAATATAATCAATCACACTTTTTAGCTTCTCTTTCCTATGCAACATCAGGAAGCTGCCTGATAAAATATTATGGTGGCAGCACCATATAACTACAAAACAAGTTGCTGCACCAATAATTTGTTCCATTATTGAACCGATTTAGGCAACCTAGAAGCTAAAAATTGCTCGTAAGTTGCAAAATGTCAGCATAGGAGCCAAAGAAGTCCACTTTTCATGTTAAAACTCTTACTTAAACAGCTCAAGTATCAACCAATCTCAAGAAACTGGGATAAAACACATCTCAAAACCGTATCCGCTAGGCAGACCCCGAGGGGGAGTAGCCCATCGTGGCTCAAGTAGCAGATTCAATCCCATTTTCCATTTCCATTCCAGTGCTATTTATACTCATATCATTGTGCACTTGGAATGCATCAATCTTAAAAAAGGTTTGTATCATATCTGAAGAAGATTTGCAAGTAATCATCACTCATCAGTGAAATCCTTTTGGAAATGTTTTGCCAAAGATGGAATATTAGAATCAGTAAACAAAGCAGATTTTAATGAATAAAAAAACAAGAGATTCGCAAAAGAAAAGTGCGAAAATGAGAAGACGAATAATTTACCAGAGGAGGTTGAATTACTCTGTCCATTTCCCTTGAATCAAGACCTTGCCAGTGCCAGATTTATCACAAGACACCTGCAAATTTCAGCATATATTTCTCAACCAACAGCCCCAAAACAGTAAATTAAGTACCAAGAAATCATACCTGAACAATCAGCATTAGCCCATAACCAGAAATCACCGACAGCACATAAACCCCAGCTTCATAGAACCCTCGTCGATTTTCAAGAGATTGGCCTCTTGATCTTCCAAATTTCACCACCAAATCACAGACCAAGCTCAAAAGAAGTCACGGATGGCTTTAAAAACCTAACTTGAAGACTCAAAAGCTGTTCGTATTGCAGAAAATCTGGAGCTGGCCAAAGAAGGAAACCAATTAATCCTATCATCAAAGCCCATATCAAAAGTCAAAAGACCCACATCGAAAGAACCTCACTTGTAATGGCCTCCACAGAGAGAAGTCAAAATCATCATATTATCTCCATCCTCACAGAAAAAGTAAAAACCCAAGAAACGCAAATGCGAGACAGCACGAAAATGGGGGACACGAAGAGCACTGAGAGGAGATAAAGACCCCTTCTCTCTTACACACCCATTAATGTTCAGTGGAGTTCAGGGCCCATTAACTCAACGGCACAAGCTACCAAGCACAAGAGTGTGCTCAACAAGACAGAGAAAGAGTGAGAGAGAGAGAGAGAGGTGTGAAAAAGCAAAAAACCTAAACCATTAAAGGAGGAAAGAAAGAAAGGGTGGTGAATGATGACATTTGGTGGTTGTTTTATTGGAGAAATCAAGAACAAACTCACTCCCCTAAATTGGAAGATAGCTCTTGTTTGGGCTTTGGGCAGAGACACAGATTGAAAGAATCAAAATCCATTAGGTCAACACTCAACATAGACATGGGTTTTTCACAATAGTTTAGGACAAATATTCAAACACAAAATAAGTGGACCCACATCTACAAAATCCCACCTAATGTTCTCTTCTTCAATGATAAAGATACATCAAATATATATATATATATATATTTTCTTGCATGTGTTATGAATTATGACCCACTCCACTGATGCTAATCGTCCTAAAATGATATATCTTGCAAGGAAATTTTTTATAAAAAACATTATTTTGATTGGTTTATGATAACCATTGGTCCATTGCCATTGCCATCACCATCCAATCAAACCTTTTTCTTGTTGCTTTTTTTTTTTACAGGGCTTCCTATTGTTTACACCTTGTTTCTTTTTGCTATCACTGACATGGAGATTGAGGGTTCTTTGTTGGTATTATTAATTATTTTGAACTTGATTCTGGTCGAATTGAATTGAATCCCTCCTCCAAGGCCAAATCGTATGAATTTAGGAGGTTTGAAGTTTGATTTTCACTTAAAATAATATTTTTGTAACGATGTGTTGGACTTTGACCCAATTTGTTCTATCGCGTATGTGGGTTTGATGGACTCATGTTGAATGTCTAAATGATAAACTTGTATAGTGTTCGATTAAAAAAGTCCCCAATATTCGATTAAATATTCAAGCTTGAAAGAATTTATCTCAAGTAACTTCACCATTACTCCCTGTGGACTAGAGAGGATGGTCTTAGTTCATGGTTTAGATAAATAGCATATAATAAGATGTGTATATGGAGCATCTTTTTTGACCATAATTGGGTATTTTTCCATGATTAAAAATCAACGTCGACTTCTCTCCTAATTCCACAATAATTCCAAACACCTCTCATCAGTCCAATACATGTGAGATCAGCTAAATAGAATAGACAGTCCAGCTGTTCCCCCCACACGCTATATTCAATGGCATGCCAAGACCACCTGCAATCTGCTTGACTTCAAACCCACAAAAAGGAATAATGAAAAGAAAAAAAAAACCCAACAAGCAAAAGAGGGATGAAGGAAATCATTGAAGTGTTTGGAAAATTGTGAGCCTTTTTCTTTTCATCTGTTTTTCTGGACTCCTTGTCTTCAATTTGTCCATCTCAAGTGAACTTGCACTAAAATATTCAACGCCTATGCCTATAATTATGACCATTCTAATTCACAATTTCACAGTTCAAATGGGGTATCTCAGAATCAGATGATATATTTCTACACCAATGTAATGTTGTAACTCTTTAATTATGACAATTTATATGATGAAAATTTAACTGGTTAATCATCACAAGTATCATCATCTTGGAACAGTTGTGTTGTGTTAGGTGAAATTGGAATAAAATGAACAAAGAAAGTGTACATAATCATAAATGTGATGAAAAATAACTCATAAAAATATTGTTGATGTTGAAAAACACTAAAGGGGGGGTGTGACAGAGAATTATGGGACTAATACTACTTTCCCTTTTTGAGAGGGGAAGATGTCTTTTTCCCAACTTGAGAGACAAGACACGGTTGGCGTCTTTGTGGGGAATAACAAAGTCATTCAAGTGGGGTTGGTTCACATTTACTTTGAGTTGATTTCCCTGCTTCAGTTCAGACTTCAGACAGATGTATGACATTTTGTTACCATCCCACAACAAAGGCTAAACTCTCTAGATCCCAGAACTGTCGATTTTCTTGAGGCTACACCACAGGCTTAGACCAACAATCAGTTTTCTTGAGGCTGGACCACACACAGGCTTATTAGACTTGCAGGGATCGATTGTTATACTGGATCTCATGGGCCCAGTATAGGTTGGACTTGGGAGGACAAATCCATGCAAGCCACACACCCAAAACGAACAAAATATTGTTTGTGAAGAATGCAGCATTTCCTTATCACCCTTTTAGATTACTGACCACATCACAGTTTCAAATTATTAACAAGATCATTCTTCCTGGAATAGAGTTACAGAGATGCCTGAAAACAAAGATGACACTACATTCAGAGTGCAAGTG
The DNA here is from genome assembly GCF_013401445.1 of Tripterygium wilfordii. Taxonomy (NCBI): domain Eukaryota; kingdom Viridiplantae; phylum Streptophyta; class Magnoliopsida; order Celastrales; family Celastraceae; genus Tripterygium; species Tripterygium wilfordii. Next base: position 15,939,958 of record NC_052235.1, read on the forward strand.
TAGTTCCAGCTTCATAAAAGGAAAAAAAAAATGAAATGAATATGATATAAACGAGGAACAACTAATGAAAGATGATTCGACGACCATTACATTACTTGTCAATATAAACTGGAACCACAGCAAACAGCCTTCTCAATACAAAGAATTCATCAAAGAGGCTGAACATCTACATTACTATCTAATGTCTCAGCAGTATTCCGGTCCAAGCAAACCTGTGCTTCCAACTGGTCATTGCAATAGAAATCCAAGATCTGCTGTTCAGGTGTATCAGGTTATGGACATGTGCAAATGAAATCCAATGATTAAAACAACATTAACAATTGTGGTTAGCATGAAGTCTCATGGCCATAGAGTAACATAAAGCTTGTATTGGCCAATCTTACCAAACATCCATGTTTGGTTACAAACACTTTCGTCTAAGTCACAAATGTTTCTTGCTCGGAACCCACAAGGCTTAATCTATACGGAATGAGTCATTGGGTGACCTGAAATTCCCCATCACAAAACGTGGGAAGATTACCATGCAAGCCATAAACAGCGTGAACTGCAGCAACACATAGAGTAATTAGTCAATTACAACATTAAAATATCACAAGGAGAAGAGAAGTAATGAAAGGAAAGTGTGTAAGGTGTACCACAAGAGGAAGGGTCAAGAAACTCCAAATAGGCCACAAAGCAAAGGAAAACCTACACAAACAAAATTTAGCCGAAGTAAGATAAGCAGCCCAAACAAGTCAGAAATAACACTTCTACAAACTCAAGAACAAACAAGAAAACAGTCTCTCTTACAAGCAGAAGGAAACAAGCCCCAGTAGGGTAACAAACGGCAAAGCAGATATGCTTAACAATTCCCATTTCTCATTGAACCTCCTCAAACTCCAAGAAAAAATGCTCGTATAAAAGAAGATGACAATGTTCACACCAACACAAGCCATCCCGAAGTACAGAGGCAATCTGCACAAGTTTCTCAAAACAAATATCAGATTCATTAAGTCGAAGCATGCTCATCAGTTTTTACAAAATACTTCCATCTTAAGCTAGAGAAAATATGTAAAAGACAATCATTTCCTCCTCACGGCCAATCTCCTTATAGCCTTCAGTGCAAAATCTGGTTCATGAACCCTCTAATTTCTGATAGCAAAAATGATTGCACATATTCACTTGGCAAAAATATAATAACATGAACATGATAATACAAGACAAATAGAAGATTTTTCAAATATAATAAATCTTCAGTCTCGTTAACAATTTTGTTGCTACAATAACTGCGACCTTTAAAGTCTTATTCAAGGAAAAAAACCCGTATTGAAAAAATAATATGGATACCTTAAGGCTATTCCTTGGTCAATGTCTTAAACAAAAACCTGATGGCATAAATCCACACACAGATTAGAGTGAAACTTATAATAGTATTTCTTCAAGTGAATGTACTTTTGTTTTGTTGCATGCACAGATCTCTGAAGAAAGGTCATGGAGATTCAGTTATTGGTTATACTACTCATGCACCATTTACGGGAGGCACAGATGTGCACTGGGTGTAAAGCTATTACAAATAACCAGTCATAAATGAACAGAATAACAAATTATTAGTCTAACATGTGACGTTAATAATGAGTTTCTCTCATATGTATCATCGTCGAATGTAAACTATCTCACCCACACATGAAAAATCATGGTTTCACGAGAATGTAATCATTTTCTTAATGAAGGCTAGCAACCTTTTCGCTCCATAGTAAGTATCTCGAGTTCCTACTTATAGTTAGATTCAAGTTAACTGAACTCAAGAAGGCCTCCCCCTAAGATAGCTCATTTTTGCCACTTTAATCAACCCTAAGTGATTATAGTCGGGCTCCAAGGACTCCTGCATGAATTGCCAATACCTTCTAAAAGGACAAATATACATTTTTGTATTCAGGTACAACGTTTAAATCAGCCCTCAGGATCTTAAGGAAAAAATTTAAACCCCCCCACCCCTTCCCCACATATAAAATCACTATTGTAAGTTGTAACCTATAGGATATCTTATGCAAATGCATGCTTTAATAAGCTTAAGACTAGGAAAGGCATCAAAGACAAAAGGAAAAGGAGAACACTTGCTCTCCAGGATACAGGGGAAAAAAGAGTAAAAGGAGCACACAATATTGTTTCTTCTATTGTAACAGATAGACATTTTATACTTCTTTGAGAAATTGCATGAAAAACCTTATATAATCTGTGGCAAAGTTTTATCAGACTTGCATCACCATTGAACCTATGCATACATGCATAGATCATGCACATACTGACATAAATACTTATAAGCCAGAGAAAAGGAACGAGGTCAAGGACAAAACGAAAAGGAACAAACCGCCTTACAAGTTCTACATGAAAAAAGTAAAAGGAACAAGTTATAATGTTTCTTCCATCATTGCAAATGAACATCTTCTACTTCTCTTAGCTATTGCACGAAATCTTATTTAACACGCAACAATCTTTTATAAAGCCAGGTTAAGCATCAACATGTGAATACCCAATATATCTTTTTTGATTCCCAGCAACTCCAAGTTCTTAGCCACTGATATTATGTTCTCATATCTTCCTAAACAAAGTACACACAAGAATTTGAACCTTCTCGAGGACTGTAATGAAACGGCAACGATGCAATTGAAAATAAATATCTCATAAGATGGACAACTGTTTAACACTGACCAACCAGATCATAGTCTCCAAAACAATACAAGAACAAGTTTATCTTTCATTTGCGCTCTTACAAATTTTAGGGCTCATGAAGTTTTAGTGGCTTTTCCATCAACTCACAGTAATATCATCTGTTCTATTCTATTCTCTCCTAGCATGAATATCGAAAAATGAATATCCCTCTTCAATCAAACCAAAAAAAATCTTTGAACATACAAAGTGAAAGCACTTGAAATGAACTGTAATTTACCTTCTGATTCGGTCATCATGCCACAAAAGATAAATGAAATTGGACTTCCTGTCACCAAAGTACACAATAAAAACTGCTGAGGCAACCCAAAGCACATTCTCAGCAATCTCAACCCATGACCGAGCTCTCGGACTTGATGGTGAAAAGGACTGTGGCCTAGAGCAAGCATCATCTTCGAGGTCATCACCACCCGAGGCATAGCCTTGGCTGTGTCTCTGCCTCATATATCCACCTCCAACCGGTGTCCCACCAGACATAATTCCACCCCAAAAAAGTTGATGTAACCAAATAACCAATGAGCAAAAGAAGAATATCGCCGCAGAATCAACAAAAACTCTCCAAATTCAGAACACAGCAGTCAATTTTAGCCCTCTAAAAGAATCTGGTAAAGAATAGTACGCCACTCAAAATCCCAACAAATTGTCATCTAAAACTCACGTTCAATAAACAAGAAATATCCAATAATTGAATCCACATAATAGGTCTGGGTCTGCTATCGCCATCGCTCAGTAAAGAATTCAAATAAGTACATAATTCTCATTTACGTATATAAATCCGATTCCATAACCCATCAACGTTTGCCTTCCAATCTCCAAAACCCCACATAGGAAAATCGAAAATTCACAAAAGACCCAACTCAACAAAAAAGAAGTCAAGAAATAGATAGAATCAAGAGAACCAAAACGAGAATATCACAACGAACCCTCGTCGAGATTCGGATTCCCTTCGATACCCAGGCAGCAGTTCGCTTCGGTTCCCTCCAATCCAGTCACGGTCACCAACGCAAGTAATGAGTGAGGAACGAGGAGGGTAGTTTAGTCTTTCAGATGGACTGCGGCTGCGCATGAGTCATGACAGGGATAGAGTGCACAGTAGCTGTTTGTGGCCGTGACGAGAGGGATCTCGCGTTTAGGAAATTAAAATGATTTTGATTTTGATATCTGGGAGAGAATGTTGTGTGATTGGATTATTGGAATTGGAAACTTCCATTGCAAATTTTTTTCTTATAGATTATAATACTTGACGGGGTGGCAGATCTAACGGCTAAAACCAGATGAAGTTAGGACGTGTCAAAATATGATAGGTTGTATGATTTGGATAGTCAAGGAGAGCAGTTTATTCGGTTTTGAATTTTGGAAGCAAAGATTGATCTTGATGGAATGCTTGGTCACCACTCCATTGCTTATTCTTCCAACCCAAAAACAAAGTGATGTTGCTTTTCGAAGTCAGCTGGCATTGGCAACACAAAGACTTTTATGCAAATAAATACTTGGCTTGTGACTACAGAGAAAGCAAGAGTTGGGTTTTGGTATTTAGTCTTCACTACGACTTTCACTGGGAGAAATGTTCACTGAGAGCAATGTCCTTGCGTGTGATGCAATGCACTACCCTTACGGTCACGCTCTGTCTTTGACTCAACTTATCAAGTTATTGTATGATGTGGTACTCAGTTTAACAAAATTGTTTTTGGAAGGTGAGTTGAATATGTGGTGACGAGAGGGATGAATATGAAAACATTTCTATTCTGATAACTCCACAACCTCCGGACAATTGCTTGACCAAGAATAACCAGAAAAATTCAAAGATTTGCAAACGGTTAATGGCTCCCACCTCCATTGCACAAACTAACCAAGTCCACGAGTGTTGAGTATAAAACTTCAAGCGATAAATGCCCCAAGAACCTTCTATATTCAAACGGACAATCAACAGTGTCCATATTATCAACCACCAGGAGATACACCCCTGAGTATCTTCTGGGTCCACACGTGCTACCAAACTGAGGAGCTCACCTTCCTCTAGTTCAAATGACAAGCACAAAAAGTCGCGATTTGCTTTTATTCCCACCCTTAGAGCTTCCTCGTGAAGCCAAAGGACAACTTGGCTCACAACCTACCACCAAAATCAATAACAATGTTAATTGCACTTCCTGATTGCAACACAAAAGGAACTGCGATAAACAGTACACAAGATGCAGGATGATTATTTCTTTGTTTTTCCAAAAAAGCATTGTATCATACCATTTGTAAGGCTTAATAGATAGATACAGTACAACCCAGAAACTTAAGTGGACTAGCTTCACAGCCAGTTACCAGGTTAAAAGTAATGTGATATGCCAAGCCCAGTCATTGGCCTTAGCATGCCTTCCAACAATTAGGCTCAGGCCTAAAGACTATCTGCAGTCTGCACTACGACCACAGAAGACAAAGCATCGCATTCCCAAAGCTTTTTAGACCAGATAAGGATTCCACAGCATCCATATTAGAAGAGTAATGCTTTCCAAGTTCATCTAGACTAATTCCAGGAGCATGTAGTCCATCAAAATCTATGAACTCTGTAATGCCCTAACTTGGAAATAGTTTCTTCCATTACAGTTTCACCTTTGTATTCTATCTTCTAACATCCTTTTATTTCCTATAGTACAAAGGCACCTCAATTTTATTATCTATGTCCAACAACCTTGATCTCGTGACTCCCAGATACAGTAATCAAAATTTCTTAATGTCAGCATATAAGCAGTTAATGTTTCATTAAGGCCACCCAAAGGCAAAAGAAACAAAAAAAATCCTCAAATGAAAGGACCAAGTGCTTTTGAGCATCACGCCATCACGAGTGCTACACTGTAAGGGTGAGCAGTTGGCCAATAGTAATCTTGTTTCACCTCCTATGGGCTTCACTACTTAAACAACTGCACAAGCTGACCGGTTCCGAGACTCCCAAATACCAAAGAATTTAAAGATTTGGCTATAAAAAAAAATTCCAGGAATCTATTAATGTAGGGGCCCACCTGCTGCAGGACTATCACAGGAAGATCTGCCAAGTCACAGTCATATTTGTTTGTAGAACACATGTTTTCAGAACTTCCCTTAAACAGACCAACGACATTGGGAGCGCCTTCTGCTTTGACACTGATGCAATCGTCGCTGACAATGACCTTAGTATGATTCTCTGACTTAATGTCATTCTTGATGCTATGGGGATCTGTTTTTCGGTGTTGAGATTCTGTATGAAGATTGAAGAATGGACTGAGGAACCTTCATGCAGATAGTCCATGAAGATGTCTGAGAATGCCAAGTTGGATGAGTTACCAAATGAAGATATGGGATTCCAAGTACCTACACAAATTAAAGAATATTTACTGAGGAGAGATTTCAATCATACAAAATTTTCATAAGTCTATGTTCAACGACAAGCAGGCAATACCACATTTTCCAGCTCCATAAGCACCTTTGTTGAAAATATCCTGTGCGCTAGAGACATGCAGAAATGACCAAGGAGATTGGAACCTTCTTTTACAAGTTGACCAGATATTCGAGTACCAGTGGACCTGGGTTTCTCCCTTGGTCTTACTAATACTTGCTCAGTTGCTCATGGAAAATCTGTTGCAGATAAATTTCATAACTACTGCGATTAGGAAAACCACACTTCTTAATAAGAGTGTCACATTTTGCATCTGCCGACTTCACTCCATCAGATGAATCTACAGGTAAACCATTTGACTTGAAACTCTTAGTACATGCACTATCAACTGCTTGATTGCCATGACTGGATGGCACAAGTGAAATGAACACACAGGCTGCTGCTCCTATGCTTAATTGCAGAAACTTTTCTCGTATTCCAGTAACATTAACTCCTAATGATTGATTAAATGCCTCACGGTTCACCATGTCAAATACCTATAACCACGATTAAAAAAAGGTACAAGACAACAATGAAACACCAGGGGTTATAAAATTGTAGAGAAAAACAAGAGAATATCCACCTGCTCATAAAAAATGGCTTGATGAGCTTCTCGAAGGAGTGAATGTGCTTCTTTGATACATTCATCATCACTTGCAGATTCTCGTTCAGTATCTCTAAGTTGCTTCTCATGTGACCAATTAATCTTACCGGATTCCTTCAGACTATTGCCCGAATCTACCCCAAGAAAACCAAAATGAAGATGGTGACATGAATTCAGAGGTAAATTTATAGCCAACATGCCAGCTGGGTCATGGTCGACACGAATAGTAGATAGATTAGAAGGACGAAGTACAGCCGCTGAATCATATAATGAGCTCTCAAAGAGATCAAAGATAAATCCTTCGTTGCTAGGAACTGAAGCTGCCAATCGCTGCCGTTTAACTTTCCAGTTTTGCTGCAACCTATCAGTTTGTCAGAGAGATAAATAGATGGGGAATGTTTCTGAAGACATCAGCAGTTAAAGAATCACCCTTACTCTATTTGCAGATGCAAGAAAATTCAGAAAATACACAATAGAAGAATAATTTACAATATACACCACCCATATAGAATAAACCGCTCTTGACAATCCCACTCTCAGAACCAATTATGTTTTGAAACAAACTAACCTTTAGAATTGATGAGCATTAATTTTGACAATCGAAAAAAGTAAATAAGGGACATTCACCTTATTAGAGCACCATAAAATCTTGCTTCCCGAGCAGTCTGCTGTTCCAAAGCTTTGGCAGACTGCTGAAAGTATTTACCAAGATGCTGTGAAGATATGAAATGAAGTAAGAAAATAATGATAAAAAAGAGCAGTTGTCCACCCATAATTTCAGTAAGGAAGATAAGCTAATGTTCAACAAATTTCATTTTCGCTTGAGAGAAAATAAGCTCATGAATACTATGGCACTCACTCAAAGGAAAGGAAGAAATAAAATGAACAAAGAAGGAAATAATGATACCCGCTAGCATTGTAACTAGGTGGCTACAGATACAGCAAGGTCAGAAAGAACTTCTTTAGGCAAAGGCTTTGGCCTGGTCATACTGGCTACCGTTACAGCATCATTAGCTTCCACCTACACAAAAAACCAAAAGCAGAATCACGAAACAAACTCATTTCAGATTCAAAAATTTTGAACTCACAGCAGCAGTGCCCCTTTTGGAAAGAGTTTTCAGAAGAAAAGGCTAATGAATCCATAACATCGAGCAAGAAACCAAACAAAAGCACAATGGAGACACTAATAAGAATTTTGTCAAATCATTGAACTTAAAGTGGTGAAGAAATTCAGGACAGAACATGAACATCCCGGGAGTTGCTCCAAATTAAGAAAGAAATTCAAAAGCAGTAAGCAGTAAGAGGCTCACAGTGCTGATGAGATCTATGATGACAGACAGTTCTCGTTGAGCCAACTGCAGATTCTCGAGCATGCTCTGCCAGGGCCATGGCGTAGACGCGGTCTGCTTCTTCTTTTTCTTCTTTTCACCCCCCTCCTCGCTCTCTTTCTCGACCGCATTCGCCGAATCAGCGACACTCGCTTCTCGTCGTATCCCACATCACTACACAATAAAACTACGAATTCATTTTTTAATAGCTATGAAACAAATACGAGTCCAGGATGAAATGAGATGACAATAATTGAAACGACAAATACGTGCACAGGAAAGCGTTCGGCGCCGCTTTCCTCAATGGCCTCTAAGCGCTTAACTGGAAGCTTGTCGAGTGATATTTGCAGATTTTCATCCATTTTCAAATTTCCTTGGAAGTAGGGCAGGGCAGGACGGGGAAGGTCCAGGGTAGTGACAAATGTCAGGAATCGAAGACGATGAAGCTCGGGAGACCGAGACCAAGGAGGCAGCTGAGGATTGAAATTACTAAATTAGAGTAGGGACTAGGGCTAATTTTGTCATATGCTCATTACTCAAGGCCTAAAAGATCCTGGACTAGGCCAGTTTGGGCCGAGGCCAACCCAAGCAGAGACTTGGCCCAACCCAAATGACTGGAATCTAGGTGTAATAAGGCATTATATTTATTCCCTCGGCTGCCGGAGACTGCCGCTGCTGTCCGATCATATGCTCTAGCATCACCTGCAATCTCCAAGAACAACAACAAGCCAACAAACATATTCAAGAAGCACAGACAATGAAAATCTTGAACCGCCAAGATTTATTAACAGAAAGTGTTTTCATAATTCGGGGGAAAAAAATCCAAAATAGTAGGATCTTCTAGAGGAGGTCCTTGGAGACAATGGTCGGTCCCATGTCTTGGAACTCATGATCATAGATTCATAGATGGTCTAACATCACTTTGAAACTAAAAAACTACTAGTCAATGGGTTGTGAATTAAAAAATCTAAGAAACTGAACAATGCAATGCACATTCTGAAAAAAAGAAAGACCGCATTCACTACTTGTTTTCAAATCAATCACATATATATCCAACAAAGAAGGGAAGAGAAAAGTATTAGAAGCAGCAACACTTCAAGTTGTGTTTTTTCAAATCACTGCTTCTGCAATTAGTGAAAGGAAATTCAGAAAAAGGACTTATGGTGATTAATTGGTATTTCCTGCTGCAAAAAAGGAATCCTGAATGCTTGACAAGAAGTGAATAATCATATTCATAAAACACAAAAAGACATTCCTTGGCATTTAATCTGTATCAGCTTAACACATATGATATGGCTTAACCTGTAAACTCTGTTCGCCACAAAATAAAAGCAACTAAAAGCATACAGATTTTCTTCTCAGTTGAATGGAGATGCATGAGATATAATATAACACTCACAATGTAAATTCCATGGAGATATCTGTTATAAGCTCTCTTCAGAAGGAAAAGAGAAGAATTAGGAGCTCCCTTCAGTCCAAAACCAAAAGCAAGATAACTTCTACTTTCAATCTGTTTTGGACTGCAAGAAACCCCCATTTCTTCAAATTTTCAGAATGTTAAGAAAGGAATTCCATTTCTTAGAGTTTCATCTAGGGAAGTTACTAAGATGCAGAGACGACTTAAGGAAGAAAACAAGTTGGAAAGAAGAAGTTGCATTTATAAGGTTACATAGACACTTGAAAAGAACAAGTTAATGCAATTGTCACCAATTATTCTGAAGAATAATATGTTATGCTTTTCGGTACATAGAGACATAGATATCATATCAAAATGTTGAAGCTACTTTTACCAGTTTTAGCAGCAATGACACAGTTGGCTATAGCATTCCTTACCCACCCTAAACTTACAAATTACGTGCATGAATATCAAATACTCAAACTAGATCCAAAACAAGAACAAAAAGCTAGACCTTCTGTGGCTACAACTACTGGCAAAAAATTGAAGAAGAAACAAAGGTAGATCAATGTTCTTTTAACTTTTCATTGTAAGTTTCTTCTTCAGTTGCCTATAAGAGAGACTGATTCTGTTACTACTCATGTTATATTAATATTTTCTTGTGGTCCCTAATTTCTCTGAAGGTATGTTGATGGGCTTGTTTTCCCAACCATTATTCCATATTGATATTGCGATCCTTTGAATTTGAACTTCAACTCTGCTTTCTGGCTCCATATTTTATACCAAACATTTAGCCATCAATGTACATAATTGCTCAAAGTGGATGAATCCTAGCACCATAGTAAGACTACCCAATTTAGTTTAACGAGTTCAAATCATGAAAACAACCCCACTGCAATATGGATTAGGCTATATACATCTGCCCTTAAGGACAGAGAAACTAGTTCAGATTACTTCATTGATGCCAGATGATGACTAATCATTGGTAACATCCCAACTTTAGTTTGGACCATTTAGCATATATGTCTTTGCGCCTATGTGGTCATCCAACTATAAGAAATCTTTTCCTAAGCCAATATCTAACCCACTCCCATTTTTGAAGATTGCAAGTTGAGCCCTAAAAAGTTGTTAATTGATTCTCCAACTATAAGAAATAGTTTTTCTCGGCTCTCTTACCTAATAAAAAGAATACAAATTTTTTGAAGTAATTTACAAGTGGTCCGGCCTACCAAAGAACAAATCTTCTTTTGAGATCTATATAAACTTTCTTATTTTAATTACAAAAAAGGGTTAAAGTTCATGCTTCCAACACAAACAAGGTCACCATCTCCATGAATGGATTATTGCTGTGCTTTTATACCACAAAATCCTACAAATAGGGGTGGACAATCAATGGTTCAAAGTTCAAACCCCACACGAATAAGAAGAATACTAATTAGAAAATGGCCCCAAATAATATAACAAACTGAATATAATAAACAACCATCATTGTCATATGCATCAATATAACAGGCATGCCATCCCCACAATCAACATCAGCATTTACTTGGAAAGAGATGTGGGAAGCAAAACTCTAATCTAGATGAGCATACGTGCTTGCATCTATGGATTCTAAAGCCAAATGACCCCCCATTGCACTATTACTTGTTGGAAGTATTATAGCCTCAAAAGTCTCTGAGAATGAACAGCACCGCAAATAATTGCTCATAGCGAATTTTTCTAAGCAAGAAAGTTTGAGGTTTGAGATGCTTATCATGAATTAGTTAAGAACCAAATAGAAAACACAAATTTTATGGTAGAAAAGCAAGATATAATTTATATTTGATATTCAAAAATGATTTTTAAAATGGAGTAATTGTTTAGGATTTTCCGTCACCTTTTTAGCCGACTGGTGAACATCTTGCAGCAGAGTACTTGTATTTAATTATGTGGTTAAAGCTAGACCCTTGGAAGTTGGAACCAATTAACTTCTATATTATAAATACTGTTAATAAAACGATTGTGCATGCCGCGCCCAAGCTAGGAACAAGGTGGGTGATTAATTAATGTTTATCAATGCTATAGAGCTCTATCATTCAGCTTAATAAGAAGTCAACATCACAATCAGGTGGATCATGCTTCCTTTTCAGCATAACAGAGAGCTGCAGTGTTTAGATGGAAAGAGGACTCTACAAAAACCAATAAAAGCATTGATGGGTCGATCACAAACCACGTAAATAACATGAACATAGAAAAATCGCTGAAAGTTTAAGGACAATTCATTTTAACCAACCAAATTGAGGTGCCCTTCTACTGAAAATATGGCGAATGTCCCTTTTTCAGATATGAAGTATTCATACTCAACCAACTAGTCTCATTGGGAGCTAATGACATGACGCCCAAAATGGATAATACTTGGCAAGTGTTGAGTCAGGAGGTAAAGACACAAAATAAAGTTGTTAAGAACCATATCAAAGCAACAACTCATAACTAAAACTGGTCTGAGGATGGACAGGAATTGGATTGAGCCTTGACAGAGGCCTAAGAGATAAGAGCCCTATGTTCGGTTTGTAGCAAATGATTGATTACAGGTCTCAATTTTGTCTTCAACTATTCAATTTCTAACTACTAACAGTACAGCAAAGACAAGGAATTTTTTTTGTTTTCTTCCAATTGAAATATTACTAGGCGGTGGGGGATCCTGGGTGGCCATGTGCTGCTTGCTATCTTGAAACAATCTAATTGAAGACAAATATGCCCTAATAGACTCGTCACTTTTCCACCACACAAAAAACCATTAATTACTCGGATAAAACTCAATTTTAAAGAAAAAAAATCAAATCTTTCATTTTTGTTTAATCCTTGTTCACAGGCAATATCACATGGGTTGTTGATACAAATACTAATTCAATCACCAATCAATATTTGTATTAAAGGTTTCTTCCACCACAGAGTAGTGCACCATAACTAGAGAGACAGCTAGCTTAGTCAGCCCAAGAAAACAATCATGGCATCCAAAGAGAAGCAAAAGAAAGGAAACAAAATCATGAGCTTCTACAAGTTTTACAGCAATAAGCCAATCAAATCAGAGCCAACCACAAAGACTCTAGATAAACCCATCTCACAGAGCAGTCCAATGTCAACAGTGAAGGAGATAAGGGTCCAAGAAACTGACCATGGCGGCGACCAACGGCGGAGAGGAGCAGAGGAGATTGTGGAGGCAAGGAAATCAGTATCTCACGTGGAGACAAATCTATCGTCGGTGGCTGCATTTCTTCAAGTGAAGGTGCTGGTGACGGACATGCCCGGGTTCATGCAGGTGCACGCCTTCCGTTCTGCCAGGAGAACATTTGACAGCTTGGAGAAGTTCAGCTCTAAACACATGGCTTACAACATCAAGAAGGTACGTTTTTTCTTTTATGGAAACTTCACAGAGGCAAAATGCCGAACACCTAGAAGACCCATTATGCCATTAAGTTTTTTCCTTACGTTTTAGGGCAGAGTGTCTATAAGAGATCAACAAACTGCAGATGATTGGATTATAACATATTGGATCTATTGATTTCAACATAAAATTTGATATTGTGAAGAACCGAAGATTTGGTGCCAATGCATAAGCTTTGATCTTTTTTTTCTTCTTGAGGAACCACACATTGATGCTAGCCTTATTGGATCAAGGGAGATCCCAACCCATGTGTAGACTTACAATGACCTTGGAATTTGCAAGAATGGTGAAGCTAATCATGCACTAATAGTCAAACCTCCTTCTCTCTAGACTCTAATCATGCAATATTATATATGACAAAACAATATGCAGAGTTGATTTCTCACCTTATCATGTGCATCTCTCTGTCTCTCTCGCAAAATAAGACTTCTCCACATAATGGGCCTTTTATTACATGCAGGAGTTTGACAAAGTGTATGGGCCGGCCTGGCACTGCATTGTGGGCTCAAGTTTCGGCTCATTTGTTACCCACTCAACAGGTTGTTTCCTTTACTTCTCAATGGAGAAACTCCACATTTTAGTTTTCAAAACAAAAGTTCAGAAAGCTAATCCACAGTAAGAAAAAAAAATTATAAATATTTTATAAAGTTCCTGCCTTTCTTCAGTTTCCTTTAGCAATTTCTTTTTTCATTGTATTAATGTATTTGTAAATGACAGAAATATTTTATTTACAAGCCAAATGACAGAGAGATATTATTTATCAATACACTAGGCAAGTTTTCCAAATCACACCCCAAAAAACGATGGGGTGAGACTCCATCGCGTTTCTTTTTTCTCTCTTTGAGTACATATATTAACACATCAAAGGGTTGGATGAGGGTGAGACGGGATTGGGGTGGAACTTGGAACGGTCCGGCCCGTCTATGTAGGCTTACTGGTTTTTGATTTACGTAAACATAATTTGCTAATATTCCCAAACAAACCACAACTAGGAAGCTTCCTAGGAGGAGAGTCCGCATGATCATCTGCTGGTTGGTGGACCTTCAGTGGTGATTTTTCTCTTCCTCCGCCTCCTGCGGTGGTTGATTGGGTGGTGATGATGGATCCAACACTATGTGATGGCCGAAGTTGTCTATATTCTAGCTTGTCTTGGTCATCCAGTGGTAGGTTGTGATCCCACACCAACTGCCCTGATGATCCTCGTCTCCTAAACTTTCCAGACCTCTGTAAATTACGAAACGTCATCTCTTTCTTCTGATGGAAAAAAGAAGAAAAACCCAAAAATGGTTGTTTGGTAGGTGAGAAATATAGGAATGATCAAAGAGTGTGTGTATATATATATATGGGAAAAGACTAGATAAGAGTGGATAAGAGTGAGAGGACTGAGGGAAGGATTTCTAAAATAGAAACATCATAAATTGGATTATTGAGATTCATAAAAAAAAAAAGATACAAAATTAGCAAGTTCATAAATTCTTGATCGAATATATACCATATTTAGATAGATTCAAAATGTTAAAATATAGAAATTCTGAATGAATAAGTATCCAACTTGATTTTATGCATTGGAATTGGATATTAAGGGTTGAGTTGATTTCTTATTGGGGCATTTATTTGTCATAAATCTTGTTGTTTTGGGGAAAGGAATATTTGACTCAATATTTGTCCATATTTAGATGGATTGAGGGTAGGTTGGTGCACCAAATAATTAACTTTTTTTACAGAAATATATTACATCTAATTAATATATATATATATAAACACCGTTGAATCTTAAATTTATCTTTAAATCTTTAAAAAATGGATTTGTTACATAACTCCATCCTACAACTCATATTTGTTATCATACATGATACGTATATATAATATGTGGAAGATGCAATGTAAAATCATGAATAATATCTATATAGGTAAGTGAAATGATAAATAGATCTACTATTTTAGATTTCATATGTTTCGAATCGACGGTGAACATATATAGATCCACATTTTAAGTTCGTAGTTTAAATCTGCATTAGAGAATTCCTCTATCTATCAACCTATTGTTGCATAGTTTAAATCCACATTAGAGAATTCCTCTATTTATACACCTATTATTTGCAACATGAATGAAGCCCAAATTGGTGGGCTAACATGGGCCAAAACTAAAAGCACAGCTCCATAGACAAAGCAACTAGATTGAAATTTCAATGCCAATGCATTGGTCGGACTGAGTAACTCACACGGTACAAGAATACCAGACAAAATGGCAGGAATAAGAGAGTACTCTTCAAGCAACAGGATCCCATCACATTTAAGAATATCACTCTCAGTCTTATCACCCAAAAGGCTAGTAAAAAAATAGCACTTGAAACTGAATTCTCCTGTTTCCTTTAGGTACAGATCTCCACTTAGCTGCTGCTAATATCACCATCCACAACAGAACATAGCCTCCTTTTATTCTTGAGGATCTCAGTCAGAGGTTTAGGACCCTGGAAATCTGCAGATGCAGTTGTATTAGAATGTTCTACTTTTCTACAGCAATCCCTGTTTTCTTCCTTTTTTCTCCTCTCTTCTCTAATCTGTGAAAGGGTCTTTGGTCCTGAAAACACACTAGATGCCTGAGTTGATATCCTCTCACTCGTAAATTCTTTCCTTGAGATTTCAGATGCAGGATACCGCGGTTTGGCATTCATTTTTGCCTCGTAGCGCTGCCTCAACCTATTCCGCATTGAATGCCTAGGAAAGCCGCGACGCTTGTCACCATTTGAAAGAGCTCCAGAAACTCCAAGTGATTCAACAGAATTGTGTCCCACCTCTGATCCCAATCTTCCATGAAGCCGCCTAGTTACACCGTGCCTCCGACGCCCTCCCTGACTCTCACCATTCAGCTGAGATGATTTATGCCTTCTTGGTAATCGAGCTGTTGAAAGACCATCAGTTATTCGACTTTTCCTCAGACATTCTCGAAGATCCCTAACCCCGTATTTATTAGCATCTAATTCAGTAGGAAAGATTTTCCTCTTCCGGGAGGATATGGTGTCAATTATCCTCTGCCTTGAGTGCCTAAGAACCTTTCTGGCATTGTCAAACAAATGCTCGTTGTCTAAACAATCAAAAGAATCATCTCTCTTACCCTCATGTACAAGTTCCACTTCAGTGTACATATGATTACATTCAATTGGGTCTTCAAAGTCATACCCCAAGAAGTGGCTATTCAGTTCCGCGCATTCTCCATCATGAACCAATAAGTACTCTGGATTATCCTCATAACCCATATGCTGTGATTTGTCGTCATCCACAAGAACATCAAAGCCCGGGGAAGATTCCCTCAAATCTTCTGGATCAATATGGTTATCCAGTTCTTCCTCTGAACTCTGATCTTTGCACCAACCAGATCTCTTTTGGATAAAGCCCTGCACTGGAACCAAGGAGTTAGACATGTGCATAGCAGCTTCTTTGCTCTCAAATACATCTATCAGTGGAGATGGACTTTGCTGCAGAGCATCAATGGGGACAGGAAGCTGGAGAACATTTTTGCATCGTAACTGGATGTCCGCTGGTACCTCTGGAACATTTTCAGATGGATTAAGATGAGCATCAATTAGTGTAGAACGAATATTATTTCCTGCTAGCGACTTATTTTCAGAGGGAACTACATCAGGGACAGCTGACTTTGTCTTAGAAGGTTTCCCAAAAGCTACATTGCCATCAGGACCATGCAAAAATAGGCATTTGTCACCTTTATTGCAGAATCCATTGAAGAAAAAATAACAGGGGATGCTGCCCTTGTTCGCAGGAACAGACGACTGGTGTGACAATGAGGCCGATTCAGAAGGTTCTTCAGTATGAACATCCAGTGGCTGCGGAGATACATTACTTCAGATGATATGATGAGTTAAAAACACAGAAATTTAACTCAAAGCCGACTAGTATGAGTTAAGCCTCCAATAAACCTTAAAGGTCATACGAAACAACACAATTTGAGCATTTGTGCATGGTCCAAATACATCAAGGTTCCTCATCCCCATAAACACCAAACTAGACAGCCAACTAGATAAAGGACACTTCAGTGAAGAGCAATTCAGGAAAGGGTTAGGACATATTTTGATGCACAAAGGGATGATAACAAGATGGTATCATAATCAAACTGACAGTAAGAGCCTACAGTCCAGAAAAACTATTAATCAAGTCATATACCAAACCCTAAATTTTTCCTCGATATGGAACAAACACATTTGAATGAGAGAACTTACTTACTGAAGAGAACTCACTTACTGAGACTTTATTGCATCATGATGACTATCGTATGATGTCATTTTATCCTCCTTGACAGTCTTATGGATTTGATAATTTAAGAAAGAGCAAAAGTGGCCAAAGTATTAGATTAAGAGAGCTAGAAACTCTCCAGGATTGTCAAAAAATATAAAGCACAAAACTGAACTTCATGAAGATATAATTCACAATGCGCCAGCCTCCATCTTAAAGGAACACTATCTTAGCTGTTAGCTGTTACATTTTATGAAACAGACTCTGGAATGCCATCCAAAGAACAGTAGTGAAATTGCAGAAACATGTACGAAATACTTCAAAACAAATCCATTCCAGCTTCCTCTTCGAAATTAGCACATGATATTTCTAAAACTGTGTTTAACATTCTAGTAGAAACACAAACGGAGAATAGAATGAGCTTACTGGATGTCTAAAAGCGCAGGTTGGATTAACGCAGGTGCCAGCCAACCAGTACCAACAATCTCTCGGGTTGAGCCTTGCAAGCTCGTTGTGTCGATACTCACAATCAATCCCCTACCGAACAATCAAAACAACGTCATTCTTGTTATCAAGACATTCCACAGCATAACAGAATACGAATACACGGAAAATTGGATTCAAACTAAAACAAGAGTCATTACATGCGGGGCAAAGAAAATTAAAAGAAAAATGAAGAACAAAATTCCCCGACTGAAACGCGACCTAAATCATTCAGATTTTTAAACGAATTTTAAGAAAAACAAAATTAAATTCGGATTTCAAGTTTCTAATATTCAAATGTCTTTGAAACAACGAATGCAGAACCCATAAAAACGCACATTCATCGCTAATAACAAAAGAAATTCAAAGCAAGGAGATGATTTAGCTTGAAACAGAAACATCGGAGAAAGGCTAAGGAAAGTACCTTCTTGCATGTGAGAGGAGAGGCCAAGAAGTAGACGCAATCCGTGTTTCTCTTCCTGAATTCTTCCTCCTCCATTTCCCTTTCTCCACACCTCAATTTAGTAAACTAGGAGAACGAGAGTTGAAAGAAGAGATGATCAATAAGAGACGACGAGTGAGCAGTTATGATCTGGGCTTATTAGGAACATTTGTTGTTTGGATTTTCTTTGGTTGTCTGACTAAGAGATCAGACTGGAAAATCCGGTAGACCGATCTTCGCCGATCACCAAGTGCCGGGCTCCGTGATCCCGAAATGGAAGATGTAGAGCTATGAATCGCCGCTGGAAGTCGAAGGAAGATAAAGAAGTAAAGAACAAGGCAGGGCACGGCAGGGCCACCACAAGGCCCACAAAACCTATACTTATATTATACGTATATCATGAATGAACGATTGAGATTCGACTGTAGGAGTTCGAACTTTAATCTTATCAGACGGGCCAGACAGAGTACTTGGGCCAAAGCCCAATTATCTGATTAGTCTCTCTTGTATTTAAAGCCCAGACGATATTGAACGAAATATACCCAGAAAATGGAAGATATAATCTTTTTTTTCGTAATACATAATATAATGAGCCCAAACTTGAACCGTTAGACTCTCACACACATAATTTTTAGTAAAAGATGACACTTGAGCTATTAAGATAAAACGTGATATTTTTTCTCAACCTCTACCAAATATTAAAATATGACACTTGAGCTATTCAGATAAAAAATGTGATTTTTTCTCCACGCCTACGAAATATTCAAACAAGAACATGAACATGGAATTTGAGAACTATAAACTAAGGAGAAGATTCTTCTAAAATAATCTCCCCAAGACATGAACAAAAGTGCTGAAAGACAAAAGTTCTATGTTTCTCCAACAGGAAAAATGAATACATATCAGAAAGTGGATGATATTCTGGATTTCAAGTAAAAACTTTTATTGCACAATGTTTTAGTTGAATATAACCAGTGACAATGCTTCTGCCAATTAGAATTTGTAAACCATTTGCTCAGTATAACCGACTTCTTTAAGTGTGCCTGTGAGCTGCAACAAAGCAACAAAGATAACACATTAAGAGTTTATAACATGTCCATGGTTCATTGACAAAGAAGATTACAGTAGATGCTGTTCCACACCTCCCCTTGGGACCAGTCTTTAGCCTTGTCACCACATACATGTTTCATCATTCCAGGAGGACCACAGACCTGAACAGGTTGGACACACGGAATGTAAGGTTATTGAGTTAAATCAGTAGAAAATCTCATAGTTTTTCCAGAAATACTAAATGTTTGTGAGTAAATTCAAACAGGCTAACATAAGCAGCTTGGAGCCACACTTTCCAACTAAATTGGCAATTCACAACTTCTGTGCCCTAACCAAGATTTTTCTGATTACAATGTCATGGACTCATGCGGATAATTTCATTAATTGGGTTGAACTTCTCTAACATCAACTCTTTTCCAAGACCTCATTCTGGTTCCCCATAAATAGATCAAGAGGTCCTAAAGTTCTTTGATTAAAAAACTATAGGTGCAGATTGACAGGGTGATAAATATGTTTGTTTAATTGCTAGACATAATATCCAAAGAAAAAAACAGTACCCAAACACAATACACACACACACACACACACACATATATACACAACTAACAAAGTGTATACTTACAAGGATAAGGGTATCATCGCTAGGACTTGGTAAGCCTTTCATAACCATATCCTTTGATATGTAACCTGCACCTCCTCTCCAGTTCTTTGATGGATTGTCTACAGTGTAGAATACCTGGTTTTTTTCTCATATAAAATAAGCTGTTACCATCTGAACAAAAAGTCTTTTCAACAAAGCTCAGTGTCTAAACGCTGAGGTAAATGGTACCTTAAAATTTGGATGGCTGGCAGCAAGTGAGTCAAGCTTCTGTTTAAGCAGTATGTCATCTGGAGAGACATTGGCATAAAGCAACGACACCTGTTATAAGAAATGTTAAAAAGAATTTACACTCATTTATTTAAATAAATTAACATCAAAAACCATCAAACATAGTTCATCCACAACAAATTGACTGATTTTTATGCATTTGCAACAAAGGTCCATATATATCAATTAAAAGAATAGGACACAATAACCGACTGCATTTATGTTTGGCCCACTGATGAATCGTTGTCAAATAATGGCAAATTCAAAGTGAAAATATAGAGAGAAAAAAGAGACATAACCATTGAGAAAAGACCTCTTCTGTTGTTTGAATGGAAAACTTACCCGAGTGTTGTCATCCGGATTCTTCAATATGGCCTCAACTACCTGAAGCATTGGAGTAATGCCTGTGCCTCCTGCAATCTGAGTGATAGAATACACAAGTACGCTTTAGATAAAGCAGATACGGAATTGACTGAAATAGGACAAGGTAATGTGTTATGACAACTAATCTTCCAAAGAAATTACAATATGCTTAAGGTAGAAATTGAAGATAGAAAAATATACTAGTCAAGGAGTGCTAATGAAACAAGTATGATAATATGTTTGTTGGAAGTAAAAGAAACGACTTATCTTAAAAGCACATCTTAGCGATGCCATTGACCAACAATGGTACTTTGCGCAAAGGACAAGTATTAAAAATTTTGCCGTACCATTTTCATTAAATATAGAGTAGCCTGCATACTATATCTACTCGTTACAGTATACTGTCCCAATTAACTTCATTTTCTCCTACATATTAGGTTTGATTTCACGATAACAAGCTCTTACCATGCCAATGTGTTTCTTCATATTTGGAGAGTATCTTAGCTTCTCAATGGGCCTGAAAGAAATAAATGAATTAAATGCTTATTACAGTATAAAATACCATCACCGCTGATACTTGTAGTTAATCTACCCTTTCACTTCAACGACGTCGCCAGGCTTCAAGCTAGCAAAATGTTGACTCATTTTCCCTTCTGGATACACCTGAAATAGTTTTGACCAGAACGGACAAAATAAATTCAACTGATGAGCAGCACGTAATGAAAGGACTAGACATAAAAGAAATAATAAAAAAAAAAAGTAGGCCCTGTAATGACAGCAATACCTTAATTAAAAGGTCAAAGTATCCCTTAGCATCTGGATCTGATATAGGCGTATATCTGCATATAAATTATCAAGTATGCACCGTGGGATCACTTCAGGGTTACGGTATAGAGAATGAAGGAGAACACAGGACATGGAAACAAAGGGAGCATCATGTGATCACTACAGAACATCACATTCACTGCAAGTATCACCCAATTAAATTTCATTTTCAAATTCTCATCTTTTATGTCAGAGGCTATAATATATGATCGAACCCAATCTATAGAACTTAATTTAGTAACTGAGGCAAAAGTAAGCATTGTATAATGTCATAACATCATCCACTTAAAGTTCTCAATTTCTATGATGATCCATTAACTGAATTTTAAGACGCAGGAAAATGTTATTATTCATGAGAAGTGAAAAACATGATATCAGTATTTTAGATACACGGTCATTTATTAATTCCAATGGCTTTTGTTTAATCCAACTCCAAAATTGACATACTTAAAAATCGAAACAAAATATAACCAATTTAATGGCCTCTGTGAAAACTTACAAGTGCATTATCTCTACAAGTTGCTCAGCATAGTTGCCAAGTAGTTTCCCTTACTTCATAGTCGGAAAAAAATATCTACTGAATTATAAAAACAAATGATGTCTGGTTCGCATGCAAATACAGGACATGGAAGTATGTATAGTAGAAAGTGGATAAGCACTCCAAGAAAATGACCCCTCACCATATAATAATACAATAGAAAGAACAAAAACAACTTTAGATGCAATATCAGGAAACAAAAAGGAAAAAGACAAAAGCAATTGATTGAGCATTTTAGAATCTGAAGAAAACCACTCACGGCCGTATGACATATTTCGTTTTTCCTTCAGGATCTAGTTCTGTTGGAGCCCTGCCATCAAAAGCACAAAAGAATGTAGTGGCCACATTGTCAAACCATTAGAAAGTTCATCTTAATTCCACAAATTCAAATTTTCACTAAAGTGGCAAGCTTCTCCATCAGTACCTTGTAAGGATGCACGAAGCGATGTCTAAACCCAACTTGGCAGTGGGATCAAATGAAAATCTATCAGAAGAGGAAAATTGCCCATAAGTCACTCTGAACAAAATTATTGAAGCTTACATTGAAAGTTAGCACTTCTAAATGAGCGCTTGACAAGTACTTACTTCAATACTAAACTTGAAGTTATATAATTTGTGCATTTGAAGGCAGTAAAATGTCTATTACCAATAAAGAATATAAGAAATCCCATTATTTAAGTGGAATTCTGTCCAATACATAGTTTCGAGATAATTTCACCATTTAACCTACCCTAGTCGCCATTTTCTTGTCTGCATTTCAGAATACTGGAAAATATGTCCAAGGAAATATTTTTTTGCAGGACAACATTTAAGACAAACACCCTTCAAAGGCAAATATATATTGCCATATGGGCCCATCGTCAAAAGCCAAACAAATGTTCGGGATTAATTTCCAATTTTGCATAAATGAGCATTGCATTGTTATATAACATATTCTCCGATAAAGTTCAGAAATCTTAAAAGGTAATACAGGGAAGTGAAAGTTAAGTTCTAGAAACTTGGTTTGTTATAACCTTAGAAAGTATGAGAAATATGCAAGTTCTATAAGACTGATACGCAAGTCGCAACAAAGTGTCAGAAACCAAATGAGCACAGAGAGTATACCTGAACAACTGAGAATTGTGACTAACCCTTGCAGTGTCTTGTAATTTAAATTCAACCCATTTATCTGGACTGAGAGCTGGAAACACATGAAAATACCTTAATATTATGCCAGTACGATATGAAGGTATGGATGAACAGTGTAATTTCGAGTAAGTTCTCAAATTGAAAGTATTTAAGATTATCAACATCCAAATAATAACTACATTTTTCTTACTTATTGTTTTCCAATATCATATAACAATCATCTATGAATATAATTTAACTACTGAAGTAGTCTGATGATTAAATTTCTTAAAGATTTCCCTCAATAACTTTTATTTTCTTCAGAGTAACAAAGGGAGAGAGGCACTCACCAATTTTTGGGCCTGGCTGTTCATTGATTTGATCTAGATGAACCTGTGATGAATATCATAACAATATTTGAGCTCCCATATGCACTAAAATCAAACTGCTAGATAGACAGATAATGGAAAACACGAACATGCACGAACAAACTTGTTACTCAATTTACTGCCCAACCCAAGTATAAAATAAATTATTCCAAATTGCACGTAGAAATAACAAATCAGATCAAGCATACTCAAACTAATAAAATCTACTCAAATGAAGCATATGATCATCAACATGTATGCCAACTAACAATCTTATCACATATCATAAAAATGAACTTCGTACCACATATTTACTGGACATACCATTACTCCCCATCGATACTCACTGTCTAAAACCCAAATTAAACATAAGATTATTCATAACAAGGAGCGAGAAATTCACAATCAAAGCTGTATTTAATATAAAATAATCGATAATACGCAATGTAAACCTCCAACAATACTCTCAATCATCAAAAAAAAATCCCAGAAATTAAAAAACAAAGTTGAGTATGCCACTTTCCAGGGAAAATAACAAACGCGTGGATATATCCACTAGTCCACGTTACACAAACGATCAATAAGGGCGAAACTAACATAAAATCAGATTAGAGAATTTACCAAGTTCGGGGAGGAAAAGTAGTAGAAATAAGAGATCCCACCAGAGACTGCTGCCATTGCTCCAAAGGGAACGCGGAAGCCAGTGAAACTGGAACTTGATTGGCCTCCAAATGCATTGTTGAATGCAATCGGAGTGGCCTTAGCGAGTCTCTTGAAGAAAGTTGCGGCCATTTTCAATCGAGAAGCAAAGAACAAATACTGCGAGAGACTCTCCTATACCCCAGAAAACAAGAAATGGGGGCTTTCCAGGTCGCGTCCCGCGTGATCGAGACTACAATAAAGTTCGTAGAACCTGTGACGTGGAGGATTTCTAGTGGCCGCTGGTTTCTGCATATGGTGGGCCGAGCATTGAAGGTTTGACGACCCCAACAAAGCCCAGGCCTAGTAAATATGAGAACGGGCAGAGCCTGATCCCAACAAAGAATTCGGCCCGGCCCATTATTACCGAGTTAAAAACTATGAAAGAACATGTGAAGACAGACATGGCCACGACGTCAGTCCCCTTCTCGGTTTCGGGCTCACGATCTCTTCTATCTGGAGGCTCGCACCTAGAAAATCTGTATTTTCTTCAAAGAGGAGAAGATGGATCACTACAAGGAATTGGGTCTGGAACGAAACGCAAGCAAAAAAGAAATAAAGGAAGCTTTTAGGAGATTAGCTCTGGAATTCCACCCTGACAAACACTCCCAATCCTCCAAGGCCGTCAGGGACGCTGCTGCCATCAAATTCAAGCAACTCTCCGAGGCTTATCAGTTCCTTATCGATGACAGCAAGCGATCCTATTACGATCGCGTTCAATCTCAGTCTACTGCCTCCACCTCCTCCACATATGGATATGGCTATTACGACAATAACTATAATCATCGTCAAACTTATAGACATGCGACCTCTGAAGGATTGCTCTACAAGTTGGGGATTGCGCTTCGCTTAATCACCCCGCGTGCCTTTCTTCTCAATGCCATCTTCGCCGGGTACTTTCTCTATTGGATTTTTCGTGAAAATACCTTAAGGGTCGTTTGGTGAATAATTTGATCTATTGATGGCTGTGATTTATTAAACTTTCTTTCGCCATGCGGTTTCCTTCCTATTTTTAGGATGCAAGAGTTAGGCTTGATAAATCACTTGCATGCACTGAATGTTGGTGAAAATTTCACTGAGAGTGGCTTGGAGAATCAATTGATTTATGATTATAAAGAATGGTTCTTCCTTGTCACGTACTGTTGAACTTTGGTTCTATGATGGAAAGGCTAGTTTTGAAGATCAGTCTCCCTCTTCTAGGAATGGTATTGGATAAAACACTTACGGGGCATTTGGTTGCTAATCCAATGAGTGTGAGTGTGAGTGCGAGGCAAGCTTAAGGTGAGTATGAGATGAGTGTGAGATGAACATTACCATGTTTGGTATGAAATGAAGAGTGAGCATGAGTGTTACAATTTTAATTGATACTACCCTTTTTTTGTACATAAAAATAAGAATAGATTAATTTAATGGTTGTGATTACTTCTTAATAAGAGGTATAATAGTCTTTTGAGTATCAAACTCGTTCTCACTTGTGGAGATTAGCCAATCTCACCATTTTTGTGAACTTGGCTAATCTCCATTAGGAGGGAATGAGGGTGGGATTCCACCCTCCCAAACTCAACCAAACGGGGGAATGAGTTATTCTCACCCTCGGCTCGCCTCATTCCCCCATCAAAATGCCAACCAAATGCCCCGTTAGTGGGCTTCCTTTTCCAATGAACTATCCAGAATAGGGAGAGTAATAACAAGGGGTAGGGTTATCAAACTTTTTAGTCCATGGTTCATCCTATATAATTTTATTATTGTTGTTTCCTTAAGTAGCTTATGGGGTACCTCTTAAGCCCAATTTATGGGGATGAGTTGGATGTTGTTTGTTCTTAACCTTCAACTTCTTTCCGATCTTGAGATGTCACGCTGATCTTAGGAACTTAAAATTGTTTACCATCAAATGAACATGGAACTTATCAGTATCGTCCACTCTAATTAAGTTTTCGTATGTTAGAATTATAATATTTAAATATAAAAGGTGAAGTTGTCATGATAAGAATTACATACTATTCCGACGGTCGTCTAATTCAATTTATCTCATTACGGAAGTGGTTTATGAGTTGTTTTTGACACTTAATCTTATTTGCAGTGCCTTGTTTGGTGGGATTTTTATGGTCGATGCGAGTGGGAAGGCCCTATGGCAAATGCGTAACTCTGGGGTACGTTTGCTGATTGTGAATATTTATGTAATTTCTTTATTTTGGTTTATTTTTCGAAGTGTGACTGTTGACTCAACTCTATCTTCTTGGTGCCTTTGCTACTGTGCTATAGGATCTTTGCATAACTTATAATTCAAATTGTGATTTCTCTAGTCATACATCATCTTGAAAGTTAGAAACTTAAGTTTGTTATTTTTTTTCTTTGATTAGAAGTAGCATATATGAATCATACCATAAAGTCTAAGATGAAGTGTGAAGAGATGTAGGGGGCTGCTGTAGTAATAACTACAGCAGCCCCCGCTGTAGCCCTTTTGAGGGATAAATTTTTTTTTATTTATTTTCTAAAAATCATATATGTGTAGTATTCGGAGTAACGATTCCATCGACATATTTTTTGTTCGAAACAAAAATTAAATTCATCGCGATCGAAACATCGAATGTTTTGAGTTTATATTCAACGGTTTAGAATTGTTATGCATTTTTTATGTTAAATTTGATTTTTGTTTCGAACAAAAAATATATCGTTAGAATCGTTACTCCGAATACTACACATATATAATTTTTCAAAATAAAAATAAAAATATTTCCAGCCCAAAAAAGGGCTACAGCGGGGGCTGCTGTAGTTATTACTACAGCAGCCACCCAAAACCCAAGTGTAAATTGGTGCTGCACAAATGTTGGCACATAAAAAGGGATGTTTTCTAGCATAATTCTTGCCCATGTGTAGCATACGAACTTTCCTTGTAAAGCTGCTTACACTCCTACTAAGGAACAAATAAGACTTAGGAGTATGAGATCTACTCTTTTTGTAACCTCTTTGTCATTTGCATGCATCTAAGGATTACTTCCCATCGTTTAGCTTTTTTTCAAAGAATAAATGACGGATGTTGGAAGCATACGAGTACCTGATTACAGGCACTTTGTGGGCTTTAATATGATGTAACTGATACACATATTCACCCATGTAAGCTACAGATGGGTTAATCTGAAGAAAGATGGACATCTTGTGATTACGCCTTTCGTTTCTCCCTTGGATCTTTGTTTGCGTGTATGTAATCTAAAGAAATAACAGCTGGTAAAAATTGCCAAACTCTCAGACATTTGTTTCTGTGCAGAAATCATTTGAAGAAGCCATGGAGTCCATTGAGAAAGCTAAAGCTCATAAAGATAAGACTTGAGAAGGTGTATTGTCGTGTTTCCATTCTGTGAATCAAATGAAGCTTTATGTGACTTGGGTCAGAGCACTCCTTGATATAGTGGCATATGGGGTCTAGAATTATTTCTACTAATGAGCATTTCTAGAATTTCAGGTTATGTACTCAACTTTCTGTCTCTTTGTCGCCTTCTTCTGCATTATTGTCTTTTGCTGTATAATATCTTCTACAATTTATTTTATTTGTAAAGAGTAACATTGTAGTGTAAGGAATTATATTGATAAATGATATGCCCCCTTTTGCTAGTTCCTTCGGATTTCAGGAATAAGTCTCTCTCAGTCCATTTTTTGTTTTACTTTTGTTTCCATCACATTGAGAATTAATAGAAGTGCATAACAGAGGATGTTGACTGTATAGGGTTAGCTGAGACTGTAACTTTTGGAAATGAACTGCAGAAGGGTACATGTGAATTTCAACAATTTTTTGCATAGATTTATATAGTCGACCATGAATTGTTTTTGGTACAAAGCCTGATGATAATCATTATCATTTTTGCTTCTTCTAGTAGCTTCATAAATCACCTTTGACTTTGACAAATGAATGTTCCTCTCTTCCAGTGGTCAGTCAAAACGTTATTTAAAATTATTACTTTTCAATACTATTGTCATTCAATGGCGTGCTATGATGTACTTTTCTTTTCAATTAACTCACGGAGAGATAAAAGTTGCTGTATGAAATGAGGGAACGAATGATTAGCCTTCAAAATGAGTTCACAAAGAGACATAACAGTCTGGGTTTCAGTTTTCTTTTCCTGTTTCTTTATCCAACCATCAATTCATGCAAAAGACAGCCTCGGGCCAGGAGAAACCTTGTACTACAACCAAACGTTGGTCTCAGCGGGTGATGTTTTTGAGTTGGGTTTCTTCAGCTTCACTGGTTGGGAGAATCAGTACTTGGGAGTATGGTTCAAAGACGACAAAGACAAGAAACCAGTCTGGGTTGCCAACAGAGACAATCACATCTTGGATTCATCAGATTATCTCTCTATAAGGCGAGACGGGAACTTGGTGATAGTGGACGAATCCACTGCAAATTGGATCATAAACTCTGGATCACTTTCAACAACCAACAACACCATAGCAAAAATTCTAGATACAGGAAATCTGGTCCTACTTGATGGAGATGATGATGGCAAGATTATATGGCAAAGCTTTGACTACCCAACAGACACTTACCTCCCTGGGATGAAAATTGGCTATTCAAACTCAGACTCAAATAATAAGAAATCCTGGTTTCTTCTGTCATGGTCAAGTCCATCGGTACCAAGCAGTGGAACCTATGCTTTTGGCGTGGACAGGTTTAATAAGTCACTTTTCAATGTCGGGAGAAGAGGTACTGGTGTTTATCAACCGGTTGGTCTAGGGGATGGCAGTAGTTTCAGATTCTTCTTTCAGAATTCATCAGAGGGGTTCAATTTCAGCTTGGTATCTAATCCCCAAGAGGATTATCTTACCTTCAACAATATGGGAGATAACTTTTCGGCATGGTTTGCTCTGGACTCAAATGGGTATATAATCGAGTACAGGAAGTTGCAGGAGGGAATAACAAGGGAGATTCATTCACCGTGTGATACGAGTAACTCCTTGGGAATCAATAGCCAGGGATGTTTGATACCAAGGCCAAGTATGTGTGATGCTGGAGATGGGTTCTTTGAGCACAGGGGGGTAAAGCAAATTTCGTCAATTGCTACAGTTTCTGCAACTGTTGGTTATGGAGATTGTGAGCTGATATGCAAGAATAATTGTTCATGCATGGCATATTCTTCAGTTGATGATGGAGGTTCTTGTGAATTCTACTATGGAGATATGAATGATCTTGTCAGCAAAATGAACGCTGGAAATAGCTCTATTTATGTTCGTGAAAATGGTTCTCAGACGTCAGGTATACTACCAAAAGCCAAAACTTAAGTTTTGTTGCTGCTTCTTGATGATATTTTTTCCAATATAAAAGTACCTTTTTTTCTTTGTTTGCTTGTTTTGGAATTAGACAACGGAAGGAAGAGGAAGCTCTTGGTGGCAATTATAGTCCCAGTGGCAGTGGTTTGCTCCACAGTGTTCTGTTTGATCTTCTGGTTGTATTATTTCCGAAGAAGAAAGCACAAGTTTTTAGGTACTCTGTCTAAGCCACATATTGACATACTTTATTGTCCCTGGAAAATTGAAGTTGAGTTGATCTGTGACAGGCATGTATGGAAGTCAAAGAAGCAAGAAATGCAATTTGCAATGTTTTCCTTGGAAATCACAGGACCATGAAGGTGCAACTCTTGATGCTAACAACCTAAATGAATTTGGCGCGAATGATTGCGATGACTTACCAGAGTTCAGCTTCTCAAGAATTAAAGCTGCCACTAATCAGTTCTCTTACCAAAATAAGCTTGGACAGGGTGGTTTTGGATCAGTATATAAGGTATCATGTGTGTTGTTTTTCAATGATAGAATTTTCTTCTACAAGAATACAAATGCAAAGTTAAGGCCACTGAGATAATACAGCATTTAAGGAACTACTCTTCATTGAATGATTACGAGGAATAATTAGCATTTGCTCATTGTTGCAGGGCATGTTATTAGGAAATGAAATTGCAGTCAAAAGACTTTCTAAATACTCGGGACAAGGGCTGGAGGAGTTCAAGAGTGAGGTGCAATTAATTTCGAAGCTTCAGCACAGGAATCTTGTTAACCTAATAGGATATTGTGTTCGAAGAAAAGAAAAGATTTTAATCTATGAGTACATGCCAAACAAAAGCTTGGATTCCTTCATTTTTGGTTTGTATCACTTGCTTTATGTGAATTCCTCTCTTTTTGTTAATTTAGATTTTACATAATTGATTGATTGAGTAAGAAACTAATGCAGATCCATCAAAGCAACACCTGCTAGATTGGATACAGCGACTGCAAATTGTGGAAGGGATTGCTCAAGGTCTTCTTTATCTTCATAAATACTCTCGATTAAAAATTATTCATCGGGACCTGAAAACCAGCAACATACTATTGGATGCTTTTATGAGCCCGAAAATATCGGATTTTGGAATGGCTAGAATCTGCCTTGACAATCAGTCAGGAAGGAAAACGTCAAGGATAGTCGGAACATAGTAAGTGACTGCCAACCTAAAGCATTTATATAACCATTGGCGCTTTCTCTTTAACCCTTACTCCTTTTCAAATGCTGGAATCAGTGGTTATATGTCTCCAGAGTACGCACTCCATGGCCTTTTCTCTACAAAATCTGATGTATTCAGCTTTGGAGTAATTTTACTGGAGATAGTGAGTGGAAGAAGAAACACAGCCTTTAATGACCCTGATAGCAATCTGAACTTACTAGGCTATGTAAGTGGGGAAAAAAAAAACTAGTTTTAGTTTTGAGTTCCGAATTTAGTTTATTATTTGTACTCTTTATCTCTTCATTCTAAAGTTACAATGTGGACCGATCATTACAGGCCTGGGAGGTTTGGAAGGATGGGAGATTCATGGAATTGTTGCATCCAAGGTTGGCTGAGTCGACCTCAAAAAGTGAAGTTTCATTGTGCATTCAAATAGGACTACTGTGTAGCCAAGAAAATGCAGATGACAGGCCAACCATGTCTGATGTGGTTTCATTCCTTAGCAACAGAGAAGAAATCTTACCAATGCCGAAACAACCTGGATTTTATGCTCTTCTGAATATGGGAGGCGCTGATTCAAGCAGAATAAGACAAGAGCAATCTGTCAATACAGTTTCGTTTTCAGGAATTGACGGTCGCTAGCAGCTATGAATTTCTACCTTGAGTGATTCCTGGTAAAGGACATTAAAGCTTTGTTGATTTTAAAGTATTTCCTTATGGCTTTATGCCTTGTTATTATGGTATTTATAAGCATTCGGTTAAGTTTTTAGTGAGGGCATTGAAGTTGGGATTTGTAAATACACGCACCGGTGATCTTTATCAGTTCAAGTTTGTTCAGTTATGATAGGATCCCAGTCATAGCAGCTAGTATCCCATTTATCTCAGTTATTGAATTGTACACACAAAATTTATGCAAACTGTTTTGTTAATATGATTTGTGGAGATTAGAAGTAGGGGTGTTCAAAATCAAATTGGAACCGAAATAAACGAAAATTTTTAATTCGTTTTTGTTTTATGGTTTTCTGTCTGGTTTTGGTTTTAGAATTATTTTTTTTTACCATTAAAGTGGTATCTGATGAGCTGTGCTTTGGTTTCCTAAAAAAGTGTTACTGTTATTGTCAGTGAAATATTATGAACTTCCCGTGGTGGAAATACTTGAAGCAAATTGGACCGAAAACTAAATATATAACGGAAAGTTAACACAATTTTTTTTTATATAAACATCACATTTTTATATATATAAATGTAAACATCTTCTAATGTGTAAGAGAGGGTAAGAGCAGTTTCAAAGTCTTGTGAAAGAGATACTTTGATAAAAAAGTCTTTTTGATGTAGAATGTAATAGCCTCATACATCACCTTCAACAAATTAAGATGTTCGTCTCTTCCTGGGTCAGTCTAAAAAACCATTTAGAAGTATGACTCTGTTTGAACAAAAGATAATAAAATCGTGATTCAATGGCGTGTTATGGTGTAATTTCTTTTTCAATTAGCTCAGGGAATGATAAAAAGTTGATGTTTGAAATGAGTGAAGGAATGAATGATTAGCCTTCAAAATGAGTTCACAAAGAGACACAAAAGTCTGGGTTTTTGTTTTCTTCTCCTGTTTATTTATCCAACCATCAATTCATGCAAAAGACAGCCTCGGGCCAGGAGAAACCTTGTACTACAACCAAACGTTGGTCTCAGCGGGTGATGTTTTTGAGTTGGGTTTCTTCAGCTTCACTGGCTGGGAGAATCAGTACTTGGGAGTGTGGTTCAAGGACGACAAAGAGAGGAAACCAGTCTGGGTTGCCAACAGAGACAATCACATCTTGGATTCATCAGATTATCTCTCTATAAGGCGAGACGGGAACTTGGTGATAGTGGAGGAATCCTCTGCAAATTGGATCATAAACACTGGATCACTTTCAACAACCAACAACACCAGAGCAAAAATTCTAGATACAGGAAATCTGGTCCTACTTGATGAAGATGATGATGGCAAGATTATCTGGCAAAGCTTTGACTGCCCAACAGACACTTACCTCCCTGGGATGAAAATTGGCTATATATTCTCAGACCCAAATAATAAGAAGTCCTGGTATATTCTGTCATGGTCAAGTCCATCGGTACCAAGCAGTGGAACCTATACTTTTGGCGTGGACAGGTTTAATAAGTCACTTTTCAATGTCTGGAGAAGAGGTACTGGTGTTTATCAACCGGTTGGTCTATGGGATGGCAGTAGTTTCAAATTCTTCTTTCAGAATTCATCAGAGGGGTTCAATTTCAGCTTGGTAGCTAAGCCAGAACAGGCTTATCTTACCTTCAACGATATAGGAAATAACACCTCGGCATGGTTTGGTCTGGACTCAAATGGGGATATAATCGAGTACAGGAAGTCGCAGGAGGGAATTACAAGGGCGAGTCATTCACCGTGTGACACGACTAACTTCTTGGGCATCAAAAGCCAGGGATGTTTGATACCAAGGCCAAGTATGTGTGATGCTGGAGATGGGTTCTTCGAGCACAGGGGGGTAATGCAAATTTCGTCGATTGCTAGAGTTTCTGCAATTGTTGGTTATGGAGATTGTGAGCTGATATGCAAGAATAACTGTTCATGCACGGCATATTCTTCAGTTGACAATGGAGGTTCTTGTGAATTCTACTATGGAGATATGAATGATCTTCTCAGTAAAATCAGAACTGGAAATAGCTCTATTTATGTTCGTGAAAATGCTCCTGAGACGTCAGGTATAATATCATTATATCGAAAGCCAAAGCTTAAGTTATGTTGCTGTTTCTTGAAGATATGACTCTGCTATTGTTTATGGGTTTATATGTCCAATATATATGCGTTTATTTTTTCTTTGTTTGGGAACATAGACAATGGAAGGAAGAGGAAGCTCTTGGTGGCAATTATAGTCCCAGTGACAGTGGTTTCCTCCACAGTGTTCTGTTTGATCTTCTGGTTCTATTATGTCCAAAGGAGAAAGCACAATTTTTTAGGTACTCTGTCTAACCACATATTGACTATACTTTATTGTTCCTGAAAAAATTGAACTTGACTTAATCTCTGACAGGAATGTTTAAGGATTATTCAGATGCTACTCTTGATTCTAACAACGTAAATGAATTTGACACGAAGAACGATTGCGATGACTTACCAGAGTTCAGCTTCTCAAGAATTGAAGCTGCCACTAATCAGTTCTCTTACCAAAATAAGCTTGGAGAGGGTGGTTTTGGATCAGTATATAAGGTATCATGTGTGTTGTTCTTCAATGATAGAATTTTCTTCTACGAATAAGAATAGTAATGCAAAGTTAAGGCTACTGAGATAATACAACATTTGCTCATTGTTGCAGGGCATGTTATTTGGAAATGAAATTGCGGTCAAAAGGCTTTCTAAATACTCGGGACAAGGGCAGCAGGAGTTCAAGAATGAGGTGCAATTAATTTCGAAGCTTCAGCACAGGAATCTTGTTAACCTAATAGGATATTGTGTTCGAGGAGAAGAAAAGATTTTAATCTATGAGTACATGCCAAACAAAAGCTTGGATTCCTTCATTTTTGGTTTGTATGACTTGCCTTGTGTGAATACCTTTTATTCTCCTTTTGTTAATGTAGATTTTACATAATTGATTGATTGAGTAAGAAACTAATGCAGATCCATCAAAGCAACACCTGCTAGATTGGAGAAAGCGACTGCACATTGTGGAAGGGATTGCTCAAGGCCTTCTTTATCTTCATAAATACTCTCGACTAAAAATTATTCACCGGGACATGAAAACCAGCAACATACTACTGGATGCTTATATGAACCCGAAAATATCGGATTTTGGAATGGCTAGAATATGCTGTGACAATCAATCAGGAACGAAAACGTCAAGAATAGTTGGAACATAGTAAGTGACTGCCAGCAGCCTATATCATTCATTTATATAACCATGGGCACTTTCTCTAACCGTTATTCTTTTTTAAATGCTGGAATCAGTGGTTATATGTCTCCAGAGTACGCACTCCATGGCCTTTTCTCGACCAAATCTGATGTATTCAGCTTTGGAGTCATTTTACTGGAGATAGTGAGTGGAAGAAGAAACACAGCCTTTAATGACCCTGATAGCAATCTGAACTTGCTAGGTTATGTGAGTGGGGAAAAAAAACTAGTTTTAGTTTTGAGCTCCCAATTTAGTTTATTATTTATACTCTTTTATGTCTTCATTCTAAAGTTACAACGTGGACCAATCGTTACAGGCCTGGGAGGTTTGGAAGGATGGGAGATTCATGGAATTGTTGCATCCAGGGTTGGTTGAGTCGAGCTCAAAAAGTGAAGTTTCATTGTGCATTCAAATAGGACTACTGTGTAGTCAAGAAAAAGCAGATGACAGGCCAACCATGTCTGATGTGGTTTCATTCCTTAGCAACAAAGAAGAAAGCTTACCAACGCCGAAACAACCTGGATTTTATGCTCTTCTGAATTTGGTAGGCGCTGGTTCAAGCAGAAGAAGACGAGAACAATCTCTGAATACAGTTTCGTTTTCAGGAATTGACGGTCGCTAGCTAGAGCTATGAATATCTACCTTGAGTGATTCCTGGTAAAGGAAATTAAAGCTTTGTTGCTTGTAAACTATTTCCTATTTCCTTGTGGCTGTATGCCTCGTTATTATGGTATTTATAAGCATGAGGTTAAGTTTTTAGTGAGGGCATTGAAGTTAGGAATTGTAAATACCTGCACTGGTGATCTTTATCAGTTTTCTGCAAACTGCATTGTTAATCTGATTTGTGGGGATTAGAAGTGGAGGAGTTAGAGTTTAGTCCAAATTGTTTCGACTTTTTATAGGGACTTTCCCAGAACAGAAGAGAGGAAAGATCCAAAAACTCCGATCAAGCAAATAATACATGTATGTTTATGTTGCCATATCTTTATGACCTATTCCATGCTATATATATTTGATAATCAAATTAAGGCTATATATATATGTATGTGATATGTCTGGTCGATATGGGGCATTTTTAGCAGAAAATCAACGTTTCGTCATGTAATATTCTTGACCAAGCATGAATTAAGCATGTGCGGGACAGATTAAAATATCATAAAATGGCTAGCATTCAAACCAATATATATAGCAATAAAGAAGGAAAAAAAAGTGTCTTGGAGCTGCCCATGATGATATGTTCTCCAAGACAGACCATATTGAGAGCATAAAGGGTTCATATTCGGTTCCTCAACAACATACATATGCAACCAAATCCAATTTTGTCTATGTATTGGTCAGATGATTTCGCTGAATTTTATGCTGCTTCTTTGAATAATGTACGTTTCTGCAGTAAGAAATATGGGTTGTGTGGAAACACTGTCTCAGTTTGGCCATCTTATATATAAAAATGAAAGGTGTGGGTGGTTGGGAGAAGAATGTATGGGGCAAGTGATGGAGCTCTGATTCTTCCTGCATGCTTGCCTAGTACTCTACACTACTGCAACTTTTGCTTGCTGAGTCTGCTGCCTGAAATACCAACCAAAAGTGAAAATTGATAACATCTTGCAGATCAAAAGTGGAGCACTGAATGTAATCAAACTATATATATATATATATAAATTGAATATCTCCAAATCCCACGAACTATGGGAAGAAGATTTTGATTTTGGGGTACAAATAGTAAAATATATATAGTACTGAATATTACCTTTAATAACGATTCTTAATTGGGTTTGACCAGGTAGACTGAAAACAGAGCTTTGAATTCAGTCACACACTTCTGCTGAAGTTTTCTTTTAAAAAACACATGCTAAGAAATTATCCTTATATAATTGTGTGTTTATTTCTTAATTCAAATCCTTATACGAGATTGTGTCACTCATGTTATGTGCTTTGGACATTCCTTACTGGATGTCACTGAGTTGTGAAAGAGCAAAATGTGGTGGACCTACTGGTTGTCACATTCTGTTAGCATGCCTAAATATATCCGCAAAGTACCATAAACCTTTTAGCTTTGTTGATTTTAGATTTTTAGTGCTTCAATTCTTCCACGACTCGGGTGTGTTTAAAATTCCACCCATATATATTGTCCGTATTGGGTTTATCTATTTCTCGTGGATACATCAGGTCTGCACGACTTTATTTCTCTTTTGGCTATCTCACCTAATGGTATTTTAGCCAATAAAAATATTAATAAAGATCCATGATGCACGTGAAATCATGGATCTTTATTAATATTTTTATTGGCTAAAATAACATTAGGTGTACGTACGTGTATCTCATATATCAACTGTTATTATTCTTTAAAATAAACAAAAGTACTATCACTTTGTAACCTTCCTGGGGATTGGGAGGACTCGCTCTAATTTCTCATTTTGGACACAAAATATTATTAAAATTTTTTAAAAATAATAAATGACAAGTATGCATAATTTTGGTCGTTGAATCATGTATTTGAAAATTGATCATGAAAAAAGAAATGAATGATATCCACCGCATCTAAATGTTCAAAAATATAGTTTAAATTCATCATGTCTTTTATCCTATGAATTTGATTTCTTTTTTTCCTTTATATTCATAATATTGCATACTTATTATATCTTATTTTTTAGAATTTTTTTTAAAAACAATTGAAGACCAAAATGAGGGATTAGATTTAGAGGCCCCCCTCCTCTTCCTTTAATTTCCCCTACCTTGTTTGATAAAAGCTTATATGCTTTAAAAAGCCGAAAACCCTCCTCATTCACACACAAACACTTTACTGTCTGTCCCCAACAATGGCATCCATAGCCAGAGATGAATCCGACTACGACAGCAGCTCCTCCTCCTCCATAACCGTCCCAGACTCCAGTCGGAGCTGGATGAGCAACACCAGCTTCGGCAGTCGCCGCAGCTCAGTGTCTGTGGCTTCATCATCAGCTGAAACCACCCCCAAGCCTCACAAAGCAAACCAAGCCGCTTGGGAGGCCATGAAGCGCCTCCGATTAACCAGAGGCCATGTAGGTCTGGACCATTTCCGGCTCATTCGCCGTCTAGGAAGCGGAGACATAGGAAACGTCTATCTTTGCCAGATAAGGAACCCAATGGTGGGGTTGCCTCAGTGTTTCTATGCCATGAAAGTGGTGGACAGGGAGGCTCTTGCTGTGAGGAAAAAGCTTCAAAGAGCTGAAATGGAGAAGGAGATTCTTGGAATGCTTGACCACCCTTTTCTTCCCACTTTGTATGCTGAGTTTGATGCTTCTCACTACTCCTGCTTGGTTATGGAGTATTGTCCTGGTGGTGACTTGTACGCCGCTCGCCAGCGCCGACCTAGCAAGCTCTTCAGCATTGCTTCTGCCAGGTATGTATTTTCCTACACCAATTATGATAGGGATCCCAGCAGTTGGATTCTAGTTATCCCTGTAACTGAATTCCAGCTATCCCAGTTGCCAGATTGTAAGCACGGAATCTCATATGTATCATGTGGAACCCACAAATTTACTTGAATCATATATGTCTAGCTCAACAGCTGAGATACCAACTGCTGATCGATCATCTTTATCATTTTCACACACTGTGAAACATCGTTTATCCTAGAAGTTCTAATTGCATATTTCACGAAGTTTAAGATCAAATGAGATATATATATGTTTGTGTGTACAGGTTTTATGCTGCGGAGACCTTATTAGCTTTAGAGTATCTTCACATGATGGGAATTGTCTACAGAGACCTTAAGCCAGAGAATGTGTTGGTAAGGGAAGATGGGCACATTATGCTTACAGATTTCGATCTCTCTTTCAAATGCGACGTCGTTCCGAAGCTATTAAGGTCGAGAACCAAGATGGATGAAGCCATTATCAGTGACATTAAGCATGCAATGATCAAGTGTTCAACTCCTTCTTGTGCTCGCTATAGCACTACTCCCATGAAGCCTGTCCTCTCTTGTTTCTCAGCCAGGAAAAAGAGAACCACCACAATTACAACAACAACAATCACGGAAAAAATTGATCATGATAACAATCATGATGATGGTGATTATCATCATGAAGTCAATTATGATATAGAGTTAGTGGCAGAACCCATCAATGCAAAATCAAAGTCATTCGTTGGGACCCACGAGTACTTAGCACCAGAGGTGATTTCAGGACAAGGACATGGTAGTGCAGTGGATTGGTGGACTTTTGGGGTGTTCTTGTATGAAATGCTGTACGGAAGGACACCATTCAAGGGTGAGAACAATGAGAAAACCCTAATTAACATCCTCAAGAAACCATTGACCTTCCCAAGAATG
Source organism: Tripterygium wilfordii (assembly GCF_013401445.1). NCBI lineage: Eukaryota > Viridiplantae > Streptophyta > Magnoliopsida > Celastrales > Celastraceae > Tripterygium > Tripterygium wilfordii. The sequence continues at coordinate 15,978,490 of NC_052235.1, forward strand.
TCATCAGCAAGCTTTAGTAGCAGTAAAGAAGTTGAAGAGATGGTCAAAGTTCAAGACCTTATAAGCAAGCTTTTGGTGAAGAATCCCAAGAAGAGAATTGGGAGCTTAAAGGGTTCAGCTGAGATCAAGAGGCATGAATTCTTCAAAGGAGTAAACTGGGCTTTGATTAGGTCAGTTAAGCCTCCTGAGGTACCCAAAAATGGTTGTTTTTACAAGATCAATAGGGCTAATTACTTTCCAAAGTTAAGCAAAAAAGAGAGAGATGAGCCTTATCAAGTTCCTCATTATTTCGATTACTTCTAATTTATTCAATTTACATGTAAATATTGTTAATTTATGAGTTTATCTACGCTTTTATTTTATTCTTGTAATTAATTAAAGACATATTAATTGATTTTCAATTTATTAATTATAATTAATGTTTGTATTAATGGGTTCCTATCATCTTGGACTTGGTTATTTATGTAATATAATTAAATGTGTTTGCTTACGTGTAAAAGTGGGAGGACCCACAATTGTCCGATTGTGATTCTCGTGGAAGTGCATGAACTTTCATGTGAGTGATAATAATGACACTTGTGCAGATCAAATGATGGTAAAAAGAATAATAAATGAAGAAATTAATTAAAGCATATACATACATGCATCTACATCTCTACATTTTAATGGCATTCACATGTCATTCCACATTTCCACCAATCTAACTAAGAAAACTAAAAGTAGAAAAACCCACTTCATGAATGAATCTCTTCTTAATTTTTTTAATTTGGGGAGCATAATAATTAATAATAAGACATTGATTTCTGTTTTTCTTGTTTTGGGTTTTTGGGTCCATAACCCGATTTGGATGATCCACATGAGAGTCATAACCAGCTTGATCAATGAAATTACTAATATTAATATTACATAGATAAATGGATATTAATTAGATATTGTGGGGTATATAAATAATATATATGTAAATGGGTGAATAAAGAGAATAACTACTTGGGTGATAATTTAACGGTGAATCTCTATAAAGTTAAATTACGACCAAAATGATGTGTCCATAATTGTCCATAATCTAGGTGGTATGAGGAGAAGTGTGGGGATCATTTCTCCTCATGCCACCTAGATTATGGATATGTAGTGCTTCCGAAATTATGGTTACTCATTAGACTTTGGCCCAATTTACTAGTTTACTCTCATATGAAAAACTTCTATATACGCGGATTTGACGACTTGAATTTATACTCTATCGAATATCTAAAATGCAAACTTTTATATGATGTGATTCTCGATTAGTAAGAAAAAATAATAATAAAGAAAGCAAAGATCATGTGTGGACCACTTTCAAAAGAAATTGAAATAATCATATAAATAGTATCCAAGCATCGTAACCAAGGAGATTTAGACAACAATGCAATTGAAATTAATTGCCATTCCTACACCAGACAAAAATTTTATTTCTATATTTATAGAAACATTTTATGCACATTATATGTCCTAACAGTTCCCCCTTTCCCAATAATAACATTTTGTCTCCATACCGACCTGCAGAGCTTTGTCTTCCCAAGTTTAACACTAGTCCATATTAGTTTGATTGTAGAAAAAGCGTTTGTTATTAGTTTTGTAGTTTGATCTATTATATTATGTTTTTTATATCTGCATTTGGACAATATGAAATAAGAAATTTAGTCTCATCGTCAATCGATAATTGATCAATCACCACCAAATTTAACACTACAAAAGCTTGTGACACCGCCTACTGGAACTAAGGATCCGTGATATATAAGAAAAGATATTGTCATGTGATATGTTAATGACATGATATTGATAGATTGTAGTCAACGATGGGGAAAGGTGAGTGAATTGAGTGTAAGCTTTCTTTCTTTTGAACAAATTATATTGATTAATTGATATGATATGATATGATATGATATGGATAAAAGCCAAATCGGGTGATCCATTGATGGTTTGTTGGAGTCAGGGCACGCGAGCCTTTTCCTTTCCTTTCTTTTGTTGGAGTCCCCACTTACCAACAACAAAGTGATAGGAGAAAGGAGTAGTAGTACGTACCCATCATTGTATGCTTTTATACCACCAAAATAGACAGAAAAAGTGAAGAATCAAAACAAAGCTTGTCATACCATAACCAAAATAAGCCCTTATACCATATATGCACTTAAAAACTATATATAATGTCATATACATTATGCTAGTAATTTAATTAATTAACAAGTCCATTAAGATTAGGAAGATGAGGCAAAAAGATGACCAAACCAGGTGCAGTCAAAACCCACCCCCCACAAAGCCCATGACTGACTCACGGGCCATCCACTTTAAAAGCTGCGCAAACCATCTACTGTCTCTTCTTTCTAATAAGCCCGTCAATCTCAGCCCTTCATGAGGGACGCGTGTCTCAATCCTTTCAACTGTTGCAGGTTTCCACTCACTCAAAGCACGTGACTTTGAGGTGGTACGGGTACCCATGGTTTTTCACTTTTTAAGGCAGCTCTGGACCAAACCATTGGCTTCACCAACCTACACACAATATTTACCTACCTACCTATCTAATATAACTCTCCTCTGTCTGTCTGTCGTTTCTTCAATAACTTGCCTAAAAATAAGACTACTAAATTGTGTGTCCTTTACTTTCACCCAACCATATATAGCTACTGTTGTCCCAATATCACAAAAGTAAACAATTTATGTAAACAAGACTTTCGCAGTTGGATGAGATCGAGAACATCTAGGAAGGATGTACGTAGATTTTACATTCATAAATATGTAGAGAGATTGTTTTTAAAAATTAAATTTGTTATATATTTATAAGTTGCATCACTGCAACGCTATCAATAGATCACATGTTCTTCTACAAATTAATAATTCTGCACAAGACTCTCGTATTGGACGGGATCAGAGACAGACAATATACACGTACGTAAGCCTTAGTCTAACATAATATGATGAGAGTATGTTTCTTTTGAAAAATTAAAGTTGTAAGGCCTCTACATGCCCCAATATGCTACAAGTCGGAAAAAAAAATAAATATAAACTGTCACAAGTATTAAAAAAACAAGGGACATAACAGAAGAATCAACCGACCATTATCAGAAACCTAGGTCAAAACAAGTGTCTCTGACGTTAGTATTCAAATGAAACCATCAAACTCCACTTAACTTCCCCCAACACCTTAGGCATTTTCTTTCTTACTAACCTAATCAAAGAAAATCCTTATAAACACCCATTCACAATCTCACTTTACTCTTCAAGTTAAATCAAATCTTCAAAAACCCAATTGAGTTTTCAGTTTTTGTCATCTGCATTGTTACTTCATAAATTAAGGCATTTAGAATGGCAGAAAAGATGACCAAGTACTCTCCAGTACTTGAGAAGACTAGCTTAGCCTCACTTGATCAAAAGCTAGCCATGGCAAAGCGTTGTTCTCATGGTACCCTAGCTTAATTTCTCTATCAAATTTGGTTCCTGGTTTTTTACATTTTAAAGAAATCTCACAAATTAATTAGTTGTTTTTGCCTTTGAAATGGGTCAACAGAGGGCGTGGTTGCAGGAGCTAAGGCAGCCATTGTTGCCAGCATTGCTGCTGCTGTTCCCACTGTGGGTCTTCTTTCTATCAATCTTGCATTTTAACCTTTCTTTAATTAATACAAAAATTAGATATATTGAGCTACTAATTACGTTCTTCTTTTCTTAAATGCAGTTGACTAGTGTGAGGATGCTGCCATGGGCAAAAGCCCATCTTAATCATACTGCTCAAGCTCTCATTATCTCCACGGGTAAGATTACCAAATACCCCTGCTGTTCTGTTTCTTTCTTTTTCTTGTTAAAACCTGATAATAGGATCTATAATGAATTGCAGTGGCTGGAGCAGCATATTTCATTGTAGCAGACAAGACAGTTTTGGCCTCTGCAAGGAGAAACTCCTTTAGGCAAATCCCTTAGCACTGAAAGCATAATTAATCATGACAATATGGACTTATTTTAACTTAATTTGGTTGTATTTCATTCCCTACCTCAGAAGCAGTTTACTAGTTTAGTATGTAAACCCATCATCTATCTATGTATCAATAAAGATGGTTCAATATTTTTCATTTCTAAGAGCATTGGAGCACTTTGTCTCAGCAAAATCAGCCAATTTGAATCAGTTACTACTCACAAAGTTGATTTCTTTTTTCAAGTGAATAATGTTTCACCAGTAGTCATTACATGAGCAAGACCCATCCTTGAAATGGTGGAAAGGATTCCTATCCCTTGCAATGATTTCCATGTTGAAGATCTTGGATATCAGTTTTGTAGCTGAACGGCAGTTTCCACGCACTCTTAAGATTCTTGACATTTCTAATTGTTGTCCCTGCCTTTGTTCTGATCAAGCCAAAAGCTACTGCCAACTTTTCACTACGATGGCTTCATGCGCCTCCATTCCAGTCTTCATCCATATCATAGAGCACCTCAGATATATCAGGCAGAAACCCAGCCTTCTCTAAAATCCCATCTATTTCATCCAACATTTTGTAAGTCGCTTTGCGCTTGGGATGTACTCTGTCTCCAACAAGGAATTCATGAACAACACTATCAACCTCCACATTTGGCATACATGTCAAGGAGACTAGTCCGAAGATTGGTGGTAGTTATATCATTTAAGTTCTAATTTATATAAGCGTGAACCCATTTGTCAAGATCTGGAGCACCCAAGTGAGAAGAAGCTAGAAGAATGCTCAATAGAGTTGCATCATTAGGCTTTGTATGGGATTGTAGAATTAGCCCAAACAGCACCAATGCTTCTTTGTATTGGCTCATGTAAGAGTAACCACCGATCATAACGTTCCATGAAATCACATCCTTCTCATGTAAATCCTCAAACAAACTGCGAGCTTTGTCCAAAACACCACACTTTGCATACATATCAGTAAGCGTATTAGCCAGCAAAGGGTTGAACTAAGTCCATGGTTCTCTAACCAGGAACGAACCCAATTGTGCAGTTCAAGGGAACCCATATAAGCACAAGCTGAGAGGACAGTAAGCATCGTACTCTCATTAAGTAGGACATTAGCTGCACGCATCTCGTCAAAGAATGCTAATGCCTCTGAAAATTGACCACTTTGAGCATACCCTGCAATCATGGTATTCCATGACACGACATCTCTGCACAGGTATTTCATCAAACAGTTGTCTAGCCTTGTGTACAAAACCCCTCACAGCATAACCAGTCACCAAAGCCGTAAAGGAAACAGCATCTCTCATAGGGCTTTTATCAAACACTTTCCTTGCATCACCCAAGTCATCAATCTGCGCATACATATTGATTAGAGAAGCGTGCACGTAGACATCAGAATCCAGCCCAGGCTTCAAGACATATGCATGGATCTGTTTCCCTTCAAAGGCAGCCCCAACTTTAGCACAAATTTCAAAAGGAAAGGGAAAGTATACGAATTTGGCTCAACACCGGAATCATGAGAACATAAAACTCCACAGCCCGAACATGGGACAAGCTCAGTGAGTATACTCGAATGATCGTGTTCCAAAGTATCAGATTGGGGTTATCAATGGATTCAAACTGTCAGATTGCATAAGAAATATCTCCGAAGGGACAAATGGCACAAAAATGCATTGAGCTTGCTCAAGGCGAACTGGGTGTTGTGGAGACCGGTTTTGAAAATCTGGGAGTGGATTTGCTTGAGATATTGGATGCTTTTGCAACGGGCGAGAAGGGTGCATCTCAAGGAGCTTGTATATGGAGGATCAGAGGAGAGAAGAATATGGAGAGTGGAAGGAGGAATGGCAGAGACCACCATTTTCGTCGTGGATGCTGATGGAGAGATAGAAGTCGTTAGGATTTTAGTTTTTGTTTTTTTTTTTTTGAGTACAAGTACAAATACAATATACGACACACCACCAGATCAAGCATATGAAAGTACAGGTGTCAACAGGCCCCACGTAGGAGGCACAAATCAAGCCCACGCAGGGGCAGACTAAGCCCACACACCTCCTTATAAATATTCGGAGGAGGTGAGACTAGAACCCATGACCTCAGTCAGGGACATGCAAAGTCATTGTCACTCAACCAATGGTTGTTATTTCTTATATTTGTCTCACCCGCCAAAAATGGCCGTTGGCTTTAATTCGGTAAGGAAGTCAATGACTAGCAAAGGTAATAATAAATATCTCGTTATGAGACCATAGACTAGCAAAGGTAATAATAAATATCTCGTTATGAGACCTACCTATATGTAGGTGAAATGGTCATAGAGCAGCAGCGTGACCAAAGAACGCTCTACTTGAATCTATTAATTCGAATACCAATTATTAAGATCAGAGCTTCAACTCTTTCCTTTTAAAAACAAAAAGTTTCAACTCTTTGTTGATTATAACGAATATCAAGAGTTGAAAAGAATTAGAAAGATGATTTGTGTCTTCAATATTACTACAAAATCAAAATTGAAACTAGCCTCAAGAGATTATAACTTTAAATAGTATGAAAGTCAAAACCCTAAAATAATAAAGAAATAAAATAATGAAATCCCTACAACAGTCGAAAATAACGTAAAGGTCCAAAATAGCAATAAAATGTTGATTCGAATGATCAAACTATGAAATACCTACGCACCATTTCGATTCAACCGCGTGATTTCAGCTCAATCCGACACAATCAATAATTGTCTAAATGACCGCTAGCCACGTCCTATTTTCCACCCGATCATATATATTTCTCTAAAAATGCGCTGGCCCCATATCAATTTCCTAAATAAGTGCTTGGGTGCATGTACTATTTTCTAGGTTATTTTGAATTTCATCTTGTTTGTGAGGAAAGATTAGCTAAAAAGGGGATTGGATTTATGTACCTGATGTATCTCATCACTTATTAACCAAAAAATGATTGAAGTAGTTAGTTCAGTCATGTAAAATGAGCGAAATCATTACAAGTTTAACATTATTGTCCAAGGTTAATTATAATTAAAATGTAGGAGCAAGTCCTAGTTCAGATAGCACCCACACCATGCACACCCCTAAAACTTACATATAAAAGAAAAGGTGTAAAGATGGATGTATCAATTCATCCACCAAGGGGGAAGAGAATATGCAAAAATTGATCAAAGCCACCAGCCATGCATATTTGTTTTCTTTTAGCTGAAGAAGAAGATGTGGATTCTCCTAGCTAGCTAGTATTATTGAAGAGAGAGAGCATGGGGATAATATATATAGTTTCTTTTCAGGGCAGTCACATATTTAGAATCAAAGCGTGAAGGATGGGGATCCCTCATTGTCTGGTCATTATGGAAAACAATATGTATATATATATATATTTCAAAATGATGATTAGGATTCCTCCTTATCAAACGCCAGGTCAACCCGTAAGCAAAGCATATATATGTTCCCAATCACTGAATGCTTACCTGGCTGGCGTTGAATATCTTTGGTGCCATGTCAGCATGTGCTGACCCCTACAAGTCATGGTCATGTGGTTCATGCATGATTAATATCTTTGGTGTCATGACAGTACGTCGATATTGCAATATCAGCTTTTAGTTATATATTCACCTCTGCATGGCGGCTGGAAATGAAATATATATATATATGAATCTTCCAATGGCTATATATGTCTTTTGAATTATTGTATAGGAAACAAAATTATATAAAAAGAGGAATCAAAATAAGTTAAAAATAACAAGGAAGAAAAGAATTTTGCAATGTATGTGCATCAATTCTCATGGAATAAATTCCTACTGAGTGAAAAATAAATAATTCATTTCAATTCTCTCGTTTTACCTCCAAGTGATGATGTGGACTTTGACTATAATCTATATATTGCTTGCTCTAACTAGGGAGGGTTTATTTGCATTACTTGCAAGTAGCATGCAATTAGCCATTTTTATTTTTTTTTAAACGAGAGCGAAATCATACAAATTAATTTATACTTTTGACATCCAAGATGAGTCTAACTCGCGAGGGTATAAAAATTTCTTACCAAAAGATACGGTAAATTGTGTCAAAGTCTAACACGTGACCACAAGAGTATTGCTGTTAGTGGAAACTTAAGACCTCCCAAGTCCATACAGTTTGGACTCAGATAGATTCACCAACTAAATTATCATCCAATTGTACGTGGATAGCATGCATCAAGCCACTCTAACAAATGACAGCCTTCCCCTCATAACACCTTGGACAACAGAAACGGAGATATCGTAGAGAATTCAAAAAGTATTAAAACTTCAAAAAGTTTTTTTTTTGGTTGATATTTTTTAGTACAATAATGAGAGAGGAATCACATAAAGGAATGTAAGTTGAGAAATCTTTCGCATGGAAGAACAGTATGTGTACATGAATTGACTAACATGTTCCCTTGAAAGCATATATACAAGAGAAGCCGCTGGGGATGGCTGCAGGTTTATCTAATTTTCTCAGAAACCATAAAAGAAGAAGAATAATAATTGTGTGCTTTTGGAATCCCTGCACTTTTTTGGTGTCCCTTAGCATGTATGTTTGTGTATAAAAGCCGTCCAATCCTCATTTGCTAGAATCACCAACTTCTCTTCCTTGACAAGTTCCTCACTTCAAACCTTCAATCACCACTAACACATTATACTTGCTACTTTAATTAAGGTGTCTTCATCTTCTTCAAGGTATCATCCATCATCAATCACTCCAAGCTCAAGCCTTCATTACAATTCTTCAATTTTCATCTTTCTTTGTTGATTACAAGTCATGTCATGTGGTTATATTATTATTAATTTATTGCCAATGATGGTTACATATATATATGATAGGATACAAGAAAATATGAGCTGGACAGGCGGAGACTGGATGTGTGCTGCATGCCAACACCAGAACTTCAAGAAAAGAGAAGCTTGTCAACGTTGCGGATACCCGAAATATGGAGGCCCTGACGTGTCGACATATTTGTACAATCGGACGGAGGTTTTGGCCGGAGACTGGTACTGCACTGCCATGAATTGTGGAGCTCACAATTACGCCAGCCGTTTGAATTGCCATCGTTGTGGGGCAATGAAAACTGGTTATGATTGTGGGTATGGGGGTAACATGATGAATACTGGAGGATATGGATCCGATGGCAGCGTCCCGCCCGGATGGAAGTCCGGTGACTGGCTTTGCAACAGGTGACTAGTTCACATTCTGATTAGAAATATTGTTGTTTTTTTTTTTTTTCTTTTCTTCTAATAGCCGGCATTGTTTGGTACAATAATTCCTGGTATGTGCACCTGTCTTTTGGACAGAATTGGATGTGGAGTGCACAATTATGCTAGCAGGGCAGAATGCTTCAAATGCAAAACACCAAGGGACTATGGTAATAAAGAAAAATCCATACTTGTTCTAAATTATCTCTCTGTATATTGTTTGCTCACATTATTCTCATTCGTATACAATTCAGGCGGTGCAGTTTGAAGAAGGTGGCAGTTCTGGAAGATTCTCTCTTGCAATATCGAAAATAGAAACTTTAATTAGTCTTTCCTCTTCGTAGAAGATAAAATAAGCTTTAGGTTGTTGGACCACGGTCGAATACCTGTTTGCAATTTTTTTTTATTGTTAAGTAAGCACGATGAGGGATTCGAACTTGGATTCCACCAAGTCGAGTATATGTCTTGACCGGCTAAGGGGTTGTTGGCTAGCTGCAAAATGAAATATTGCCTTGTATTTGCATTTGAATTTATAAAGGTTTCTCCGGCTTTTCGCATATGAAATAAATTCACGAAACCATGTACTGTTCTTCTTTCTTCTTATGAGCAAAATCATTATCATGTATGGTGTAGTGAGACATGGACCTGGTGGCAGGGTCCAAGGAATGTTTTGAAGGGGCTAGCGAGACCAAAAATGGACCACACCCAATGGAGCTAATTCCATTCAACAATTAATGCATGCTACATATAAGATTCAAGGAATCGCTATATCTATATATAGGATTGACAAGTTTACATCAATTGAAAAGACTGGCCTAGCTCTCTCTCAGAGCAATAATTTATGATCCCTTTAAGCATCAAATCTCCATACACCAACTACATGTAATTATTATATGCAGATAAGAACCTGATGCTGCTTCCTTGCTTTCAAAGCATACATGCAAACTTTTGCTTCGTCTGCTTTTGTCCTGTAATCACCTTCAGTTGATGACTAAGTAACCACACTCAAGCTTAGAAAAACTGCATTTGCTTATGTATCTGGTTCTTTCAGTTGACTTAATTGACAAGTCTTGTATTGGTAGACAAGTAAGCAGACATGAGACCGGACATTATATATATATTCTCCTCTCTATATGCTTTTTTGATGTTAAGCAAAATCATGCACAGAGAGTTTCATACTTTCATGTGAAGTTTTTTTTCCCACAGCATAACTTTTATGTGGGGCAATGGAGGGTCCAGACAGCTACCATGATTACTAGCAGCATTTCCCTAATTGAATCCCTTTTTATGTCATTATGTGGCTTTTCACATCATAATTTAAGGACCTAGAGATAATCCTTTAACAAAAATGACACTAAACACGTTTGCCCTTTGAACATCCGATATGAGTCTAAACTCGGGTCGTCAGGCTGGTGCTCATAGAAATTTCCTACCTAATGAATGAAAGAGTAAGTTGGGACGTACAAAACCCAATGCGTGACCACAAGAGTAGAGTTACTCCTTTACCTCTAACACATAAAAAGATTCCAATAGATTCTTTTAGTTCAAAAGGTTTCTTTTGAGGTCTCAACTTCCATCATTTTTTCTTTATGTTAGAGGTTAATATACAATGCCTAACTAAGAGAATTCATAAAACTTAATTTGGTCTGTCATTTTGTTGTGTTCTTGTTAGTATTGAAGTGGGCCTTTCTAACTCTTCGCAATGACATGCATAAGAATTCATTGATAAACCTGCTAATGGACTTGCCCAGGATATTGATAAATGGGCCCCGCCCACAGGCCTAATGGACTGGGTTTCATGAAACATGACCTTGCTGTCCTTTAATTAGTTTGGGCTGGGCCGAATGTCATCTTGGACCGAAAATAAAGAAATAAATCCGCAAATGAAAATATTAATGGATTAATTAATTAATTAGTCCATAGCGTCATTGTCTAGGAACGCGTTCAGGGGTTTAACCGTTTAACGGGACTAGGGCTCTAGCTAGGGTTTTGTACTCTCAATCAACGCCACCAGGATTTGTGCAAAATTTTCCTTCTCCAATTAGGGTTTCATATTGGCGGCTAGGGCTATTGAGAGCCTTTTGTCTGTATATATATACTTCTTTCTTTTAGTTTCTCTAGCGCTAAACATTAAAATCACTACAACTTAGAAGAGAAATTCTTGTTTGATTGTTGCCAAGATTGAAAGTTATCATTATCTTTGACAGTCGATTACAATTTACAATCTAATCTCATCTGGTTCCCTTCTGACATCCTGCTTCAAACTGAATTTCGGTCTGTTGATTCTGTTCTACGCAATCAGGTTACAAATAGCTTAATGGTTTTTCGATTGTTCTTTGATATTTTATCATTACCCCGAACATCATCATATTCAGTATAGGTTTACTGCTTTTTTGGATTTTAACTCGCGTAGTCGATTGATCATCTTCTTGTTCGTTTTCTTTGACATTCCATTGGTGCTTATATTGACTCAATTTTTGTTAGGTTTAATTGGACTTGTTTGTCAATTACCGTCTTGATTTGTTTGAAGATTATAATTGCATTGCGTTCAATTTCGAGACTTGAGATTTCCCATTATGAGTTTCCCGGATCCTGTCCCTCCTTTTGGTCCATTTTCTGGAGCTAGTGATGCCATTACGATTGGTGTCTGGCCTCAGATTCAGAACAATGAACAATTTGATACACATTCTCAGTTTGAACAGCAGTCTCCTTTCAAAAGACCCAGAAACTCTGAGGATAACCCATCCATGAATTCTAGGATGCCCCCACAAAGCATTCCTGTAAATAAAGGGATAACCAACATTTTCTTCAAGACCAGAATGTGTGCAAAATTTAGGAATGGGACTTGTCGCAATGGTGAAAACTGCAACTTTGCTCATGGTATGGATGATTTGAGGCGGCCTCCACCCAATTGGCAAGATCTTGTTGGTGGACGCGATGAGGATAGACCACCACAACCACCACCGTGCAACTGGGAAGATGATATGAAGATAATTCATAAGATGAAACTGTGCAAGAAATACTATAATGGGGAGGAGTGTCCTTATGGTGATAGGTGTAATTTTCTCCATGAAGAGCCATCTAAGTTTAAGGAAGATTCAGGAAGATTTAGAGAGAGCTCTGTAATAAGCATTGGCACTACAGGACAACCAGTGGTGCAGGGAGGTGGGTTTGATCATTGTGATGGTAATTGGTCTGTCAACAACTCTGGCCCAGATGCCTTTCAAGTAAATATTAAGCCTGTGTATTGGAAAACAAAGTTATGCATAAAGTGGGAAACAACAGGGACGTGCAGTTTTGGTGAGAAATGTCACTTCGCTCATGGACAAGCAGGTATAATTCTTTGCTATAGGAGTTACATTTCAGTATTAAGTTGCATGATTTCTATGGTACCTTGCAAGTTTCTGCTATTGTTTTCGTTATACTTGGCGTTGTCTTCATGATATTTCTAGTCTTCATCTTCATGTTGAAATTCATGATAATTCATGATGATCCATAACCAGTGGCACAGGATTTTATCCAAATTAATTATTGACACTATAAGAAAGTAGAACTTTATGTTTAGATGTAGAGCAGGATTTCTTTTTCTTCTAATTTTATTTGGTCATCTTCTTTACTGTGCAACGTGGAGCAAATATCCTTCCAATTTTTATGATGTATCAGCTTCATAAATTCCTTCTCCCTACTTTGTTTGTGTAACAATAAAACGTCCAGTTTCTTACAGGCTTCCCTGGATTGTTTGGTTGGTTGTAGGGTTCATCTTTTAAAATCACCTTCCGACTGATAGTAGGGTTCATCTTTTAAAATTTATTTAGGCAATAATTGATTCTCTCGAGTTAGTTGTCCAAGAAAGGCAGATGACTCGATTTTCTAACGGTATATTTGGCAAAAACATTTTGCCCATGGTGACTCTATACTATATTTGACAAAGTTACCGTGTTAAATAAGATGTAGGTTTTTCTTGTGCACCTATATCTTCACTGCTTATCCGTAAATGCCCATGAAGGAATAATATATAGGTGAAATTTCCATCATGTAACATTAACTTTTCTTTCATGACCTAAGTTAAAACTGAAGTGAACAGATTAACGCTAGTGCTAGATTCTCCATAGTCAATATCTTATGTTTGAGAGGGTGCTTTCTAAATACCTTTATACCCAATATTTATAGAGTCCATCTTTGTTTGAGTTTTATGTAATTTTCTTTTTTCTCCCATGAATTGCTGCAACAATGCCCACATGTTTCTTTGATAGAATGTTTTGAAAGACTAGTCTGAGATGGACTTTTTTCATTATGATGCTATTAAAATCAGAGTTACAGCTGTCTGCTGGACGAATTGAAGTGGAGGCAGGGAATTCAAGCTTCATCTCGACTAAACCTCAATCCATTCTTCCTGTTATTGATGCATCTGTAAGTAAGATGGTTGGTGTCCCTGCTTTTACCGAAGAAGGGCAAGGGAAGAAATGCTTGTTCAAGTGGAAAGGACATAAAAAAATCAATCGAATTTATGCAGATTGGCTTGATGATCTGCCGTTAGTGCAGAGTTTGCCAAGCAGAGTTGGGAGCTGAGTTTACATTGAAGTTGTTCGGTGCTGCGACATATCAAAAGTTTTGGTCTATAGAATTTCTTGGTGGTCTAATGGTCTAATTCTAAAGTGGTTTTTTCTGCCATTGTTTAGTCTGGACTCTGGCCATAGATTTTGTTTTTTTGTTTCTTTTTTGGCTTTTATATGGTAAAATGTAGGGAGTTTTGACATACTGTTGTTTCTAGCTAGCTAGATCACAGTGCATACAAAAATTGGTTATTCAAGGGAACCAAGACCTTACCTGAAGTTCATTTTATATATAGAGAGAGAGACATCACCTGAAGTTGTGTATTTCATTTATTGCAATTTGTCAATTGTCTTTAGATATCATGTAATTAGACAAAGTGAATAAACTAAAATTTACGTTCCAAATCCCAATTCACCGTTTATTTTGTACAAAAAGCATTATTTTGGGAATAACTAGTCTAAATCAGGACAGTTGTCAATAACCCAGATCGTTTGACCGGCTGAGCCGCCAGCACCTAACTCTCTCTCTCTCTCTAAACATACAAAACCAACCAACCACCCAAGACCCGCCATGCTCTCGCTGTCCTCTTCCTCCTTCTCTCCTCTTATTTCCTCTATAGTTCTCTCCAAAAGAATCTACATCCTTACCACCATGTCCATCTCCCTCCATACCCACGCCTTTGCTGGCAATCCTATAAGATCCAAGACCCCAAAACCAACCGACCCATTTTCACCTACATCTGCTCTTGAAATCCTCAAAACTCGCCTCTTAGACACCAACCACCAGCAAACCTTTTCACCTCCTGATTTCAAGGTCTTGCCTTTCCGGAAGGGTAGGCCTCTGGCCTCTTCTTCTGGTGATACGTCACCGAATTGGCATCTGGGTTGGATCAGTTTGGCTGATTGTAGGGTTTTCTTGTCGGAATGTGGGGTCCAGTTGAGTGTAGAGTCTTTGGTGTATCTGGGTTCAAGGGCGGAGGAGGATGAGGTGTATTGGGCTATTGATGTGTCGGAGGTTAGTGCTTTGGTTTCTCAATTGGGGAGTAGGAAATTTTGTTTTGTGGAGCTGAGGACGCTTATGGTTGCCACTGATTGGGCTGACGAACGAGCCATGGGTGAATTAGCTATTGCTGGTCATGTAAGTGATAATGATGTTTATTCAGGTGGTAATTATGTGGTGTTTTCTTACTATTGATTATCATAATCGATTGAGTAATTCTGTGTTGATTTAGTCTATATATGTTTATTGTTTCATGTTAATATTTGGTCCTTTTCTTCGTTTTCTAGTTGAAAGGCTAATCAATGATAAAGATGTTCACATAAAGGGAGTTCATGCCATTTCCTTGAGCAAATGATCATCCTTGTATAAATATGAATGAGCATTTTTTTAGAGAGCAAAAAATAGATGATGCAATGACAACTAAAGCAACTGTTAAGAAGTAACAGAAAGATCTTTTAAATAATGTTCTTCCATCTGTTTTCCCCAAATCCTTTACACGGGAACAGTGCCCTTGGTGGGACTATTTTATGCATTTTCTTATGGATATATCAGTCGTGCCTTTATGTGGGGAGTTCATGTCCTGTAGAATTTGGTCTTCCGCTCATATCATCCTTCACATTCTTACTATTAAGAAGCTGTTTCATGGAGCATGCAATTTTTTTACTGACAACTATAAATGCATTTTGAATTTGATCAGGCCAGGGCATTGTTGGAATGGCATAACATATCACGTTTTTGTGGACATTGTGGTGAAAAGACAGCCCCCATGGAAGCAGGAAGGCGGAAACAATGCTCAAATGAGCTTTGTAAAAAGAGGATTTATCCTCGTGTTGATCCAGTACAGTGATATCTACCTTTTTTATTTGGTTGCTTAATGATGTAGGATTATTGTGAAGAGGGTGCAACGAATGCCACATTGCTTTTCTGATATATCTGCCCTTACAACAGGTTGTCATCATGTTGGTCATTGATAGAGAAAATGATCGTGCACTCTTAAGCAGACAGTCGAGATTTGTGCCACGGATGTGGAGTTGCTTGGCTGGTTTCATTGAGGTATGTGTTTTACCAACTTAATTTTTCGTTTCAAGTTGGAAATACTCCTAGTGAAAAAATGAATTGTGCAAAGATAAATCTGCTTATGTGATATTACTGAGCAGAGAACTTTATTGGTGACAGACTAGTGGTAGTTAGGTGTCTTTGTAGTTGGAGAAGAAAGTGGCTGCTAAGCTTTTGCTTATTAGTCAAATGACTTTGATTCTGTAGTTTCTTACCCGAGCAAAATTTGTTAATATTTCTCCTTCACTCCTATAAATTGAATATTTCCTTAGTTTGAATAACTCCATTGTCATTAGCCAGGAGAAAGCTTAGAAGAGGCCGTGAGGAGAGAAACATGGGAAGAGACTGGTATTGAAGTGGGAGATGTCATTTATCATAGTTCTCAGCCATGGCCTGGTATCTTTTTTCCACCATCTCTTTTTTCTTTTTCTCTTGAATTCCCTTATCTATGATACAAATGGTGTATGTGTCATTTATGTGTAATAAGACTGCATATCATTTTTATGATTCATGAACTTGGCAAAGTACAGGGTCATGATTTGCCTGAATTTATGTCATCTTGTCATTCCATTATCTTTTCTTCCCATCCATCTTACTTTTCTCTCAGGTCATCCATCTTGCTATTTATAGTAATTCTACTACTACTACGATAAATATTCAACTCTTTAAATATGGCTACTGGGAAAAGTCCATTCTAAATTTTCTGAATGCTTTACCATCATTTTATTTTGTCTGCCTCCCTGAACTTGTTTTCTGGATGAGTTTAGGATTCTCTTTCTGAAATATGTGTACTACTGTACTCTGATGATATGCTAGACTTTCTACAGCACCTAACTCTTTTTCTTCTTCTTTTGATGTACTCTTAAATGATTTGTTTTCAGTTGGGCCAAGTAGCATGCCATGCCAGTTAATGGTGGGGTTTTTTGCCTATGCGAAATCCCTTGACATAAACGTTGACAAGGAAGAGTTGGAAGGTACCTCACTGTTGCTCTTTCTTTTATTTGTTTTTCTTTTTTGGCAGGGTTGGGGAAGGGTGTGCAAGAAAAC
The DNA here is from genome assembly GCF_013401445.1 of Tripterygium wilfordii. Classification (NCBI taxonomy): domain Eukaryota; kingdom Viridiplantae; phylum Streptophyta; class Magnoliopsida; order Celastrales; family Celastraceae; genus Tripterygium; species Tripterygium wilfordii. The sequence continues at coordinate 15,995,280 of NC_052235.1, forward strand.
ATACGCTACTTAAACAATACCAATGTTGTTTAGTGCAATTTGTTTTCTTATCATGTTGTGGAGGTGAGGTCTGCGTACCCACACTACTAGAACTTTGTGTATGGGAGTTGTTTACCATTATCCTTGGCCTTTCAGCTAGTTTTGAAAATATGGTATTGCTAAATGTCATTTTTCTGGCATTTAGCTTTATATACAAATAAAATGGAAGGCAAAGGTTTGCAAAAGTGCTTTTTGCAAAAATATTCTTCCAATGAGTCACTTAGCCCTTGAGTCAGTGAAGTCATCAATACAAGAAGCTTCAAGCTGCAAATTCCGTGGCGGTATTGCCTTGGCACCTTCTGGGTAAAGCATGACGGAGTTGGGCTCCTATACGTATTCTTAAGAATATTGCACATGTATTCATTGGAGTTGCTGAAATTTGAAAGTAGAAAATGAATTTCTGTGCGTATACCTATTCTGTTGGTCTCCCATCTGTGGCTAAAATGTAAAACCCAATACATATAAATGTCCAAGGTGACATATTTGAATCTTGAAACAATCTTTATTATTGCCTTGCTAAATCATTTACATTTTATTCTAACCTTTCTGGCTTGTTTTGTTTTCATTTCTATTACAATTTTTTTCCTCCTGATAAACTATGTTTATGTTTGTATGTGCTATAATTTTCGTCTTGCCATGCTTAAAGTCATCTCTTTAGCGTATTTTATAAATCATATAGGTATGTTGCTATCAATCATTTACTCATTAGCATAACATGATGAAGCAACTTAATATATGGGCTGAATGTGCTTGATGTGTGCCTATGAGACAGTTTGGTGATCCAAATGAAAACCAAGGTTGTGGATAAGATGCAGTCCGCTAGACAGCTTTTGACCCTTGGAGTTGGAAGTTACATAGTCACATATCATCTTAAACAGCATTATATGCACATAATTCACTATGCATGAAGCAGTATTTGAACTGCATTGCTAGCGAAGTTTAGTTGGGTTTTTGATCAATTGGATGGTCTTTGTATGGATCCAAATCTTTTGTCATGGGTGCTGGCTTTTTTTTTTTTTGTTGCACTTTTTAGCATATGGCAGGCAAGTGCATATCAGAATTCCTGTTTGTGTAGTTCCTCAATGGCACAGTAGAGAGGATGTCAAAAAGCATTGGCATTTGGTGATCTTTTGTCATTGTGTTTGCCGCTTCTTTTTTTGCACTTTTTAGCATATGGCAGGCTAGTATAATATCAGAATTCCTGTTTGTGTAGATGCTCAGTGGCACAGTAGAGAGGATGTTAAAAAAGCATTGGAATTTGCTGAGTACAGGAAGGCACAACAAACAACAGCAGTTAAAGTAGACCAAATGTGCAAAGGAGTTGAGAAAGGACAGAGTCTAGCAGCAGATTTTAACGTGGAAAGCGGTGAACTTGCACCAATGTTCATCCCAGGGCCTTTTGCAATCGCCCACCACCTCATCTCTTCCTGGGTCAATCGAGGATCAACCATCGGTGATCAACTTCGGTTGCAGCAACCTAGTAGTTCTGTATCGAATTTATAAAAGTTTCATCGCATAGTTTTGATGTAGATAGCTTATGCTATTTATCTTTCATACCAAAATAATTTATTTTTTTTGGAGACAAGCATTTCTTCATGCCAAAAAATCCCAATTATCGAAAGTGTTACCTGTCTGAGATATGATCAGTTACATCTCATGTCTGTAATTGGATTCCAAGTTGAAGTCAAACTCTTCCTGTTCTACAACAAGATTGAATGATTGATGCTTTGTTTTACAAGTAAATTGTAATAAGAGCTATTAATCTGGACGTCTTCTGTGGCTCTTTTTTTCTTTGAATTTCAATGCGAGGATATATGAAAAAAGTAGAATTATTTCACAAGGTAAACTGTAGATTCTTCAGAGCTAGATTTTGTACATATTACTCTTCCGATGGATCATAAATTTCATTGTTCTTTTTGTACCTTTCCTGTAGACTTGGCCCATTCTATAGTTGATCTTGCCAATGAATCCATGGGGTCAATACATTTTTTGAGAAGAGGATCGTCCAGAGGCAGCAGACCCTGCATTTCATCAGAGCAAATAATCACAGTGTTCACAGCCCTCACCAATAGAACCTGCACTGCTATTCTCAAAAGATTTCGGGCTCCTTCCATGTCCCTTCTATTTTTCGCTTCAATTGCAGGGTTCAGAATGTGCTCCATGGTTCCCTTGTCTGGCAAAACTACTTCAAAGCCCTACACATATTTGTTTACCAAACAGTTTATAATTTTAACTGAAAAAAAAAAATGATCATTAACCACTAAGCAGCATCATGTTTGGTGCACTGGATTGCCAATTTTTTTCCTGCATCAATCTGCATAACAGATCATATAACCTGCAGCAAGACACAATAAACTTCTAAGAGACTGGTGAAATAGGATACCTGACTCTGCAGTTTCTCCTGATAGAAACCAGCAGCTAAAGTTGCATCTGCCGCGAGCAACCCTATACGAACATCACTCCCAGCTTCAAGTGGCTTTAACTTTGCTTCTTTGAGTTCCCTGGCAACACAATCACCAACATGAAAGAAAGGTACCGAACAGCCCTCGGATACCTTACCGTGCCAGGCATGTGATATATGGCATGGCATAACAATGCAACGAGCTCCGGACTGCTCAAGAAATCTCCTTTTATGCAGCAAATTCTCGACAATCAATCCGTGGTTTAATCCAACTAGAGCAGCCTTGCCATTGAGAAATTGAAATGAACTATGACTATGAGGTGAAATCTCCTTGTGTAACACCGGATCACTGCAGACAGTAAAAGGGAGGCTTTCTTTGTCATCTCTTGAGCTCCACCAAACAAGCTTTTCCAGGAACACAAGAGTGGACCACACAGATACTCCTCCTATGATGCCAACTGTATTTGCTTGTTTTAGGGGAGAAAAAGGGGCCTGACATCTTTTCAGAGATCTAACTGAACCCAAATTCTTCTTGGATTTAGAGAAGTTGTCACTCTCATCAGTTTGTACAAGAACTGAAGATATGTGAACAGCTCCGGGTGGATTTGGTCTTCTCCTGTAAGGACTCATTTTCCTGTTTGCATTTCCAAGAACAGCTGGTGGGCAATTTAGTGCATGGAAGGACACAGTCATGCCTCCATCCAACATCCCTGAAAGCTGGTGATTCTGTAAGTGAATCCCGCTGGTTTAACAATTCTCACCTGCCCATCTGAAGAAAAGAAAAGCTAGGTCAGTTTCACAAGCAATTCTCGGTCACCACTACTACAAGCTGTGTCCATATCACAAGATCTAAAACCTTACCTGAAACTTAGAACTTGCTTTGTTGCATAACAACTAAGAGGCCAAAACCCAGATGTGCTATTCTAAGCAAGAAACAAAAAGGAGTCGACATCAAAAACAAGATCTTTTTTCATTTAAGATCCTGTAGAATCCTCAAAGGCATATAAGGACATGATCGTCCACTTTGGTTTGGGGATTGAATGACCAATCATGAAAGTTGGAAGGAATCTGCATTATTGTCATCCTTACCAACAATTGGTTCTGCTGCTGCATGATTATCTATCATTTAAAAAGCTGATAAGTTTTAAAAAAAAAATACAGGAATTAGTGAAATGTTACCATTTACCCATATGAAGACAAACATCTGATTTCTGGGCCATAATCATTTTAATTATCCTTTACTGACAAATATGACAAGTATGGCACCCATGGCAGTACTAGATAGAAAATATTCCCCTAACAGCAGCAGTACTTCAAGAAGGAAAAAAAAGACAAAGAGGACTGCTGTCAAATTTATAGGCCATTGATCTTGTCAATTTCTCATGACAGTGAATAACTCAACTATTTATTTTGAAAAGAAAGAAAATTGGAAATTCTGGACTGACTGCTACTGTCACCGTCAATGGTGCTGAAATTCCTTCATGGCAACAATGATAATCCAGGGTACATATCAATTTTAGCCAAAGAAGTGGCTAGCTAATGCAGACAATCAAAGTTTATGGTCAATAAACTATCACAAATCAGGAGATAGCAAGCCTTATCATCACTTGATGTGAATACTGTGTGGCTAGCTTACTTGTGCAATTACTCTACTGAGTGCTGTCTTGAAAGAAACGTACGTTTTTGATCAATAATTTAGTGAAGTTGACACAACTTACTGTGTGTCCACTCGTAAGATTTCTAATTGCCTCTAGTGGATCTCTCTTATGGGATGAAAATGATGTTTTCAAGCTCTTGATGATCAATATTAACATAAATTAATCACGTAAGTGGCCTAGCGTTGAAAAATGACCTTCTCTTGTGCCATAGATGCACATTTACAAACTGCTGTCTCCATTACCACCTAATCTTGAGCTTTTTGATTTGTCTTTTGCAATAATTTGACCAAAGAAAGGTGTCATACATACCATAGTATAGTAAGACTAATCAAAATACAAACTCAGCTATCAATACAAAAATATCTTTGTCACAGGTTTGGGGAGGGGGAAGAAAAATACACATACACACAGCAAGTTTAGTCAATTGTGCAACAGAAATCGTACTCGCAAAAATGCATATGAACATATTCAGTCGATACAGACAACCGTATAGAAAGATCGGTTGCATGTATTCTACTACCACTATACTGCCCTACAGGATGCATGTTAGGACTTAGGACAGTCAGTCACATTGAGATATCTATCAAACTCTTCTGGTTGTGTAATACATTTGAGCTATTTATGCTGAAGCCTAATTAGGACAGGAACCGTATGCTAGTTAGATTAAGGTGACAGACAGATGGGTGGTAAGTTCCCTTCAACCAAGATGATTTTTCTTCACTAAAACAAGTTTCCAAAACCTTCTCCGTTCTTATTACTAAGCTCTCTCTCTCTATATATATGCACAAGTGACAGACATCTTTTTCTGTGTGAACTTACAGAACAGGAATAGCGAAAGCAAAGCAGGAATGAATCAGGGGATGCGGTATGTGAGCCTTGTGTTTAGGCCCAATTACAATGGGTCTTGGAGTTTAGGCCCATGGTAATTGGACCCACCAGAACCAAAACCAGAAATACTACTGTTAACGAGAACGTATAAGCTACGCGCCAAGTCCCACCCCCGCGGCCCACCCCACCAATTATTTCAAATTTTAAAAACCAAAAATAAATAATTAAATATAATAAGCTCAGCGAAGCATCCGCGTCAGCTCAAGCCTATGTAAGTATAACATATATATAGTACACACGAGACCAGACCTAGACGAGCTCAGCTGCTCCCTCTCCCTCTCCCTCTCCCTCTCTAGGAACTTTCACTCTTTAATCCGAAGATAATTGCCGAGTCGAAACGATTACGACGACCGACTTTTCGCGTTGAGGGAGAGATTTCTATTCTTCCGTAGACTGACTTCCGGTAAAATCTTCCTTTGATTTTCTAGTTTTTACCCGATTATGGCTGGATCTGAGACTCATCTTTCTGTAGGGCTGTCCTGCTTGCACCGATTGGGTTTCTTCGGTGTTGGCAGATTTATTTTGGGTTTCTGTTTGATCTTGATATTCAGGTTGATGCTTGAAATAGTTTCAGGATGAACTTTTTTTGAGGGAATAAATTGGGCCTTCTGAGCTGGTGCTTCTCTCGTTTTCTCATGGTTCTTCCTGTTTAATTTTCTGTTTTCCTAATGAAACTTCAAATTCTCTAAATTTTTATCTGAATGGGGCTTCTTGATTTGCTTTTGTGTTTGCTCTTTTGGAAATGGGTATTACTAGCTTTTGGTGTTTTGGTGAGTTAGAGATGCTCGGATTGCATGTATGAATCAGTTGGCATAAGACTTGGAGTTAATGTCTTAGCTGAGTTAGTATTTCCGTGTCCTAAACACTCTGATATTACTGGACTCTTCTTTCTAGGAAGTAGGAATTTTTCTTTTATAATTATTATTCCTGTAACCCCAAAAGTCTAAAACACATCCTGGTAAAGTATAGATCGCAATATATATTGCACAATCAGTCCTTTGCGTGGTGTACTGAGATGTTAAACTTAATACATATATTAATGCAAGAGGGTTATTTTGTAGTGGTTGAACATCAGATGGTGGTCTTGTATAACATGCTTATGCAATGCCATAGTATTTTAATAGTGGTTGTGCTAGGGTGAGTGTTGGCATGTTGTCACAGTTGCTTCTCTGCAATGTGGGTGTCATAGTCAAACCATTGAAACAACTTGAGCTCACTGTGGCGGTAATGCTGTGCATGTCTTCTTTTTCCAGACACCTGCCACTATTGCATAAGCTTTCTGTTTATTTTTTCTTTTTCTCCTCTCCCAATACACTGCCATTTATTTGTATCGGGTGCTGCTATTTGAGGTGGATGCTATGAAGTTGGTTTGTTTTCGCAACTCATTTTTCCATGCACTAAAATCTTATCATGCTGCATCACGAAGTGTATTTCTTTGAATGTACTATATGGCAACCGAAAGTGTATTTGAAACAATAGATACTGCCTCATGTAATAGTTAATTTATGAAGGAATTGTTCACTAGTCTTTTATACAATAGAATATTTCAGCAGATTGGTTAATGGTTATGCTTTAGAGCCTGTTTACTGTCAACAACTTTTCAATAAGTCTGTTCATATCTGAGAGTTACAAGACTACTTGATATCTTATTGTTAGTTTTTTAACCCCTTTTTGTACTATTAGACCCTTGAAGTGTTCTATTTAAATCAACTTGTCCTGATGTAAATCCAACAATTAAGTTTTTGAAGTATGTTTCTGACTAATTTCTTATTTTGACTTGATTTCTCCTGGATGCAATGTTCTTCAGTTGCCTAGTGGAAGCGTCAAAGTACTCTTTTTGTGTTTGATTTTGATATATAAACATGCCAAAGGAGAGAAGAGACCGTTCTGTGTCTTTTGATAGATTCCGGACCTCTTATCCGTGTAGTTCTAGTCATGCTGGACGATCTTCGGCCCAAATCCCTCTAGAAACTGAAGAGAATTTCAAGGAATGGGAAGAAGCTAGGTGCCCTGTCTGCATGGAGCATCCTCACAATGCAGTTTTACTTATATGTTCTTCCCATGAGAAAGGCTGCCGCCCTTACATGTGCGACACCAGTTATCGCCACTCCAACTGTCTTGATCAGTTTCACAAGTCATTTGCAGAAAGCTCATCCACAACAGCATTACCAGAAGAAACTCAGCTCCCAACCGTCAATTTATCTGAAGTTGTACCTTTAGAGGCCTCAACTACTGATTTGCAGCAAGAAGAAAGAAGTGAGGGAGTGTCTTTGACCACTCCTACTACTGCTTTTGAGAGCAAGACGCAAACAAAGCTAGTATGTCCCCTTTGTCGTGGGGAGATCAAAGATTTTATTGTCGTGGACCCTGCTCGACGTTTCATGAACGCAAAGTCTAGAAGCTGTGCCTGTGAGACATGTGATTTTAGTGGTAGCTATACAGATCTCAGGAAGCATGCAAGGCTTGAGCATCCCCTTGTGCGACCATCTGAAGCTGACCCGGAACGGCAACGTAGTTGGAGGAGGATGGAGCGGCAGAGGGACCTTGAGGACTTGCTAAGCACTCTACAATCTTCATTTGGTGAGGAGAGGAGTGATGACAGCATTTTGCCCATTGGTGATGGGGGTTGGCTTACTGTCTACTTGCTTATTCGTGTTTTTCGACCTGGGTCCAGTACGAGGAGCAGCAGCTGGTCTGGTAGCTCAAGAACCAGAGCGCAACTGAGTATTAGAAGGAGATCTACCCGACTATGGGGAGAGAGCTATGATGGGGAAACCGTATCTTCTTCCCGAGATGAGGACAATGAGTCTTCTGATGGGGGCTCAGGCCCTAGGAGGCGCAGTGAGCGTATCCGACAACGACGGACAATGCCAGACCAGCCATGATGTTATACATGGGTTGTGTTCCATTGATTGTGGTTTTAATTTTTTCAACTGTAGGTCCTACTAGCCACTTGTCTATGACATGCTCTTGTAAGGCTTGTCTGAAAGGCTTAACTTGTTTTGATCTGTATTTCAGGTGGAACAGGAGTGGGAAGTTATGTTGCTGGAGCATTGGAGTCCGGTCTACTTGAAGTCAGACAATTGTGCATGGAATTGATGGCATGTGATCATAGAAGTAAACTTGGAAGAGAATCAATTTATACATCCTTTAAAAAAGGGACAGCTTGTCCCTTCCATCTTTCGTTGTGTTAAAAAAAAAGTACTTACTGTTTCTAAAACTACTTTTGTGGTGGAAGAAGTATTAATATGGTTCTTATTTGGAAGATTGGTGCGCTTAAAAATGAGTTGAGGTTGTTGCCCGAGTAGTAGTTGCATTTGCTTCCAGGGCCATGAGAGCTCGTTCCAGTGGGAATGCTTTGTAGGGGTTGACGAAGGTTTTATGGGTGTAAAATTGTGAACTCTTGTTTATTTCTTCACTAAATGACACAGATTCTTTTCCAAAAGCAAGTGAGTTCCCTTCTTATTACATATATCTACAAATTGAGCTTTGTATAATTGTCAAGTGACAGTGGTCTCGAAGAATCATCTATTTTTCTCTTTGTTGATTCTTGTAATTTGAACTAGCCGAGTCAACACAGGCTGGCCGAGTTTCCTTAAATCATTGGAAAAATTAAATAAGTTGCCAATAATTGCTTCGCAAGAGTCTCGATCGAAGTCGAAGCATGCCGCATTGCCGCCCGCCTGGTTGGTCGTCTTTCTAAAAAATATTATTTGCCTCTTTTGAAAAAAAAAAAACATTAAATTTTTTTGTTAGAGGAAAAAATTCGCCTTCTTTTCCATGAAGGTTTTTCCTTCTCTACCTTTTTCCCCCGACCCTTTCTCTGTCTTTTCCTGGTTGCGACATGGATATCTGAGAGGCACTTACCCTCATATGAACTAGAAGAGGAACCATTTTCTGGGTTTAAAATTTCTTGGGGAATTTGGTGCAAACTTTACCGGGAAAATTGGGGTGCCCGGGAGCATGTCAAATTCAAGCACGAAGTATGAAAATATTGAAAATAGTAGCGACACCCAGGTGGTTTTGAATGTGTACGATCTTACCCCTATCAACAATTACACGTATTGGTTCGGTCTTGGGATTTATCACTCGGGCATTGAAGGTTCGCCGTCTCTAATTTTGCTTTATTTTACCGTCTTTATTGTTTCTGTTTTGGTGATCTTGGTGGTGGTCGATTTCTTTTTGTGATTAAATCGTCTGTGGATTTTCTGGGATTTGTTTTTCCTTAAAAAGAGAGTTGTGAGGTGTTTTGGGGTTGTAATCATGCATTTTGTATAGGGATTTAATATTGAGCACGCTTTCCTTTTCTTTTTCGTTTTTCGTTTTTCGTTTTTCGTTTTTCGTTTTCTTTTAACTTATATGCATATGCAAATGGAGGTAGAATTTGGATACATAGCTGGGATTTAACAATAGATCTTCATTTTAACAATATTATCTCTTATCCTCCATGTGGGTATTAATGTTTGCCTAATGAGATAGTACTGGTATAATTATTCTCAGCTCATTCTTATGATTTTTGATGAAACATTGGAAATTGGAGTTATCTTTTGATCACGCTGAAGTTTATGTGAAATTTTTTTGTGCTGCTTAGTATTTATCATTTGTTTCATCACGTTGACGCAATTACCATCAAGTGAAGCAAGAGATTTCATTTTCTTGTGATGCACATAAGAATGTTGTTGCTAGTGGCACTTGTTTCAATAGCTACTCCTCTAAAATGAAGTAGGGCAATTGTATTGGTTCCTTCCAAAGATCACAGTTTTAAGGGTATGAAATATATTGTACCTCATTTTAAGTAGATTTATTTTGTTGTTGTATGCTCAAACAATACCTCTTCAATATTCGGGCATTTTAAATGATGAGGCAGTGTATGTAACCTGTGAATCGACTCCAAGATTTTGGTTGTTTTTCTCTGCTTTGTGATTGAAAGGAAACCAAGTAAAGGCTTCAAATTTTTTTGTCCACTTTTAACTTTATTGGTACGAACAGCAAAAGTTGCATTCCCCTGAATGCCCTGAAAGCAACTTTTAATATGTGCCTTGTTGATAGAGTTGAGCTTTGTAATTCCGACAGTGGGTGAAATTTAATGGAATTAATTTTTTTCAATGAGAGGACACTAAATTTGCGATAAGAGGACCGAATATCCAACCTGTATCTGTTATCCCAATAGATGGGATAATAGAAATTTTAGAAACTTAAAATCTTCACTTTGAAAAAATTTATATTGTTGATTTAGCGCCCTTGGTTCTTGGCTCCTAATGCGGCTCATAAGATCCTAGAATACATTCCATTCAAAAAAAAGATCCTTTAATACATTAATTTGCATCTCTTTGATGACATCTCACACCTAGGGGTGTAAACAACCTGATTTGTGAACAAGTTCGATAATGGCTTGTTTGTTTTTGACCTGTAAGGTATATGAACAAACTTGAACAGGCTGATACGTTTGGTGAACACTTGTCAATGAACCCGACAAGGACTTGTTTATGTTTGACCTGTAAGGTATATGAGCAAACTCGAACAAGATTCTCATGCTTGTTAATATAAAATGTAGCTTTAGTAAAGGTAAGCTTGGCTTGTTTTTGTTTATGACCACACTCATTTGGCGTTAATTAAAATTTTTTTGTGTTTTTCGTGGATATGCTTACTTCGCATGTTTTTCATTGATATGCTTAACAATGCTAAAAGCTTAGCTTGTTTATGTTTATGAATTTTGAATACGCACATTTGTTATGTCATTTAAAATAAGGATAAGAATAAGCATATTTATCCTTCTTCTAGAGTGGGGCATGTTTATGAACACTAAATGACTATGGATTGAGGCATGTGATCCATTGTCTTTAGCCATATTTGTCGCACATGCGCATGTATGTTAGTGATGGGATGGTTTTCCATAACTGGTATGTTAATTTACTCCTCTCTTCAGTTTCATTTTCAGCCTTCCTTAATTAAAACCACTTATTTAATGTGTATACATAGTTCACGGAAAGGAGTACGGATTTGGTGCCCATGACTTCCCAGTTAGTGGGGTTTTTGAAGTGGAACCAAGGAGCTGCCCAGGATTTATTTATCGATGTTCCATAACATTGGGCCGCATAAATATGTCTCCCTCTGAATTCCGAATGTTTATCGAAAATACAGCTTCTGAGTATCATGGAGATACTTATCACCTTATCTCCAAGAATTGTAACCATTTTACAGATGACATCTCATTGAGATTGACGGAAAGACGTGTTCCTGGTTGGGTGAATCGTCTTGCTCGGCTAGGTAATCAGTTTTCTTATCATTTATGAAATCACTCTACTGTTTATTTATCTTTTGGTTTTTTCATATTGTTATCAGAACATGGCAGTCAAATTATTTGCTGCACTTAAAAAGTTGACGTCCTTAGCTTCATTGTCAACCCAGCTTTTTGAATCATTGTATTATCATGATGGGGCATTAATTTTCAGAAACTTTGTTCTGTCAATGTAGAATACAAATTTTATCCATTCTGGTTATTAGTTGACACGAAGCCAGTTGTCTTCTACTGTTCTACCTCAAATGGAATAAATCAAAGCACTAACCAGTTGTAAATTTGTTCAGCATTTGTGAGATCATAGATTAAGTACTTTTTTTATCAATTTTTCGAATCTCTTGGAACAGACGGGTTAGATCTCTCAGCACTGTTTGCTTATTTATCTATGCTATACTTCTCAATCTCCTCCATTGGTTGAGTAAAACGATGACAACAAGAACCAAGTTTCTTCCATTTCTAACTCGTATATTTTATACTTGTGCTTCTGGAAGTTACAAAACCATAAAATATGAAGATTTGTTCCTTGGCCAAAACTGCAGGGGGGTTGTGCAGTTGTCTGCTTCCTGAAAGCCTTCAAGTGACAACTGTTAAGCAGCTACCTGAATACTACGAGTGTACCGGTTAGAAATTTGTTTCTTGCATCCTTTCTCTTTCTAGCATTTACTCTGTCGGTAATTTAGCTGGTTCCACGTGTGTAACCGCTGTTCGCTTGTTTTGTGTCATGTCCAGAAGAGGATGGAAGCGAATCTCATGCTACCACAACACCTCGGCAGTCGACAGAAGTTGATACAGATCAAGAAAAGCACCTACTATCACCTTCATCTGGAGGAGGGGAAGTGTCTTTTGTTAAAGAGGCCCACAAGTGAAAACGAAAACGAAGCACCTACTCTCCCAACTGTTGTTTGGAATCTTTGTCATGGTTGATTGGAATTGAAATGCGCTTGCATATCAACATATGATTCTTTTGGGTGGGGACTTTGCTTGGAGTGCTTGCATGCATGAATCTCTATCTGATTGTTGTAACATACCCTGATTCTTTCTCATTTATTCTAATTTTCTTTTTGGCCTCCCCCATTTTCTTGCTTCATTGGCTGTATCCGGGGAATTGGGACATGGATGATCATGCCGTAATTTGATGTTTGATGGAAATGTATTATATTAAGCTTTTGGACGAGGGACATGTCAGTTTCCTAATGACTTGCAAAACTGGAATGGATACGTCCTAGTTTTCTCTGTTTCTTTTTTAACCTCAAACGCGCGGCTCTCGAATGTGTATTGTTAGTCCAAATACTTCTTTATTATGCTCAATTGCTCATTAACTGCAGTGTTTCACCATTTCTTTTCCCTCTTCAGCGTTATATTATCATATAACTAAACAGAAATGGCTCAAGAAAAAAGAGCAGCAGCAATCTTATTGCATATTAGGACACCAATGGAAATGTGTTTTAAACATAAGGTTCAACACACGGTCGAAGTACAAAGGACCAAATGGGTGTGAATAAAGCAATAGTGATCATATATAACAAACTTGAACCATTTTTTACCACTTCGAGGGCTTAAATCCACCAAACAATATCCCTTTCATGTAGAATGCATCTTATCAAGAAGAGCACCCTTCAATCCCCAGTTTTGAAGTTAACCAACCACAGACTTCATCCATCTCCTCAGGGCTTGTGTAGTGTCCAAGCCTGGATGGGATAAAAACAAACGGTCCACACAAATCGGTTTATCAAAAGAACTTTTATCATACAAGTTTAACAGCGAATCAAATCATTACATACCCATTGTATGCCTTGAAAGTCACATCCCGAAATCCAGCTGAGGTTAAAGCCTGAGAGGACTTCTCACAAAATTTGTAAGGAACAACATCATCAACTGAAACCAAGTATCAAATTCATTACTGGCACAGATCACAATTAACAATTCCAACAGCTATTGAAGTATTAGACAAATTATATCGTTTTTGCCAAGGCCGGCTCCTCCAGTTTGCAAAAAAAATAACATAGCTTTTGTTAAGACCAGTGGTCACAGGTTGTTAATTGTTTTATTACAAACCCAGAGGTCACATGTTCAAACTAGGAAAACAGCCTCCCCGCTTGTGGGGTAAGATATATACATCTGCCATTCCCTTACCGTATGTCCATCATGATGAGAGCCTCGTGCAAGGAAGTTGTTTACTTTTTACTTAACTAACTTATGTTAAGCCTGAGTAGCTATCCTAGATTAGGTCGAGTTCAAGCTATCTTAGTTGGCTTGCTATGACTAAGTTTCAGCCACAGGAGCTCCTCATGGCACAATGGTCAGAAGTATATGCTTAAGACTAAAGCCACTTAAAATCCTCCTAACTAGGAGAAAGTTCAGAGAAATTACATCACATGCTATGCTGAGATGATATGCGTACCTTTGCCATGGCACAGCAAAATGGGCAAGGATGCAGCACGCCTTGCTGCTTCTTCCACTCCTTGTATTTTGTTGTTCAAGGTCCTGAAGAAAAGTACAAGTCTTAGCTGAATGTAGCATACATAATTCAAGGGAAAAAACGAAAGAGAATGTAAGAAGCCAAACTTTGCACATGGAAGCCAGCCACTCAGCCCTACTACTGCACTTAAATTGGGAGGATATGGGTTTCCATCGCCATATTTTCCTGATGCAACACAGGTGGAAGAGTACAGGGAGGTTGCAGCCCCCATACTGAAGCCCCCAAGTCCAAGTTTAACTGTAAAAAAGGAAATAATAAAATCAAAGGGATTATGAATTGTAAACAGATCTGTTGTGTTCTCATTGAATCAGTATCCACTTACATCAAAAAATGGAAACAACAATTTATTAAAAAAGAAAAAAAAAACAGAAAAAGAATAAGAGTAAGTGAAACAGAGCCAATTCACAAACATATAATTGCACATGTGATGATGCAGATGCTATAAATAGAAGAGTTTCAAAACATTCGCACACCCCAATGGAGCGACATCACACCCACTACAGTGCCTGATATTTTAACATTAGGTTCACAAGAGGATACTGCCATAGAAATTTCCCAACACAATCACACATCATGAAGACATGCCTGCCCAACTATGATGCAAACAGTCACAACCTTCTGATTTTGATAATGGAGCTTATAATAGTACAAGGAGACTCCCACAAAGCTATGCTCTATTGTCTTGAAAAAATAAAGGGAAAACAGGGAAACCAAGGACCTGCTGATATCACGTGTAGATCAATCATGAGAATTAGGGGGGGGGGGGAACATATTTGAGAGAAGTCTAGCACAGAGTTTGCTGAAAATAGTATGACAGGCCAAATCCGCTCAAAACAAGCATCTATACAAATGATTGAAGCACTCAAGTCCCCTCCGATTACAAAGAAACATAAAATTTCTTTTTCCTGAGAGATTAAAACCAAGTGCCCCATCTTTGGCTCGTACTTGAGCTAGGATTCCATGGATTGCAAAGAAAAGCCAATTGCAACAGAAAATTTGCAACTCATAAGAGATAAGAATCAGAATAACTATTTTAAAAAAGTAGTTGCCTACTTGCCTTCTCATTATTTCCCAAGCTATCAAATATACGATTAGTGTTACAAAATTTTCAAGTTAATAACAATTGCAATTATAGAGCATTGACAACAAGTCAACAATAAACTACTTTCAAATAATTGCATCACCAAATATTGAACAGCTGAAAAGAATCATACTATCGGCTGGCTCAGTCGACAGCAGATTTGCAACATGCGCAGCAGCAGCATCCAGGCCCTCTAAATCGTCAGGAGCATCTTCTGAAAGGTCTCCAACATCAAACCCTGGTTTTATCCACATTAGCCTTTTTCAGTTGATTTTGATGAACAACAAAGACATCAGTTGAAATTCAAAGCATAGCTTCACTAATTCACACAAGTGAAATTCTGATTGAATTATTGAAGAAGACACCACATTATATTCCCTATGTCTTAGAGGAAATTCTAAACGATACCAAAATTTTAAAAAACATCATGTGCAACTTTTTTAAAACAGGGGTAGCTTTTTCATTTTGATTTAAGATCAAAGTAACAGGCTAACATATGACCCAATGTTAGAGTTGCAGGGGTGCAACCTGGAGGTCACAACTTCAATTCCTGGAAACAGTCTCTCCACATATTATATAGATACGTACATCCTGCATGTCCCGCCCCACCAACTACGGGAGCCTTGTATACAGGAGTTGCTTACTTTTTTATTTCAGATCAAAGTAGAATTCCTAGAGTTTCCTTCGCTACAATACTTACAAGCCGTTGATGGAAAGCCACCAAAAATAGCTACTGGCTGGGTTGGAGCAGTCGGACAAATCCACTTAATCTGCATTACATTTTAACGTCCATAATAAATGATACTCACAAAAGATGAGTTATCAAAATACCAAATTTAAAGTTACTCAAGCAAGGACTAATGATTATTTGAACATATATATACTCACATTTGGTAGAGGAAGGGTCTCCAAGAGCTGGGACCAGCTGCCAAAGAAAAGATCGGAGAGTAAGAATTCAAGGAAGATATTAGCAATTAAAGAATTGCGTCTGCAAGTAGATATTTAGATCTTTTCTTAGTTCTCTATACTGTTCTTGTTGGCACCATGAGGGTTTTGAGGCAGTTTGAAGATATTCAAGCCTTCTATAAGCTTCAAGGGTGTAAAAATATGAGGGTGATGGATAGACATCCAAGAGGGTGATAGGTAGACATCCTAGAACAAACACTCAACAGTACTGAATGTCGATTTCTGGAGAGGGGAGGGAGTGGATATCCTATCTAGTTCCCTCTGCCAACACTAGTGCCCCTTTAGTTCTTAAAGCGAGCTCTATGCACCAAGTGTAATAATATTCACCTCGACAATGAGAAGCAGGATAAGTCAACAAGATAAACATGATTATATTCGTACACAAAAGCAATAGGAAGTTGATAGTACCTTGCACCATTATCACCCAGACCATGTAGCCAAACAACAGTGGCTTGATGTTTACCTTTGGGCTTAACCACATAGGTCCTTCCAAACTGCAATGCCCTTCTAACAGTTTTACCACCTGAACATAATATTGCAATAAATTTAAATGAGTAACAATGAGCAAAAAGGAAAAGTTACTTTTATGTGTTCAAACAAACCGCCCAGTATGGGTTATTTTAACCTTCAAAGTAACAAAGTCAGGAGTTGAGAAGAACAAGAATATCAAAAAGGCACATGTTATTGTACGGAGCAGCTATAGTTAGTTGCTTCTGTTTTTTATCCATATAGAAGCCTAGAAGGGGGGAAAAAAGGAACAAGCTAACCAGAACTCATGGAAGGGCCAGTGAAGCTCATATTGACCCCCAACAGAAGAGTACTAGCCAGACTGCCAATTCGAGTGACCGGGAGAAGCTTAGAATCTGCAACACGGCCAAAACTTAACCTCACCATCTAACCAACAACAATTCTTAAAATAGAGAATACCATATCCTTATCCATTCAAATTAAAATAGAGAAGGTGGAACATCATGGTAAATCAAGCCATCCCCAATTCTCACACACTATAGTTGCAACTAATTTTTTTTTAAAAAAAAAAAGAAATCATCTCCGTGATTTCACGTTCTAAAGAGTCACTGGCCAAAGATGACCGACAAAAGCAGTTTTCTGAATCTTGATAAAGAACAAAACCATCAAATAATCTAGACTAAAAGGAAAAATATACCCGATTGTCACACAATGTTGTTTCAGCTTATTGTACGTTTTTTCCAGAATCATTTCCTGGATTTCACACTCCTGAATTACAAACAAATAACGAACTAGGGCGAAGTTGACTGACAATAGCAGTTTCTTGATACAAAACGAGACCCATCAAATTATTCAAAATAAAACTGTAAGACTGATTCAATTTGAATCAAAATAAATCATACGAGAAACCCTCAATCAACACATCAAGACTGCAGCTTGATCAACAAAATTTTCCAAAACCACGCCGCACATCAATCGACAAAACAGAGTAGGAAAGAGTACTGGGGATTTGTAACATTACCCACCTGAAAGCTTGATATGAAGACTCACAAAGGCAGAGCAGCTCTGGTTTCGTCTCTAGGTCGGCGATGCCAAGGTTTCTTGGATATCTCCACGTTTTTTTTTTTTTTACTGTTGTCTTTTTTAAACTCCGTGTCTCAGCTTGCACGCGTGCCGAGCTCGGATAAATAAGAGAGGTTGCGGAAGGTCCACGGATGCTCTTCGCGAAACGCTACCCCAGCCACAGGTATATATATGGTATGAGTTTGGCAGTGTGTTGTTCAGTTGCAACACACCTTACAGCACCACAGTTTTTTATGACACGTCAAACAGTTTTTACGTTCGAACTCACCTTACAGCACCACAGCTTTTTACCTCACAGCACCTCACCACACCTCACAGCACTCCAAAATGCTTACAATATGTGTTGAATTATCCTACGTAATCAAATTAGATCAATTATTTTATTTTAGATTAATGTACAATGTAAACCTTAAGTGATTTTATATTAATATTATTAGTCATCTAATATAACCATAATTTAGATTAGGGTTGTGCACGGTCCGGTTAATCGGACCATCAAGATCAAACCATAACCAATCCGGAAAATACGGTTTTGTATTTTGTGAATCCAAAACCAATCCAAAACCAGTCAAAACCGTTGATTCGGTTAACCGCTTTATCCGGATCGGTTTCGGTTCGGTTACGGATTTATGGCAAGCAACTCACAAAGTTGTGAGTGTGAACAAGTAACTCTGCACTGCAGAACTACATTCTGCAACCTGCAACCTGGATCACAGGATCACAGATAAATACCACACCAATTCACCAAAAATGCCAACATCAAAAATCAGTAATCTACTAATCTTACAACAATTGCACATATAAATAATGAATTAAATTGATAATGCTTTTTATCCATCAGTATAAAACTATAAATTATAAAATTATAAATACTTAGTTACTTAGTTCAATAACAAAGCATGAGTGCATGACCATCAGACATAAGTGACCATCACTAGATTCACTATGGTCTTCCGCATTCAGTCATTCAAATCAACACTACAGCAACAGGTTAACATTCAGCAACACTACAGTAGTACAGTTCACTATCAACATTCAACACTACAATTCAGCACAATACAACAATAGTACAATACATATTACATCCATACATCCTGACTCCTACCAGGCTACCACAATACTATATAAGATAGTCATGGACATAGAGCCATAGAGTATGCCAAAATAACAAAATAACTAGTAAACAAGAGTAACATAAATCTGCTGCTGCCAAATAGTCAAAGACTGCCCGCTGCCTCCTTGTTTGCCAATGCCAAAGCCAAAGCCAAAGCCAAAGCCAAACTTAATCAGCCATGCGTGACCTATCAATATGCCATAAATGATGAATAGAGTAAGATAAATTGGAAATAAGTTGATTTTCTACAGCAAACAGATTAACAGAATAGGTGCAGGTGCAAACAGTCAAAAATATCAGATGCCAAATTGGCAAATTCCATATCAAAAGACATGTATTGAATATTATTACATTATTCATTTTGAAGCACTTACCTAGGTTGGTGAAGCTGTGGTGCCACTAGAAATGCCTCCAGAATTTTGCAATGCTTCCATTTCTACAAGTCCATAACATTTTAAAAAAGTCAGGAAGATAGAGACAACATTTTTCTAATTCACCACATTACATTTGAGTACAACATTATGAGATAAGAACAAACCTTTTTCTATTTGCTCGCACCATTCATATAATTCAATTGCATCTTCACTGGGTTCCTTGTAAAAGTTGAAAGGTTCACATCGGATCCAATCATTGCAACAAATGAGTGCCTCCACTGTTTTGGGAGTCAAACAAGCCCGAAAAGGATTCACAACTCGCTTCCCAGCACTAAATGCTGATTCTGAAGGCACACTTGACATCGGTGCAGCAAATATATCCCTAGCAATCTTGGATAAGATTGGATACCTTGGCTGGTTTTCTTTCCACCAATCCAATAAATTAAATCCAAGATTTTTAGGGTTCTCAGCTGCCTCCAATAAATACTTATCAACTTCATTTCTAATTTGAACCCCATCTCTCTCTTTTCTTCTTCTCATGAACATCTCCAAATTTGCATCTCCCTCCTCTTCATTTACATCCCCCTCATTATCATTAGTAGCCTCCATACTCCATTGAGCAACTCCCGGAGTATCCTTTTTATAATCTTCATACATGTTGAATAAGAGAGTTTTCACCCTAAACACCAACCCTTCAATCATTGTAGGTTCATCTTCCAAGAATTCAAATCCCCATTGGACTAGGTCCATTTTGTAACGAGGATCAAGGACTATCGCCAAAATCACAACTTGGTTGACATCTTTGATATTACCCCAATACTTGTCAAACTTTGCTTTCATTGAAGTTGCAACCTTCTTTAAGAATTCATCTTCACTTCTCATTGCTTTTTTCAATGCATCAGCCATCATATAAATCTCACGGAAAGGCACATTAGCTGTCACTGTCTTGTAGGAACTAAGCTTCAAAGTTGCATCATAGAATTTTTTTAGGAACTTGACAAAAGCCCTAGCATAAGACCAATCTGAGGCACTAGGAGGCATGAGTTTCCTCCTTACATCATCAACCCTTCTTCTCTTACTAAGCTGATTCTCATCATCATTATCATTACTATCAAAATAGCGCACATAATCGGTGGACTCCTCCTCCAATCTCTCAAATGCTCTTTGCACCTTCAACGCTGCCTCTAACATCAAATAAATTGAATTCCACCTAGTTTTGCACTCCAAAGGCATAAGACCTTTGCTATCAATTTTCTCCAATAATAAACATTGTCGAAACTTTTCCAACCTAGATGGAGAGGATCTTGTAAACTTACAAGCCTTGCGAATACTCTTAATTGAGCTATGCATTTCACTCAACCCATCTGAAACAATTAGATTGATGATATGTGCACAACACCTCATGTGTAAAAGATCCCCTTCAAATTGTAAAGTTTTCCAATGCCTCAATTGTCTTCCAACATACCTAATAGCACCGTCATTAGCCGATGCATTGTCAACTGTGATGGTGAACACTCTTTCTATACCCCAATCACTCAAACACTTCTCAATAAGTCTCCCAATGGCATCACCTTTGTGGTTGGTAATTTGACAAAAGTTCAGAATTCTTTTATGCAACTTCCAATCATCATCAATGAAATGGGCTGTTAGAGCCATATAATTGACGTTTTGAATGGAAGTCCACGTGTCAGTAGTAAGAGAGACTCTTTGGTTGTTGGCAGAGAGGATACTTTTGAAGGTAGCCTTACGATCTAGATAAACACTCCAAACTTTCCTAGCAACGGTCGAACGAGATGGTGGATCAAATCTAGGTTGGACCTCTTTCATAAATCGTTTAAACCCTATCCCTTCCACAAACCTAAATGGGAGCTCATCAATTATAACCATCTCCACACATGCTAGAGTACTCCTCTCCTGGCTAAATGAATGTGCAACTAGGTTACCTTTGCCCTCAAATGAAAGGGTTTTTTGGCTTTTGTCCTCTTTAATTGGAGAATTAGGACAATAATGAAGCAAATGAGTCCTCAAAGTTGAAGTCCCATTAACCATTGTGTTACATGCATAATCATGCTTACAATGCCTGCAAACTGCCCTTTTGCCCTTCCCCTTTACCACTGCTGTATCAAAATGATCCCATACAATAGATTTTTTCTTACCAGGATGTGGGGGTAGTTTCCCTGAAGCACCTTGTGTTTCTGCAACTTCTGATTGTGTTACCACTGGTTCAACACCTTCTATTGTTTCTGCTGTATCTCCAGATTGAGAAATTGGAGGGGATAGTGATTGGGAACTATTCCCCTCCACAATTGTCATCCTACAATACATATTACAAAATAAATTCCATCCATTATGATACAGATAATTACATATAAGAATAGGTTAAAAATTGAAGACCAAATAGGCAATTACATATAGTCATATACACACAATTATCGAAGACCAAATAGGCAATTACATATACACATAATTACATATACACACAATAATCGAAGACCAAAAAATCAAGAAGAATGAGAACCATACCTGTTCGTAAGAGATGGAAAGGCTATGTGGCTAGAAGCGGCGATCGTGCTTTAGAAAACCTTCAATCTTTTATTGCACAGGAGAACAAAAATCAAAGAAAACATGAGCTCAAATATAGAGATGCCAATAAACGAAAAGGAAGAAAAACAAGGGCACGTACCCTACCTGTTCACAAGAGATGGAAACTGGAAAGACGGCAAGCTAAGTGGCTGACTGGCTATGTCGCTGTGCTGTGCGAATAGAGACAGAGTAGCAGGAGCGACGATGGTGTGGACTAGTCCGGTGGCTTGGATAGCAAGAGTGGTGACGAACTTGTGCTATTGTGCACTGCGACGGCGTCTCGCAAAATACGACTGTAAACTTTCAAATGAACTGAAGTGCCCTAACTCTCAGTTTCTTGTTTTAGAATTTTTAATTACTTATTTTAAAAGTTTAATTTTAATGGTGGACAACTGGACATTGGAATAGATAGATATATCAATGGTAGATATTTATTCATATCATAATATTATATTGATATCATTCATGAAATATATTATATATAATTAAATATTAAATATAATTATATAAGTATACTACCGGTCCGGTCCGGTTAATCATGGTTTAAAAAATATGAATCCGTTGACCGGACCGATGTGTATCGGTTATTCTCGGTTAGAATAACCGTTTGACCAAAAAAAGTCAAAGACCGAAACCAAACCGGACCGACCGGTCCGGTTCCCGGTTTCGGTCCGGGTTTTGGGTTCAGTTGCACAGCCCTAATTTAGATACGTCAAACGCACCTCACAGCACCGCAGTTTTAAAAGTGATGTGTCAAATAGTTTTTTGCATTCCAACTCACCTCATAGCACCACAGTTTTATAACTCACAGCACCACACCACACCACACCTCACAACACCTCACAGCATTCCCAAACAAATATATGTAAGGGCGTTCCATTAAGTAAATAATGATAAATGTGCTCTGACAAACCTTGTTAAGGCCTTAAGATGTTTGCTTCAGCTTATCAAAAAAAGATGTTTGTTTCAGGAATGGTTGATTGTATGTTGTTTCCGCTGTGTTTTTTCTTATAGTTATAGCTAAGACTACTTGGATGCGGATCGTTATTTTAAATAACTCGGTGTGTCGTCTTTAAAATGTAAGACTACTTGGGTGTGGATCAGTATTTTAAATAATTCGATGTGTCATCTTTAAAATGTAAGTAGCATCAACATTCAATAACCTGCAATTTCTGCAAAGTTTGCACTTTGCAATAAGCATACCTGATCAAAGTATCAAAAACCCAAATGTAAGACCATAACTTAACTATTTAACTACAAATAATCAAATATGACTAATAACTTATCAACTTAAGCTAACTATAAATATTAAACATATATATATAATTAATAACGATGGATTTTAACTGATCAGTTTTGTATAAAATCCAAAGACTGACAAAACATTTGATTTTTTTATCTACAAAATTGATCGGTCGGTTTTTCTAACACATTAATAGTAAAACTGGTCAATCAGTCGATTCGGTTCTTTTAAGACACTCGTCGTGAGAGAATAAGGAAGGAAGAGTAGGGAGTACAAACCTCTTATTGTCAACATGAGTTTTCAATATAGAGTTAACTCCATACTTATGATGTAAAACTTGGGCCTCCATCCCATATGACGGTACGGTTTTGGGTTCAAGGAACCCAAAGTGGCTCTAAAAAAAAGATAAGATACAAAGTATTTGAAGCATATAATATAATAATAATTTTTAAAAAAGAAAGTTACAAAATATTTCATATCAATCTTAATCTTTTTAACGAATTTAGTTTTCTAATTGAAAATTTTTCAGAAAGTTCCAGTTATTTTTCGTTTTATAAATTTTTTTTTCGTCAACAGGAAGCAAGCTACTAGTGCTACTTGCAAAGGAACTGAACAGGTTAATAACCTGTTCAATTGTGCACCGTCAGATCTTGGGGAGCAAGATTTGACGGTGCCCCCTAATTTCATCTTTTTTTTAACCTTTTTAAAGTTTTTTTTTTCAAAAACCTGGATTAAACAACCATATCTGCATTTTCACATTCATCTACTCTGTGAAATACAATACCAAATCAGTAACCAAAGGCAAACCTCCATTCTTCCCTTGAATAGACAAAAATTAAGAACTGCAATCGTTGATGCTTTTCTTGTATAGACCCACACAGACAAAGCCGGACATATCAAGTAGTAAATACTGGAAATCAAGAAGAAATCCAATTGAAAACAAACCCAAACCTGCAACCCATTTTTAATTTACTTGTGAAACAACATCTTGATGTCACTATAATGTTATATTGGGCATTAAGTGAAGCAGGCTTCCGTGCATTTAGAGATGGTTGCATGCACTTTGATTGCACTATAATGGATGGCTCCCTTGACGACACCGGAGATGGGTCGGAAATCTCGATTTTGGGACACATATCAGCATCTCCCAATAGATCTCCCTAATCACTGGGCTAGCATAAGCTGCAAAGACAGCCTTAGGACAGCACATTTGACGGCACCAGAGATGTTGTTGAGTTCTTCTTCCCTCTAGAGACAGCCCTCTTGGCTGTTGCCATATATGATAACCTCTGTGTCTCTAGTACTTGCCTTGACGAAGATGCGGCGTTAATGGTGAGATAGGGAAGGAGTGAAGGTTTCCCCAATTTTTAACTTGAAGGTGAAAAAAGTCAAATTAACGGACACCCTTAGATCTTGCTAGATCTGATGGTTGACAAGTGAACAAGTTATTAACCTGTTCACTTGTCAACCGGCCCTCCCCCAAATCCCACTCGCAAAAGGTTCCCATTCTTTTTCACCGAGCAGATGGCAGCTGAACCCTCCTCCCCTTCAACTTACCAACCCAAATAGGTAATGCTATGCTGCCCTAATTATCGACACTCCCCTAAAAAACGCTGCGCTGCAGTTCACTTATGAGGAACAGCTCCATGGGAAGCTTTGGAAACGCCGACCGTACTGCCCCCACCAATGGCGGCTCGGCTCCTCTGGTCGACAAGGAAGTCGATTTCGCGCAATATTTCTGCACCTACGCTTTCCTCTACCACCAGAAGGAGATGCTTTCTGATCGTGTCCGCATGGACGCTTACTTCAACGCCGTCTTCAAGAACAAACACCACTTCCAGGGCAAGGTACCTCTACACATCTTTATGCACGATACATGTTTTCTGATTTTCTCTTGCTCTGGCTAGAGATGGGGAGTATTTATTTTGGAAGTCTAGGCCACTGAGGATGGACGACTGAAAGTGTTTAATCTTTTTCCTGTAGTAAAGTCTTGAACTTGGTATGTATTATTGCGATTAGCTATGCTTGTACAGTAAGAAATCAATGGTGGATGAGTTATGAAATATGGGTTATTACAAGTTCAGGAAATTACTTCTAAAACTAGAACTTTTGCAGCGCTTGATACCAGGACAAGTATTTTCTCTTCTTTTTAGTGGTTTCTAGGGCGTTACTTAGATTTATCTGTGTATTAGCTTTGTTTCAGTTAGTTTTGACTAATTCGGTGAACCTGTGGTGAAGACTGTGCTGGATGTAGGAACAGGAAGTGGCATTCTGGCAATCTGGTCGGCGCAAGCAGGTGCAAGGAAGGTTTATGCTGTGGAAGCAACCAAGATGGCTGAGCATGCCCGTGCGCTTGTCAAATCAAATGGCCTTGAGAATGTAGTTGAGGTGATAGAGGGATCGATGGAGGAGGTTACCCTGCCAGAAAAAGGTTAGTATCATTGCGCTTTTTGGTGCGGTGCCATGTAAATTTGATGCTTTTTTATGTTGTTGTTCTTGTTTTATGTTAAATGTTTATGACTTTTAGGGTTGGCTCGAATTGAGGTGATTAAGGGTGTTTAAAAGTAAGGTGTTAGGACTCTTCATCTCACTGAACACCCCCCCCCCCCCCCCCAAAAAACACCTTTCTTTAAAACACCGTCAATCACTTCCAAGCTAGCCCTTAATTTGACTTAAGAGCTAAGTTGATTGCCAGTTGATGTTATTATCTCGGAGTGGATGGGATACTTTCTTCTTCGTGAATCTATGTTCGACTCTGTGATATGTGCTCGTGATCGCTGGCTGAAGCCAACTGGAGTCATGTAAGTAATTTAATATCCTGTTGTGATAGGTTTACATATCCCCTTAGTTAAATGATGGTAAAGACTCAAGAAAGGTGGAATGCATATGTTATCTTTCTGGTACTATGATTTACCACCAACTGGTAGTGACTTGACTGTTTTGTGTAAAAGAAATTAATGGCTAATGTGGCCCCTATGATAGAATGAGTTAAGTGGGTGATGCATCGAAGAAGGTTGCAAACAAGTATCTGATTCTAAAATAAAAAAATCATTCTACGCAATGATGTTTGAGTTGCAACTTGCAAGCTCTCTCTGTCGCAATAAAGGCTGCTACTGCTAGGCTAGAATACACTTAGTTGCCGGTTTGAATGAAGGACACTACTTGACTGGATTTGAGGTCAACGACCCATGTCGCAATTGAACAGAGCAAGCAAGTTCAAATTATCAATTGACACCAGCGGGTAAAATCCCCTTGTGCTTCGGGACCCCATAGTAACAATAAACTATTTGTAGGAGTAGAAACTACGGTGGTTAAGAAGTTGGAGCCTTCCAATTGCGTCCATGCGTCCAATAGGATTTGATCTATTAGACAATGGACGCCTTTCATTCCAATTTTTTTGCTCATTTTGACTTTGAATTAAATTTATGCGAGATCATTTTTAGAATTGCCTATTTAAGTCAATGATGGATTAATTCTTCAAAATTTATTCTATTTTTTTATTAAATTTATTCTTTTCTGTCATTAAATGTATTCTATACTTTGTTTTAGAGAGGTTGAGAACGAATCACTTTCTAGAATAGAACAAAGAAACCGGGCAGCTATCATACGTGTGTCGGTTTATTATTATATGTTATCTGATATGAGACCAAATACACAGAATAAATCGATCTATCATTTTTCTCCTGCACTTTTTTCTCGTGAAGAAGATGGGAAACATGTTCAATCTCATTTGATTGAATAGTTGACCCAGCTCCTTGTTGTTTGCACGCAAATCCCAAAAACACGTAGTTTCACCTCCATAAATAACTTCTCCGGTCAGGGAACGCAAATAGAATAAATTTTGAAGCAATGCAAGAGGTCGGAAATCCGGTTGTTTTTGATGATGAAAAGAGCTTTTTTATGTTATGTGAAGTTGATGAAAACCCGATGTTTACGTACGGTTCTAGAACGGAGATTCTTTGACTCGAATGACGACCGTAACGGATGTCGGCTCATATGTTATAATATGAATATACCACGCCAATTCATTATGTATGGATGAGAATCCATTAATACAGAGCCAATTCTGAGAGACTTATTGGAGGGTTCCATGGGCGTGGTAGTTAATTCACATCTATTCAGTCTTTTGATGTTGTCTTAAGTTAATCAATGTGAGGCCCTTAAGCATTGACCCAAATGATCTAGAGTTGGAGAGGGTGGGCCTTAGGTATATACTCCATTTGAGCTGGTTCCAAGCTATGAAATGGAAATTAAGTTAATCAATTGCTTTTGTTATCATTTGTTAATAGCTTCTTGTAAACTAAATAGTTAACTAAACAAGCTTCTATCTTACAGGTATCCTAGTCATGCTCGCATGTGGTTGGCACCAATCAGATCTGGTTTGGTGGATAAAAAGTGGACTGAGTATGAAGGAGCCATGGATGACTGGTATGGTTTTGTAGATGACACCAAAACTTCGTATGGAGTTGATATGAGTGTTTTGACAAATCACTTTGACGAAGAGCAGCGGAGATATTATCTGCAGGTATTTCATCAGTTTAGTGGTTTCTTCTATACCAATTTGTTTTTTTTTTGGTTTTTTCATGCAACCAATGATGTTTTTCTCTACTTTCCTCTTTGGTGCTACATAAATCATATTGGAAACACTAGTTCTATGTAAACCTAAAATATAATTGTATCCATTTTGAAACAAATACTTCTGTTGGGTATATATTCATTGCCGTGCAACTACTCAGTTCAAACATTCCTGTGATGTGTTGGAAGTTTTGTCACATTGTGGTCTGGCATAGCCGAGTTCCTGAAAAGTGTGTTTACATTGATTCATATAACTTGCCTATGTCATGCTTGTATTTGATTCGATCTGCCCTAGGTTATAGTTGTTTTTTTTTATTTCGGATAAATCTTATTGTAACACAATATCTGTAATTCTAGGACATTGGGTGCCGGAATCTATGAACATTTTGTTCTGGTTCTAGGGTTGTTTCTATATTGATCGTCATCTACTTGCTTTGGCTGTTGCTTTACCCAGCTATAAACTTGCTTAGCCTTATTACTGCTTTCCTTTTATCAGATAATATAGATCATAGAAGGTTTTCAATTTGAGCTTTAATTTATGCTCGAGCATGCTCTCTCCATTTGCAATGTCCTATATTTTAAAAATCTTTGTTATCTGGCCTGTAGACATCATTGTGGAACAACCTTCATCCACATCAAGTTATAGGGGCAGCTGCCATTATAAAGGAAATTGATTGCCTCACTGCCACTGTGGCAGACGTGCTTAATGTCAGAGCAAACCTTACCTCGATAATCACCTTACCAAACACAAGGCTCTGTGGATTTGGGGGATGGTTTGACGTCCATTTTCGAGTAAGCTGATCTTAAGTACCTGTATTGTTGACATGAATTTCAAGTATTTGCTTCTGAATGGACTTTAACTGTTATTCATGTTTTTGAATGCTAGGGGAGAAAAGAAGATCCTTCTCAGCAAGACATTGAGTTGACAACCGCTCCTAGTACAGAGGATAGCACCCATTGGGGGCAGCAGGTCTGTATTTCTGAAACACTGTATTTTAGAAGACAACTAAGTTTTCAAATAGAAAGTCTTAAGTTCAGTGAAGCTAGTATTGGGGTTAGTTTTTATCATCTAGTATTATGGTTTAACCACCTCCTGACTATATGGCTCAATGGCTGTACTAGTGTACTCTTCCAAAGTTTAGGCTAGTGATTTGTATGGTATTTTCTAAACGAACCAAAGCCAATCCAAATTGATCTTGTAAGAGATCCGCAACCGAACGAATACGCTTATTTTTTAAATGATTCATATCATCAAGCGTGCCCATTCCAAATTTCATTCCAATCAAATAATCCGCAGCCGCCAATATATCTCTCGGTAACAAAAATGTATTAGTGGGAGGTAGATCTCCACGCTACCACTGACTAGGTGACCAACCACTCCTTCCCTTCCTTCTTCGCTTGACCTTGCTTCCTATATTGACTGTTGATGGAACTGCCGAAGCTCTTTCCTTCCCACCTCTCAAATGGGCGTGCAATCCACTTGCTAACGGACTCAAGTGTAGCGGACGTTTTCCTTCTGATATCCGCGCATCACCGAGCACTTTCCCCTACTCAACACAAGTTGCTGATTTCGCAGTGTAATCGCTAATTGACTAAAACCTCGAGATTGCATACGTGACCGCTCAACCAATCTCCCGATCTCGAGGGAGATAGACTCAAATCGAGTTACGAGACCTCTCAGCTTGCTTCTCAAGTTCTTTCTAACTAGTGTCATGGTGAAAGCAGAATCGGGTGAATAGTCTATAGCAACCTTCATTCCTATAACCTCCTGCCGTTGAAGCCACGGTCCAGTAGCCTCTGTCGATACTATAGTAAGAAGAATCCCCATACCAACAAGCAAGGGTCCGCAGGGTCCGAAGGAGTTGCGCGTTAGCGCATCTGGCCTGGGTTTCGTATGATTTTTGTTCAATGATGAAATTACATGGTCGCAAGGTTGTACAAGGCCGCTTCTGTGCCATATAACTTATAAAACCCTTTTGCTTCCGACATTTTTTGGTTGATTTTTCTTTCATAAATTGTTCTGGTGTTGGAAGATGCTTCAAACCTGTTTACCATGGATGAAGCGTGTATTGTTCCATGCGAAACTGTTAAACGATGATGACCTGTTCTATTTTTTTTTTACAATACAGGTCTTCCTTTTGAATCCTCCTATTCATGTTAGCGAAGGGGACGACTTGGACATAGTGTTTGCGATGGATCGTGCTAAAGAAAATCATAGATTGATGGAAGTTGAGCTTGGCTGTAAGATCAGAATGTCTTCTGGCACACCAATGCCACCATTCAGCAAAAAATTCCATATAGAATGAGGAAGCAGCTAGATCACATGTTTTTGGGAATTTTAACGACACCCAAGTTACATATTTTAGATCCTCGGTGTTACATCAACTGTGAAAATAGTATGCTTGTACCTCCAAAGTTCTGGGGGCGGTAAGTGGTTTTATTTGTTATAGTGAGTTTGGCTTTTTTCTTGCTTGTTGAATCAGGTATCTTACTTGGTTGCTGTGTTTGCAACAATTTTACAAAATCACACAGAGGTAACTACAGCTTGAA
The DNA here is from genome assembly GCF_013401445.1 of Tripterygium wilfordii. NCBI lineage: Eukaryota > Viridiplantae > Streptophyta > Magnoliopsida > Celastrales > Celastraceae > Tripterygium > Tripterygium wilfordii. The sequence goes on from NC_052235.1 coordinate 16,025,080, forward strand.
ATGCACTTGGTATGATCAATTTTTGAAGGTGAGATGATTATAGCTATATTGAAATATTTCTTACAACCTTTTTCTCGTGCTTTAGGATTTATTTAACATGTCATAGCTACTGATTGGATTATTAACAATAGCTATTCATAGGAAATAGTGAAAAAAGAAAGATCCTTTTGACTTTTCTGTAGCTGCTGCACATGCATGAATACATTTGGGTACATTAGAAGTTGCTTCTGTTACGAGCTGGCATCTCAACTTGTCTGAGACTCGTGAAATCTACATTATCTTGTATAAAGTCCAAGACCAAAGCTCTTTCTTTAACTTTATCATTACAACGTTACTGGTTCTGAAAGCAAAGTTCTTTCTCCTTTACTTGAGGCTTTAAAAGATCCCTTCAATGCGAAATATTTCATCTTGGGAAGAAATTTTTTTTCGTCGCTGGCTCAGATCTTCTATAAAGCCTGCCTGCTTCAAGTTTGTCCTTGATTTTGGTTTTCTTGTGTCTGCTTTCTGGTGTTGCGTTCTTAGTTCCAGTCAAGATGCATCGACCCTCAAGCACTTCCCGAGGCTTTTGTGATGAGTTCTCGGTGAATTTATCACCACTGGCTTCTTTGGTCTCTCCTGTGAAAGTGGCAGCTTCCCCTGACCTGCCAATGTACAACACTACGTTGCCTGATGGTTCCAAAAAGGATATCCAAAAGTCGCAAGGGGAGAGAGCCATACACTTTATCCCTCTCATTCTACTTGTCTGTGCTTTGATTCTCTGGTTCTTCTCTTACCCACTCCACCCAGGTAAAAATGTGGCATAAGTCCATGCAATTCTGTAATTCGTTAAATATCTATGGAGTCTCGCTTCTTCAAATATGTAATATACATACATGCGGATGCTGAATGGATACATGTTGAAGGCATTTGTGTGATCAATTTGTATATGCATGCACATGTTATATTATGTGTTATATTCAAACTCGAAAGACAGTCATTGAGTAGCAAACGTGATCTGCCACACTTATCACGAAACTATCATGAGAAAACAGAGACTCCATAGCAGCAGACAAACGTGAATAAAGGTAATCTAAAATGGACGCAGGGTTAACGCTTTGCTTTGCTCTGCTCTGTATTTGGTGTAATGTTTGTTTTACAGTTATTCCTTTACCTTGTTTGTCTAACAAACCTTTAAATTCCTCTTAAAGGAGACATACACGAAGGAAACAATAAATTATAATGGTATTTCGGATAAACTTCATGACAATATATATAATTGAATCACAATACACATGCCTGTTGGCTGTTGAAATGTTCAACATTATGTAGTCAAAGTAGTACAATTTGTGGCTGCCGCTGAATTTCTCATCAAGTGAAGGAGGTTTGACCCTTTTGGTCACTTGGAAACTGACTATATCTATATATATAAGTATATAGTATATGCACATTCCCACTCTGACTCTCTCTATCAAATGTTAAATTCTAAACTTGAAATTCAATTTATTATATGGAAGAATACAAGACGAGACAAGCCACATACAAAAAGAAGAAGAATACAAGACAAACCATTTCATGGCATAACATTCATCATAATAATTACACCAATCAAGACTTGAACCACGGCGTGTGATCAACTTAAATATATATATATTTACTTATCTATCACATTGATATTCAAATCAAGGACTACATATGATCTTTGAATTAGTAATAATGAAGTAAATTAATTAAATCAAGACCTAATCAGAAAATTTAAGTGGCAAATCTAACTTCAATAAGTATTTCGTATATGCCAATAATGGTGTTGGTGTGTTGCATGCTACTCATGCTCTCCCATAAGATTTAGATAAACATTATTTGCACCCCATTTTTTATTAAATACACCCCACTCTAGTATGATTTTAAAGGATTAATAGGGTGTATTTAATGAAAAACGGGGTGCAAATAATGTTCATCAAGATTTAATCTTCTCCGGAGAAATTAACTCACATGCATTTTTCATGTGCTTGGCTAGAAAATTGTACTGGGCCCATACTAAAAAAAAATAAACAAATAAAATGAAGAAATAATTGAATAGAAATAGAAAGAAAAAAAAGAATTAGGGAAGGGTGCACAGAGAGGAGAGTACACACAATAACAGGGAAGAGTTAATCCGGTAATCCCCACCCAAACAAGGTATTCTTTGGCAGTTGGCAACTTAATCCTACCCAGAAAGAAAAGAAATCACACCAAAAATATTCGTCGATTATTAAGCAAATAATAATCAGAGCAAATATTCACCAACTACTACGACGACCTTGATTATCTCAAACACAATCGATTAACAAGGTTAGTGTCCCTTTTTCCTCCTTTTTATCTTCTCTTGGCGATCAATTTCGTATTTTTTATTCACTTTCATGCGCTTTTTTTGACGTTGTTGTTTCTGGATTAGTGGGTGTTTTGCCGGAGCTTGAAATCACTAGTTGAGTCAATCCTTATCTCTTGAACCTCTGCTTGGTTGCTGAGATAATGGAAGAAAAAGAAGGGAATTTGTTCGGTTTCTGTGTTCTCTCTTGGGCTTGCTTGTTTTGAGGATTAAAAGAGAGGGGGAAAAAAAAGATTGTAAGGAAAGATAAGAAATTGAACTCAGTGACGAAGTTGCATTTAGATTATTTGATCTTGTTCCGTTAGAAACGTACAGAAAAGAACAATCATAATTCTGATTTGTGTCTTGTTCCTGCATTTTCTCAGTAGCCAAACCTGCTTTTGTCATATTATTATTGTGTGGTTGCACCTGCAAATGATGGCTTGATTTCATGTCCTTCTTTCTGTTTGATTAAGATCAAGAAAAATAAACGTTTTCAGGATTTAAATCCAATAGCTTCGCTTGACTGAATGCGGCTGTGCAACTTAATTGATATATTTTTCCTTTCCTATTAACTGAAATTCAGTCCAATCAATCATTCTCAACTTTTCGTTTCTATCAAATAAAGGGCCTTGATCGGCCTTCTGAAAATGTGATATGCAGATGCTAATTAATTCCTCTTCCATTTACATATCTTCTGAACTAGTTTTTTTTTTTCATTTTCTATGGATTACGTTTTGGTTACCAAACTTTTGTTTCTATCCAATGACAGAATATTATTGTTTCTTCGCTTCACCTCTTCCCCCATCCCCTTGCTTTGTCATAAAAAAGCTCTCCACAATTCATTTTAGAGTTTGATTGATTGCATATTCATATCTTGTTCCAATCTATTTCCTATGTTGATTATTTCATTCAACTATAGTTTTCCTGCTGCAGAATTTGTGAATAGTGCAATACCAACAATGAGATTTAAGAAAGGAACTAAAGTAGAAGTACAGAGCAAAAAAGATGTGCCATCGGGCTCATGGAGATGTGCTGAAATAATCAATGGCAATGGTAAAAATTATACAGTGAAGTATGATGGCCATGTTGGAGCTGCTGATGAAACTACTATGGAGAGGGTATCAGGGAACATCATTAGGCCTCGCCCTCCTCTGTTGGAAGTTTCCGAAAGACCGTTTCCTTCAGATGTCGTAGAAGTGTTTGACAACTTTTCCTGGAAAATGGCAGCAGTTTTAAGTGTTTTGGGGAAAACTAATTATTTGGTCAGGCTACTTGGATCCTCTTTGGAATTAAAAGTTGGCAAATTTGACATCCGGACGAGACAATCTTGGCAAAATAACAAATGGATTGCAATCGGAAAGGTAGCTTCCCATCTATTGTCACTTCATTGAAAGTGTCTTTTCTTATCTTCCGAGTCATGTATATATATGTTAAACTCATTGTAGTTTTTTGAAGCGCTTGTCCATATGCAAATGTGCCTGCCTGACAATAGTTCTGCTGAATGTTTTTTATGTTGGTTTTGTAAAGTATAACTTACATTATTTTGTATGTTCCTGCAGGGTCATGGCAATTGCGAAGATGGGAAACGTAATGATATTGTAACTCTTGAAAAAAATCCTACTTTGAGAGCCCGATTTAAGCAGATGAACGCAAGAGTTAATTCACGTACAAAAAATAATCACTTTCATAACAACAGTGAAGTAAATTTTGAGGTAAATAATATTGGTTTATGCAAGTCTCTGAAGAGAAGGTCACCTCCCCGCCATTCTCAAGCCGAACCAAGTGCAGAAGCTCCGCGAAAAATTGAGCAAGAGTGCAGGTTGTACCGATTGGCCTGCATAACTCAACCCACATTACATGCAAATGTAGAGGCAGTTGCTTTCCCTAGAGAAATGTTCGATGAAAAATGCATGCGTTCTTTCTTTGACAAGAGAACAACTGGGTTTTCTGAAGTAGATCCTGCAAGGAAAAACCCAACCGGCACTGCTGGGTGTTTGTTTCACGCTAACCTAGAATCAAATGATGCTGATAGTATTACTTGCTCTGTTGGTAGTTGTAGCATCACTAGCAATGCTTCCTATAAGTTTCCTCGTCGTGAATTTGCAGGTTTTACCGAAGATGTAGATGTTCTAAGTAGTGATGCTGAATCTTCTTGCCAGTTAGGATACGAGGAAGGAAATTGTCTCCTTCCCAAACACGAGGGAGTAGCAGCTGAAATCCATAGGTTAGAGTTGCATGCATACCGTTGCACTATAGAGGCATTACATGCATCGGGACCTTTAAGTTGGGAACAGGAAGAATTAGTAACAGATCTTCGACTTTCACTTCATATATCAAATGATGAACATTTGATGGAGCTTAGAAATTTGGTTTCTGCAGATAACATCATTCCTAGTAGATGACAGGACACTGGACCCTTTTTTTTTACCCGTTGACTGCATTGTTTCATTGTAGTGTAAAGTTTGGCAAACATTTGTTATAACTATTTAGTTCCGTTGTAAGATGCAGAATAAGTGTCGTTTAATTCTTTACTTTTGATTTTGTAAATTGGCCTAGAAGGAAACAAGTAAAGCTTGAAGTCTACAAGGCAATGAATATTAGTGGCACTGTAGTACTGCTAATGAATGATTGATACATTTGAATCAGAAAGCGCCATGTTTTTACCAACCGCTCTAAAATATGATATCGTCTTTTCTAATCTTCCTCTAGTGTTGATGATGGTATGTAACTACTAAGCATGTGCATGCGCCATGTGAACTTTCTATTGGCATTTGAACCCTTTGGATCTTTAATGCTTTTGTCTCTGGAGGCATGAGGTTATTGTGATTTACGACACTCCGTTAAGTTTGTCATTTATGCATTCTCTCTTTTTGTTCACAGTTTTTGGTAATCCCCTGAGCAGTAAGAGAGCTGTTTGATGCTTTCTTTTCTCATATGATTACCTTGTGGAACTTATACTGGTGTAACTTGATATTCTCGGTATCATTTGACAGTGCTATCAGTTCCATCTGGGGACATTGCTAATGCTTCCCCTGCGTTGTCCCAGGGCTGAAGCTGGAAGCGTGAACACATTGGTTCCAAATGTCTAAAGGTATCATATGGTTTGCCATCCATCTTTTTATTGGTCTTGAAAATGTGGCTGTTTTTGGAGGGTGGATGATGATGATCTAGTAATATTGCTTGTTTATATCGATGCTGCATTCTTCCCTTTTCAGGCCTTGTGAGCCTTTTTAAATCTCTCCTGCTGAAGAATGCAAGACAAGAATCTTGTGGATGTCCCAGGATGAGTTGAAATGCAGATTCTTGACAGGTTTTGTTTTGAATCTTTTGCCAGCTTACCTGTGTTGTATTTTGCTTGTTTTACATTACATGCAAGAGTGTAAACATTCCCTGATTGGTTCTCTCAGAATGACTGCTATTTTTAAGCACTTTATGCTACGTAGGAGCCGATTAGATGAATCTTTTGTGGTGACGTGGAGCCGATTAGATGAATCTTGTGTTACTATTGATGTAGCTAATCTTAAACCATGAATTCTCATTTAAATGACTTTTAATGTTCCAATTTAGGAAGTGAGCAAAGGCAAGTGGAAATTTCTGCAGATAGTACACATGCTACAGAGAATTTTTGGAGAAGTAGAAGTTTTTGTATATTTCCTATTATGATACTATCATAATAGATTGAAACCCATCAAACCTTGTTATCATAATAAAGCTAAGGTGATATAAACAAAAAGTTTTGTTATGCACTATTCAGTCACTCCAAACTGAATCTGAAACTTCATGCAAGCAATCCTGTTGTCCTAAATAGCTTCAGGCTTCAGCTCGAATATGCCTTGAAGGAAGGACCAGAAGAAAACTGGCCCCATTGGGCCATTGTTATTTTTGCAATGCCTGGGGGCTCTAGGTTTCGGGAGTACGCAAGCCCAATATTTCCTCCCTCAATTGTCTCAAGTCCATACTTTTGGCTTTTCTCAGTGTGGGAATAATGATTTGTTTTTTGAGATATAAGAAATACTTTGCAACATGACAATGGAAAGATTCTTGTTTTTCCTTAATTTGTAAATATAAAATCTTGAAGGAATTAAGACATGAAAAGAACAAGGCAAGAGAGAGAGTCAGATGGTGGTTGTCACTAAAATCACCAACAAACTTCCAAGAGCTGCTGCACTGATCGCAGTTTCTTAATAAATTAATGTTGTCCTTTTTTTAAAAAAAAAAAAATGATTTGAGTTTTTCACTTTTCACTTTCCAGTTGAGAAGAAGAAGAACAGGTAGCTGATGATAGAGAGGAGAGGAGAGGAGATGAGAATGAGTTAGTGGCTCCACCAAATCCTCTACCATTTGTCTCATTTGCATGATTGCTACTCCCATCCCATCCCATATTCCCATGTGATGATGCCTCTTCTTTGAGACAGGAGATTTATTTTGTCCCTCATATCAATTCTCCATACCATTTTTCTTTTCCAATTAATTGCTTTCATCGGTGTTTGTTTGTTTGTTTGGATTTTTTTTTTCATGAAATGGGTACCCTTACAACTCCAAATTTTTGTGTTTCATTGCAACCTAAACATCATGGATTCAATTTCTGTAACCAATATCTCCATATATTATATTATATATTGATAGAGTTTGTGTATATTTCCAACTCCGTCCAATGTGAAAATTTTGTGAACGAAAGTTGTTTAGCTTTACATTTAGAACTCTTACAGTTGTTATCGTGTGTTGTCCCTGATTTGTTAGACAAGATCCCCATCGCACCATATGATGTGCTTCAAGATGTTTGACTCACTCTGCATATATGCCTATACATTGTTTTCAATCAATTCAATTTCAGACTAGTAAATTAATCCTCTCTTCCAGCCTTCAAAACTAATTTATATGTACATGTATATTAGAAGAAGAATAATACGCACACATGTATATATATACAAACAGACAATCAAGTGCCGCCATGCATCCGCTGATTAAGGCATGAAAAATGAATTAACCAATCATGTTAAGAGAGAAAGAGGAGACATTAGCCAGCTCAATAGTCAATAGCTTTGGCATGAGTGCGTAAATAGGAGACATATATAAGGGATTAAATTAATTAATGCAGGGTCTTGATCGATTACGCATTTACTAGCTAGCTACGCCAGCCAAGGCTACTTAGTAACCTATATATTAATCATATAGACTTATATTATATTACCTAGCTATTTCAATGGAGTATATCATATGTGCTGTCCAACTTGAATTCTTTTGTCAGTAATATTATTGTCTTTTTATGTTCGCTGGAATCCTAATCATAATTTAAATAATCAAGTTAAATACTGTATGCATAATATATGATGCATGTAATCACATTAATTCGCATGTAATCAAGTTATATATATATATATATTACTTAATTACTTGATAAATACAAACTCAAAGAACACACATTAACATGGGACACATCATGTGATCTCAACCATATCTAATTAATTATCTCAATATGTGGCATCTACAAATATCTATCTAAATTAACTAAACAAGTTGGGAGTTCGTGGCTTCTTTATTATTAATTGATTGATCATTGACTTATATACACACACAAATAAATAATTAATTCACTTGCGTGCGTTACTTTCTTCTATCATTTGAAGTCTGATCAAGAGAGCAATCCATTTGAAGCCCAAAAGTACGTTGTTGTTTTGATCTTGAACGTACGTACACTAGAACACCATCTTAGACTTAGACCAACAAAATTTAAGCTTATCGCTTCATTCATATATATTACTTTTAACCTTCTCGATCATTTTCCCTCATGCATGCATACATGTATATATGCAAACTAATTTGATTGGATTTACCTTACGGACCTTTTACATCCCAATGCTCGCACGTTAAGTATGTCACATGAACACATTCCTCGATACAATATAAAATAATTAAATATAATTAAGTGGGACCGTGGGATTAAGTAAAATTTTGAAAAGCACGTAAATAGCTAGCTTCTGTATTTGGAGTGTTTTATTTGTCGTTTAGTAAGGTAAGGGAGACAAAGACAATGCTCCCCGATATTATAGATACTAAGATTAAGACATACATTACAGTAATAATTAATTAGTTAATAAGAAGCTTAATTAAAGCAATAGAAAAATTAATTAATATTGGTATTGGTGATTCCCATGAAGGATCGATCATGAATAGTACGTCAATCAAAGGGTTGTACTTATCTCTTACATTATACGACTTGTAATTCAAAATTAAATGATGACACGACATCCAAGATTAATGTACTTTTTTTTTCTGATAAATCGGAGAGATTTTATTATGATAAAAAAGGGGGAGAGAAGAACAACCACCAAAAACCAGACTCAAAAACAACCCGAGGTTGATGAAATTACCACCTCTACAAAGAGAACCCACCAACAACACCCATCCTTAACTACTGAACCTGGACAACCAGATACAAACATATACCAAACAATTATAGCTCAAGAAACCATGCTACATTAAGACCCGTGCTTTGAACACCTTTCTTTGCCAAGAAGTCGGCCACACTATTAGCTTCTCTCCAAATATGAGAAAAAGAGATAGGAGCTAGGTTGTCCGTGAAATCTTGATCTAACCTCCAAGGGTTGGTAAGATGGTAATTAAGGATACAATCACATGACATGGCATGCTCTGTCTTTGATTCCTATGAACAAAAGCTAAAAATAAACGAGAGAGCAGAAAAGAAAGAGCTCATAAGGGAGGGCCGCATGCCTTTCTTTGGGGACTATTAAAGTTCCCTTAATTCCTTGATTTGCTAGGGTACTGGGTGGGTAGATATTTACATAGAAGATCCCAAAAGGTAATTTGATTGTTAAGTAATTGGAATTAATGACAGTGATAGAGGTAGCCCCAAACCCCATAAAGGGTTGTGTTGTGTTGCATTTGCATTGCATGCTGTATCGATCACAGTACAAGTTTGTTTGGTTCATAAGACAGATAATTGTTAGTTTCCATGTGTATTGGGTACTGCGAATGTCCTTTAATTTCGGGGTTGCTTTTTGTTTGGTTTAAAAAATGTAGTTTGTAGTAACACAATGCTCGCTGATTGTGATTTGGGTGCCCCTCTTCTTTCCATTAATGCATTTTCCCATGAAAATCGTTTGTTTAATTATCTAAAGAATGTTTGGATTTATATATAGCAGTCCAAAATTTATACTTAAATACCATCCCCCTACACTTCTTGTTTAAAAAGTCTATGAATTATACTACTATCGACTTCACAAAGCATTAAGTGATCTATGTATTTATGTATGTACGTATGTGTGTGCAGCTTCCATGGGGTTTCCCAATCTTAATTCTTAACTGGCTGCAAAATAACCAAACCATTTATATATATATATATACGAAACATGTTGTCGTGTGATTTTAATGTACAAATTTTGAACAATTGAAACAACTGTAGCATGCGTTGATTAGACTTTAGAGAATTAGGAGTAGATCATATCACAAAAATAAGCAAGCACCCACTTTCAGTTCATTCAGATTTCAAGACGAGACAGAGAGAAAGACAAGGAATAAGAAATACTCTCTTGACTTGGTGAATTTGGCATGTCTTCATTCATTTACATGCCTAGCCAATTAAAGAAAGCTCTACCTAATTCAATTGTTAGCCATGCATTCACAATATTCCCCTTAAAACTTCAAAATTACTCGCCAAACCAACAAAATTTTTTAATAAAATACTATCCTAAATGTTAATCGTAGTGCAAAAACCAATATTGATCATCCGAAACACTCCAATCTCAGAGGATCTCTTGTTTAATTAATTAAGCTTAAGCTAGCTCAATTTAGGATTTAAGATTTAAGATTGTTTGGATGATTTTTTTTTTGGGTGTTTTTAGCAACTCATCAATTTAGTAAGGTAGGTACACACATTGGCACAAAATGGGGATGAATGAGGAGCTAATATTATGATTTATGATAAATTGTGGGGCATACGACGAAAGATGAGGGGGGCACCATATTGTGGGTGGAGTAGCATTTGAACTGTGGGAGCATGTTGATATGTTGGGGCTAATCGAAAGGAGGAGCGTTGCAGTAGGACGGCTAATGCTAACTTGGCTTGCAAAATTGCTAGACTTTGTCCTATACAAGTCCGCACACCCAACCCAAACGGGATGAAACCCGCCTGATGCTTCACTGCGCGGGCCACACCCTTCGAGAAACGCCCCGGATTGAATTCCTTCGCATCGTTGCCCCATAGGGTCTGGTCATGATGAAGGGCTAGGATCGGCATCAAGAGCTGGGTCCCGCGTGGGACCATGTGGGTCCCCAACTCCACGTCAGCTTTGGCGCGTCTGATCATGGCAATTATAGGAGGGTACAGCCTCAGGGATTCATTGAGAATCATGGACAGCTGCAGCAACATATCATAATTCACCACCGCATAAAAAAAATATGAAATGAAATGACAAGATTGTCATTAAAGATAGCAGAGGAAAGGTGGGGGGCTTGTTTACCGTTTTGAGCTTGACAAGATCATCTTTGGAGGGTGGTAGGTCACGTGATCCGCACACCCTGAGAACCTCGTCACGTGCTAGCACTTGCCACTGTGGGTGCATAGCCAGCAGGACGGTGGTCCACGTCAGCAGATTGGATGTGGTCTGTTTGCCTGCGAAGAAAAACCCCTTGCACTCTTCCACGATGTCGTGCACGGTTATGTTGGGGGCCTGAATCATCAGTCCCAGCAAGTCCTTGGGTCCCACTCCCTCCTTGTCTAATTCGCATTGCTGCTGCTTCTTCCTGCAATCTATCACCTTCATCAATGATTTCTTTATCTCCTTGTCCAGCTTCCATGAATCTATGTTTCTCTTTGTTGGGAAAAACTTGCTGAAACCAGGAACGAAGACCTTTTGGAAAGCATCGGCTGCGAGCTCCATTTGCTGAGCTTGGAGCTTGAAAATGGCCTTGCCATCTTCATGGCTGCTCCCGAATGTTGTTCGAGTAATTACGTCTTCTGTTAAAGTCTGGAACCACTCCGAAACTTCAAGCTCCACCTCTGCCGAGGACGACATTGGTATAGATTTGTCCAACAAATCGATCACACTCTTGGCCACCACTGGCACCAGCAACTATATATATATATACATGAATATATCAAAGAAAAAAAAATGGAATCTTAATTAATTAGCTCAAAGCTAATTAAAATGACTACTTACTTTGAGATTCTCGATGTGAAAGGTGGGGGCAAGGATTTTCCTATGGTGTGCCCATTTTTCACCTTTGAGGCTTAGGAGTCCATCGCCTTCAAGCTGTTTGACAAGTGGGTGAGCCTCAATTTTCTCAAAGAATTCCGACTTGGAAGTGAAGACTTCTCTGATGAGGTCCGGATCAGAAACAGCCAGCCGGACATTGGGACCAAACCATATCAGAAATGTTGCGCCTGCAATTAATTAAATCGAATTAACATGAAAAAAAATTAATTAGTGTATTAACTAACTAGTAATTAAGAAGCAACAAAAGCAACATGTAGAGGTTAATTTTTACGTTTTACAACAAGGAAGCAAGTAAAGTATTGCAAGTTTATGAAAACAGAACATGACAACCATTAATTCAGAGAGAGGAGAACATGGATATGGAGTAGACCCTACAATACAGAGAGAGACACAGGAGCAATACAACTCACATCCCAACTTCATTATCAACAAGAAACAAAACCCTCTCTCTTTAACAGAGCAGAAAAGGAAGGAGTAAATGACAGCTGATTGTTCAGACTGTCACTGATCAGAAGATTGTGCAAAAAACGCACAACAACCTTAACTAACTTATAAATCATAAGAAAATTAACCAAAGTTTCAATTTTGATAAGAAAAGAGGAGAAAGACAGAAGTGGGAACAGTCCAAACTCTCAACTTTAGTAGCATCAAAGAGAAAATACACCCAACAAAAGCCTGAAAAGTTATGTAAAGAAGTACCTGAAACTCAGAAAAACAGGGCCTCTATAAAGTCATAAATCTTGGAGGATATGGATGATCACAAACAAAAACAACAACAACAAAGCAACATAAACAAACAAATCAACTTTAATCAATTTACGTCAAGAACCCCAAAAATTTAAACCACATTGGACACTCACTACTACTAGTTTGATTAAACCAGAGGAGAGAAACAAATATATAATAAAAATGAGTACCATAGATTTTCTTCCAGTGATGGTGGAAAGGAAGGACTCTGGGAAGAATGTTGTGAGAGAAAGACATGGGTTGAGAGGAGGCAGCCATCATCATCCCCACAAGCTCCTTCACATTTCCTATGAACAACTGATATGAGGGTCCTCTGATTCCTTGCTTTGAGAAATGCTCTTCAAACTTTCTGGGTCTCCACCATACCAATTCTACCAACTTTAACACTAGCACTAAGCCCACAAAACTCACGACTAATAGTTTAAACCACCCATAAAACAAACCAACAGGCTCCTCCATGACAGAAAGAGAGAGAGCTTTTTCTTTCACACTCGAAACAGAGTCTCTGTCCCTCTGTGTATATGCTACTCCTTATATATATATATATATAGAGAGAGAGAGAGTGGGGGAGCAGCCTTTTCTGTTTTTATTTTTTTCCCCTCTTATCTTCTTTGCTTTTGTTGGTTTACTTGTTAGCTTGCGTTGGCTTGGCCTGGCTGGCTCTTTAATACTTGAATTTTGGAGAGAGAGAGAGGGGGGTAAGCAAGACCAACGGCGTAGGGGCCGCCATTGGAATTCTAAGGGTCAACGAATGAAATTGAAAATTCATGTACAACAATAGGAAATTGAAAATTCGTGTATTAAGCATAGATTTTATCTATCTATATCTATTTTCCTTTTTTTAGGAATATCTATTTTCCTTTAATCCCTTATATTCATTTTCCTTTAAATAGACAAATATTTATTACATACATTTGTTTGAAAACACATACATCACATATATGATAACTTTTTATTGAAAATGAATATATTATTACAATTATTGGAATTTGCCTTTTAAAAAAGTTAATTCATTGTATTGTAAAAATTCAATGTATGATGCACAATCTAATTTAATTTTTATGCATGTATTATTATCATAGTGTGGATGGCCACTTCAGTTAAATCCCTTATATAAATTTTTCTTTAAAGAGAAGAATATTTATTATATACATTAGTCTTAAAACAAATACATCACATATATGATCACTTTTTAATAAAAATGAATCTATTATTATAATTATTGGAATTTGCCTTTTAAAAAATTAATTCATTGTATTATAAAAATTCAATGGATGATACACAATTTAATTTAATTTCTATGCATATATTATCATCATAGTATGGATGACCACATTAGTCTAATCCCTTGTATCGAATTTTCTTTTAAATAGAAGAATATTTATTGCATATACATGTCTTAATTCAAACACATACATCGTATATATGATCACTTTTTAATAAAAATGAATATATCATTACGATTAATATAATTTGCCTTGTAAAAAAGTTAATTCATTGTATTGTAAAAATTCAATGGATGATATACAATCTAATTTAATTTCTATGCATGTATTATTATCATAGTATGGATGACCTCATGAGTTTAATTTCTTATATCAAATTTTCTTTTAAATTGATGAATATTTATTGCATACATCTGTCTTAAAATACACACATCACATATAGGATCACTTTGTAATAAAATGAATATATTATTACAATTAATGGAATTTGCCTTTTAAAAAAGTGAATTCATTGTATCGTAAAAATTCAATTGATGATACACAATCTAATTAATTTCTATGCTTGTATTAGTATCATAGTATGGATGGCCACTTGAGTTTAATCCCTTATATTTACTAGATTTGTCGATGTGTTCATAGGTTACTTTTCAAAAATCCGACGTGGCTGCAAGAACATGGTGTTGTGTAAGATGCGCATTCATTCTAGCTAATATGGGAATGTGCAATTGACATTAATTTATAATAACTCATTCATTTGGATATTCTAAATAAGTTTTCCAAAATTAGGGCATGATTACATATGTATGTATATCTCTATTCAATTCTTTCTTTGTCTCTAATTAATATGCGTCACGTAATCGAAATGAGAAAGTCAGAGAGTAATTTCAATAACAATATTCTAGTCTACTACTCCCTCATGTCAGTCAATAACAAACCAAATTATTGTTATATATGCATGGATCAACTCCTAACTCCTAAGTCCTATAACAACATGGAAATTAATATTGTTACGCATTACGCAATGAATATATATATATATATATGATGTTTATTTCTTATTTCTTATATATATGAGCTAGGAGCCTAGGATTGAAAGTATTTATAGGGTTGGGAGCAGAAAAGAGGTAGGAGGCAGGTTGTTTTGGAATGTTGCTTTTAAATTGGTGCACATGGGAACAAGGGTGTCCATTTGAAGGGTTAGTTTTGCAAGGAGGAGTTTAGGTAGGGAAATATGCTCTAGTTGACCCAACAATGGGGGGTACCCACCCAAACCCCAACAATCCCCTAATATTGTCTGAATACGCCCAAGACATTTGGGGCCATGTGCCCCCTCTTCATATTTTCAACCAAAAACTTTGATGTTAAATGAATCTCCACATATATATATATATATATACATATAGAGGATAGATTAAACAACAATGATAATGATGTAGAGTAGTTTTATTTATTTATTTATTCATTTTGTGAATGAAGCAGCACCATTGGCATTAAATGCTGACAACTTTCTGGAATTGAATTATTGAGTTCCAATGATAAAAAACTTGGACTCATATGAGAGCCAAATAATTGGACCACACATTCCTAATTAATTGTATTACTTATTTTTAGTATTAGTTTTCTAGTCACATGTATGTAATGTAATAGAGAATAAAATTAAGCTTTTGAAAGTGTGTATGAATTAATATTTAGATGGTAATGACAAGCTTCACAGCAAAACTAGGGATATGCAAATAACACATCGATCATATTCTCCCAAAATTCATCCCATAAACAAGGATTGCACAAAACCCATGATCATTTGTATATAGTTTTCAACCAATTTTTCTGGGTATATATGTCACATGTGTCCTCAAAACCTTTTATTTAATTATAATTACGGCACAATCAACCAATAATCTCCATTTTTTCCGTACCCAATTCACAAATCTTTCTATTTATGGCATAGTTGACCAGAAGGTCGATGAGCCAATTTTCTTGCACCAGAAAAAGTTTTTGACCTTAATGATTAAAGCTTCAAGGATCCATAGCTACTCAAGTGACACGTCCATTAATTTGAATGGAATCTTCTTCAACGTAATAATTCCTCATTATTCATTATTTTATTTGTTTAATGTTAAACATTATGGTTTGGGAAAATCAGATTGAGGTGGTCAATCCATACATCAATGAGTCATTTCCACAAGCTACTAATCTAGCTTTTCTTTCCAATTCTTCTTTTCCTTTCATTGTAATATTTGATGTTGAAATAATTCCCGGCGCCCAAACGCATCAACAATACTATCATCTTTGGGGCTAAGCCCGCAAGGATTTATTTTTCTGGGCCATTTCAATTAAAGGTATTTTAGCCCAAAACTTGCACATTGTTGAAGTGAGAGGGAATGAGCTTTGCTTATAAACTAGTCGGCTGGGTTATACTAGATCAATGTGGGATTATAGTCGACTCTTGACACTCACCACATTTGTGGACTAGGTTACGTCGGATCCAATAAGTGGAGTAGAGACCATGTACGTCCAATTGGACCAAGACTATGTTGAAATTCGCAACCTAAAAATACCAACAATATTGTCCTCTTTGAGCCTAAGACCGCAAGATTTTGTTTCTCTGGATTGTCTCATTTACAGTACGTTAGCCCATAAAACACCTTATTGAAGTGAGAGAGATTGGGTTTTGCTTATAAGGCAGTCGATCGGATTATGCCAAACCTATATGTAAGATATCCCACATTACTTGGATAACCCAAGTGATGTGGATTTATAAGATAACTCAAATCGATATTATTAGGATTAATCAATAAATACATAGTCGATTCGGATCGTGTGTGGAGGCGAGGTCTGTTGTTGGAGTTGTCGAATGGACGGGGGGTATAGTTTTCTGGACAGCTCGGGTACGTGAAGTGACAGAGGGGTCTTACTGCACGTCTGGATCGAGGAGGGTAGAAGAAATGTTCGGACAATTGATAGGGGTGTCCGGACAGCCGCATTGGAAAACACATTTGGAGTTTGTTACCATACGAGCGGATTAAATAGGTGTTCGGACAGCTGATGGAGCTTCTATTTTTAAAAAAAAATTATAAATAGAAGACTTGTTTTCTAGGGTTGCAAACTAATAATAAAAGGGATAACATTGTGGTAAATCTCTTGGGTTCAATTGGGCTCAAGGTGTGAGAGAAAATTGAGTGTGTGATTGTATAGATTTTCTACATTGTGAATTTTCTCTGATTGTCTTTTGACAATGCCCATGCCTTTTCTTCCAATCTTAGAGGTTTTCCAAAGAAGCTCAATTCCTTTGTTATATTATATTATTTAAGTGGAGTGTCCTCTTTTTAGTTTTTACATTTGACCTACATTATCATGAGATTTCAAATTACATGCATAGAATAGGTAGCCATTTGTTGTTTTATTTCGGTTTTGAATTGAATATATGTAACCCGAATCATTACAACATTAAAAAAAGTGTATAATGTGAAACACACGCACACACACACATATATAGGAATGCATGCATGCATATGACATAATAATTAATGTATATATATATATATATAGGTTAAGATTGTTTTTGCTTTTATATGTAAAGGAGTTATTGGGTTCTGAATTCTGATTTTGTTTGTGCTTGTGTTTGTGTAGTTACATCAACCAGCCTCTGCCTCTGCCTCTGCCTGGGTGGGATGGATGGGGGTTGAGTAGTAATGCAAATACAAAGGCAACCAATAATTTTGTTGTATTTATTTTTTGTTTTGACAGAGAATAACGAGGGAGTTATCGTCCACGCAATCTAACGGTGTGACGGGACCTTCACGGCTATTTCTGTCTTCGTCAGCCAAGTCAAATCAAGAATCGCCACGTGGCATCGATTGATTTTACGCTTTCTTTCCTGTTTTGTCCACATTTGGAACACCACCCCCCCCTTCTGTTACATGAAGAAGATTCTCTGCTCAAACTCCTGCCATATGCGCTTGCTTATTTACCTCTCCTCTCCTCTCTGTATTCATGCATGTTTTTGAACATCTTATTCTTATGCATCATGCATATCAACTATAGTGTTACTGTTAGTGTTAGACTGTTAGTGTTGGTGGAGGGGAGGGACAAAGCTGTCAAAAGGGCAGAATTGGGAAACACAAATATATCACATGCATCAATAAAACATTTAGACAAGGGGGAGTTTTGGGTTGTGGAGGCCAGGAGGAGTACCACAAACAAACTCTGCCAGGATTTTTCACTTTCCCTCTTATTTATTTACAATTCACTGCATCTGCATGCCTCTCTTCAGACTCTCTCTCTCTCTCTCTCATCATATGCAGCATATGGTACATACATACATATCTATATATATATAATGTTGAATGTTGAATGTTGAAGGGGAGGAAGTAAAGACAAGGTAGTCCATTTGATGGCACATGTTTTGTCCCTTTAAAACCATCCTTGTCTTTCCATGCCTCTCTCTCTCCCAATGCCCAATCTTCTCCTTTTTCCTTCTTCTATCCAAATATTATTATTATTATTTTATTTATAACCCACTTTTTAAAGGTTAAAGCAGCATGTACTTTATATATTTCACATGATCGATGACCCATCTGCTCGGGGCCCAATAGCCCTTAATCAATCAAGTTAACAGAGAATTGCTCTTGGACAATATTCTAATGTGCCATCCCAATATCCCATCCTTTTAACATGCATGTTCCATTTGTATGTAACCCATTGGGACATCCATCATTGAATTTGTGTTCAGATTAATTTCACTCAACTGTAATTGTAACTGCCAATGGAAATAGAGAATCATGACCACAAGGAACAATTTCCACATATGATGAATTTGTGTCACGATATCGATCTATGATTATTATATATACTTGTACTTGTACCCCAGCTGTCGCAAAGGAAGCAAAATATATACAAACATTATCATCACCTGCAAAATGTCATGGAAATGTTGTAGCTCAAAATGTATGCTAATAATATTAACTGATGACTACTTGTGCTAAAAGAACTAATATATCATATATGTGGGGGATCCAGGTCATCCCGGCCAGCACAAACTGGTAGAGAGAGAGAGATGTTGAAACTCAACATCAATGGGGTTGTGCAATAAATTCAGGGTTTGAGGTATTCCAATATATATGTACACAACATTACAACAATATGGGAAAGATAGTGACATTTGCTTCCTATATATATATATATCCTCTAGCTCGCACCATTTATACATATAGATGCCCCTATGTCCTAGCTAGCTAGCTAGCTGTTCCTTCTAAAACCCCTTAACATATTACATATATAGCTTCCATGTCCTACCTTACTCTACACATGTATGTGTTCTTACCTGGGCTTTTATAGTTATAAACTCAATGAATGAATTTGGTGATGATGGGCACCTTGATTTTGTGAACAAAAAGAGAAAATGCATGGGTATCGATCGATCGTTAAAGAGAACAAGACAGGAGCTAGCACTAAAGCATATTTGGTGAATTAATCACAAGTAGTGTTATTTTCATAGCACTATGATTCTGTCTCCTCCTCATATATATATATACCTAATTAAGAAGAGGAAATAAAGAAGGGGAGAGAGAGAGAGATGTTGTTTCACACTAGATGGCTTTGTGTATGTCTGTCCGTCTGTCTGTCGTGATAGGGATGGATCTAGCAGCTAAATGGAATTGTGTGATACAAATAAACCAAAATTGAAAGATGCAAAGCAATAGAGCATAGGCAGGACGATATATCATATAAATAAAATGGGGTACCATTGCATAAAAATCCACTAAAAGAGTGATCATAGTAGAGAGAGAATAGCCAATGAAACCAAAAGTAGCAGGACAGGAGGGGGAGGGTGGTGCCAGAGAAAGGCCCATGCCCATTAAAAGATTAATGTACTAGCTAGGGGCTACTAGCAATAGCATGGCAACACAAGGCGACTTTTTTCCAAAGGAAATGGGTGTAAGGCCCTTTGGGATTGGGTCACCAACCCATATAGCCCAACCACCCACCCAACTTTCTGCTGAAAATGAGGACAAATTATCGCCCCCAACCCCACCTTACCTTGGTCCCAGTAAAAGAACCAGGCTTTTCAATGGGCCCACTTGCTCGTTGGAATGATGTGGATGACATTGTGGGCAATGAGCAATGAATTCAATTGAGTCCAGAGTGAGAAAGGCCAAATGGGCCTAGTGAACCGACACCGAGAGAGACAACTCCATCTCCATGGCCATGGGGCACTTTGGACCAGGGAACGGTGTTCCTGAGACACGGTCAAGTGGGGGGTGTGGTGTGCAATAGTAAGGGGGTGGGGGCCTCCTCTTTGTTGGCATGTGAATTTCACATGTTATGATGAGCCCAATTTTGTGTATTCATCTCTTAATGCTGCTTTACAATACAGTTGTCCGTTGTGCTCTTCCTTATTTATGGCAATCCACTGTTGCTTTCTACAGTCGACTCCTCCATATCGTTGTCGCAAATTAATAGCTAGGCTGCTCTCGACTAGCATGTTATCACGGAAGTCGGCACAATCTGCAGGCTCTTCACCACCACCTTAGACCCGATAGCTCATGTGTCTACAACTAATAATGAAGTCAAGAAGAGAGGGAATATGAACCCACATCACACCACAGGAAACGCATGTCCAGATTAATCACTTGAGTCATTTCATTGCTTTTAAGGTTCAATTGCATGCATATGTTTATTCCTCTTTGGATTGGATTGAATTGTACGCGAAGGATTTCTAGTTTTTCTTCTGTGTGTTAATTGCCATGAAGGAAGGTGGTATTCCTACACTCCTACTCAACAAGTGAAGATTAGCAACTTATTAAAAAAGCAGTGTAGTTTAGGGTCCCTAAAAATAAGTCAAACTATATTATAACCTGTTCATGTTGCTAGATCATAAGCTCTGAAAAAATCGAATTTAAATTTAATTTAAAAGGAAGAATAAAAACTAGAGAAAAAAAAAAAAGAGAACTGTTATTAAATTTAATATAAGTTTAAACTTACAATTTACAAGATTAATTATATTCCAAAAAATTTATAATAAGAAAAGAACAAAAACAAAAACAAACAAATGAAAAAAATTATAAAAAAGCTTCAATCCAGAATTTAACAAAATTTATAAGCTAGTTATCTAAGTGTTCGGTAGAACAGTTGGCCCATCTTACAAGCTCTACCAAACGGACCATAGAGACGCAGAAATCCAGCAAGATATGACAAGTTGCTCTTCACTAATAATAAACCCCTTCTAACAGCCAAACCCTAGTCGGCAGAATCTTCAACACCACCTTAGATCTTGATTTCAAAAACCAATTAGTTATGGTCCCAGAAGACTAAAATTCAACACACAACAGACCTACGCCCCCTTCGTGGTTGCAACATTCTTTGATACGCTATCAAGCATTAACATCAGGGCCAGCTCGTTCAAGCTGGCAAATATCCTCACAAAACAATAAAATGAGAACAAATTTTCAGGGTATACTCAAACACACCATAAATACTGATGTTTAATCCGGGATACACAGTCTCAAACCAATCATCATATATCATATATGCCTACACCAAAACTTCATGCACAAGCAGAAGTGTATTAGAGCCAAAGAATAACAAGCTCTATCATAAACAAATCACAATATTGACTCACAAAGCAATGGTAAACCATCTCAATCTTTAGTCCCTATCTCAATAACCAAATATTTTAACAAGTACGGGAACATGGTGGTGCAAGACATACTAGAGAGGGTCAACTAAAACACGACAAAAAAGCCGCTCCACGATTATAGACCTCTACTCAAATGTATCATCATCGTCGTCTGGCAACGGTTGACTAGCAGCAGCTGCAAGTTCTTGCTCATGCCTGCAGGATGGGGAAAAAAATCACATTTTTTACTAGGGACCTGATTAATTCTAAACACCGATAAGTATAGTTCAATACAAACATTATATTAAGTTTCTTGCCAGATAAAAGATGTCAAAGGGAAGGAAAAAAATTGAATGCCGACATATAAGATTGATACAGCCTAACAACCATCATTTCAAGTAAAAATGTCAAAGTAGACAGATACAAGCAAACAATCAACTAACTCGGAGGGCATCAATTCAAGTTATCTACCATGACCACACTTCACAAAATACTTACAAATGCTGTGCTGCCATATCAATCTGAACTTCTGGTGGAGCAAGAGCAGGAGACTCCACAAAATGAAGATTTGGGTCCCTAAAACCACCAAAGCATTGCAAATGTCAAGTAATTTTTTGACAGTATTCATGAATATAATCACAAATCAGAGAATATGGCACTATTCCATACCCTGCAAGCTTACGAGCAAGGTACAAAAATGGTTTCTCAAAATTGTAGTTGCTCTTGGCTGATATCTCATAGTATTGTAGATTCTTCTTCCTGTGGAATGTCACCTGCTTTGCCTTAACCTGCCTGTTCTTTACATCAACTTTGTTTCCACATAGAACAATTGGGATATTCTCACACACCCTGACATTGACCAATTGTTACAAAAACAAAAACAAGAATAATCCACTGGAACATTATAGAGTCCAAAAGCCAATACTGGAACATTATTAAGTCCAAAAGTGAGTACATAAAATTCAACATATTGAATCACATACCGGCAAAGATCACGGTGCCATGTAGGGACATTCTTGTATGTCAAACGAGCGGTGACATCAAACATGATGATGGCACATTGTCCATGGATACTACAACCAATGAAGAATTTCAAATAAGATAACAGCTCACGGAGTCACAAGGAGTATGATGTCACAGCAAATCATCACAAAATATTCTCACACAAATGTACACTTCCTACAAACCCGCTTTGAAAAGTCTGTCAAAAATTTAATAAAAACAAAACAGTACCAAGCTATTAGACTTTGAAAAAATCTAGTAACATAAGCAGCATCAAATAGAATGGTTCGACTTCAAAATAAATATTCACTTCTAAGACCAAACCAAAATTCCTGACTACGAAGTACTAAATGTCATTGCAATAACTTCTACAATTATGTTTTCATCTATAAAATCCATGCCCATTTTATTCTGCCAGACCTCAGCCATGAATCACTTCATGACAACAATAAACAATGACTAGAGAAGAAGTTAACAAAGACAATAAAAAAACCTATTGAAGTATCAATCATAAAAAAATACACCAAAAATGTTACTAATCCATTGGAATCAGAGCACTTCCCAGAGCCCGACCACCGTGGGAGCCTTGTGGATGGGAGGTTTTTTTTTTATTTTTTATCTTTTATTATTGAAAACAGAATATGAAACTTGATGAAAGCAACACGAAAATACCCTAAAAAATTCATGCATCAACAACAAGACAGTTGCTAATTATTACTTACTAGTAACCATCTCTAAGACCGCCAAACTTTTCTTGCCCAGCAGTATCCCAACAGTAAAATCGAATTTTCCCACAGTTGGTGAAGAAGTCCAGAGGATGAACTTCCACACCAATAGTTGCTGCACATTGCAAATAAAAATCAACAAAAGCACAGTGGACAGAAAACCAAACAAGGAATTTGGCGCACACTCACGCTCATATTTCTTCTCAAACTCCCCGGTAAGATGCCTCTTCACAAAAGTAGTCTTTCCTGCACCAACCCAGGTCATAATAAGTTCAAATCATTTGGCACGATGAAAACAAATAGTATACACTAACAAACTGCTCACTTTAACCAGAAACTATGGGTACTTGAATAGCTTTCTTGTGTCAACATATAACATAATACTGATACAGTTCAAATTCTAAGTTCAACATTATAAATTAATTTTAACCAAGCGACTTGAAAAATTATATTATAATTAAGGAATCGACTAGCAACAGGTAACATCCTAAAAAGGAGCCATTGAATGAAGTAAATATGAGATACAAAGTTTCCAGAGATTATGTTCATTCTAGCATAAACATTCTTGTTTCACATGAGGTGAAATGACATTCAAGGAAGGGAAATGGTTTCACCAACCTATGCCAATGTCTTATAGAAAATCATTTACAACAACATATTCCAAAAACAATTCATCCAGTGACGATAAGATTTTTAATAATGACAACCAAAAAATCTCCCAAACATTTTATAACATGGACAGACAAAAAAACTCAAAATCTGATTAACAAAACAAATCAAATAAAAAAATAAAAACGAATATTAAACAACAAAACGCAAAAAATAAAGAAGAAGAAAAATTACCAGTGCCTCCGTCACCAACGATCACGAGCTTGAAGTTTGGGTAATCGACAACTTGTTGACCAGGTAATGCCTGCGAAAGATAAAGATAAAAAAAACAAATCATCGAGAGATCACTAACTATAAACACTAACCCTATAGTTAGCCGCTGAATACAAACGCTTAACGAGGATAAAAGATCAACATGAGACAGAGAGAGATGGAGAGGGAGACCATAGCTTTGCGACGGAGCTCGAGATAGAGAATGTGAGTAAAAATACGATAATAGCAGAGGAGAGCAGCGAAGTGAGCGAGACGGCGAGGAAGGTGAAGGGTTTATAGATGAGAGTGCTCCAGGTCATGGATCATGGCTTTGATATAACGCAGTAAACTGGACCGTCCGATTAGGTTTCTACATTTTTCTTTGAAAAGAGTTAGAAACGCAGCATTTCAATTAATGAGGATTATTTGCACCCCTTATGTAATTATGCACACCTCATTTTATATAAATCAAAAAAAATATAACATTTATGAGTATACCACAATGTGCGTTTTTACCATCTACACCTCTTAAACCCTAATTCCCAAATCTCTTTCCTACACCTGCATACTCCTTCTCCCTTATACTCCTACCCTTCTCTCCTACAATTCTTCTCCAAATTTCCCTTCGAATTTAAGCTCAATCAAAAAGCATCCTTCCATCTCTACACCACCACCACTACCCAAAAACAGATCAAAATGAGAGAGTGCATTTCAATCAACATCGGTCAGGCCAGAACATGGAGCCGACTGTCAGGAAACATGTTCCTCGTGCTGTGTTCTTGGATATGGAGCCGACTGTCATCGATGAAGGAGAATGAAGGGAAGAAGGAGAAAGGAGGGAAGATGTGGTAGGGTCATCGATTGAATTGGGATTCTTGAAGGATGAGTGAAGATGGGATAATTGTCGTCATGTAAGGGAAGAAGATGAAGGAGATGAAGGAGAGAAGGAGAAGGGAAAGAATTTGAGGCATAATGGTAGGGTCAGCTGGGGTGTCATTAGATTGAGTGATTTTTGAGTTTTTTGGATGTACTTAGTTAATTTTGATGTGCAACTAGTCCCCATCATTTCAATTCGATGATAGCAAGTGTTAGAGTTTAGAGCAACACCATGCTACACTAGATCTTATGAACATCTAACAACACCATACTACACTAGATCTATATTATATTGGGATTTATATGGGCATATTAAAAACAATTCTTGACTTTCTAAAAAATAATCGGTGATCAAGAAATAGAGTTTTAGATTTTGAATTAAAAAATAAAACCTAAACCTAAATCTAAATCTAAATCTAAATCTTATAGCACAAAACAAAGATTACTACATTTTGCCTTTGTCAAGAATATCTTGGCCCGTTGAGTATAACCGTGACACAAAACGTAGTTATAAAACGCACTGCCAAACCCGATCCTTATTTGTGAATATTGTTAAGTTCACGTTACATGGATCCCACTAAAGACACAAGCTATTGCGTACGTTCCTATGATTTACCAGTATACATTCAAAGTTCATGCTGCAATTCCATGGTTTTAATAAGAATATAAATTTGTGTAAATTTTATGAGCATTGAATTTTGTTATTTTTCATAAAATTACTAAAAATATTTATTTATTTTTTCATTTGTTATTTTCACATTTATGAGATACTTGGAATAATAATTTCTGACAATATTATATTATTTTAACATCTAATCTATAATTTGGACTCAAATGATTTTAATATACATGTGTGAGAGCATGGAAATGGTTTCTTTTAGTAATTGTTTTATTTTTTTTAATATCGTTGAAAAATATGTTTTTTATTGAAATCAAATATTTAACACATATATATCTAACCCAATCAATTTTCAACCGAACCACCTCTTATTGGATCCGGGGTCATCCACCTCTTATTTATTGATAGTAATTGTTCTTTTTACTTCTTCCTCAATTTTCGTTTTCAATATATAAGTTTTTAAGGCTGTTGAAAATTACAAGGGTAACAAAATAATTATATATGCCTTTTATTTTCTATAAGCCAATAATAAAATGATTTTGTTTCATTTTTTAAGAGGAAAATAATAGTATGTAATAGCACAACCACCCCTAATTTCCTCGCTCCCGCAAATTCATCAACCGAAGACCCGACGAGACCTTTATCGAAAATCTAAAATCCGCAGCCACTTTCTACTCTTCGACCGATCGTCATAGTCTTCGGCGATTCATGGCCCCTCCATCCGATCCCTCTCGCTGGTGAGTTATGTCAAAATACACACGCTCATGCCTAGATGCGTTTATCATGTCTATGGATCTATGTATTTGCCTATATGTGTTTCAATTCGTGTGCACGATTTCTGTATAAGGGAGCCTAATGCTGCCGCGAGGAGGCAAAACAGAGGACCCCCGTTCAAGTTCTTGGTTCCTCTGGTTTACGCTCCAATTCTCCCTCTTAGTAAGTTCAATTCATGAATGTTTTGATGGTTTTTTTTTCAATACGGCATTGATTTTATGGTATTTGATTTTTGTTTTCAGTACGACTCTCTCTGAGGAGGAATCCAGTCTTGAGGGATCGCTTGTTTTTCGGTGTCTTGGTTGGTGCATTTGCTCATGGCGCTTATTTGGTGTATCCTTTTCTCCCCTTCAATTTGGTCGCGTTGTAGTGCTGTTTCATTCTAACCTTTTTGGTTTTTCAAAAATTTGTCTCCCTATATGCTGTGAATTTAGTCAAACTAGTAGCTTAGCTTTGCCGCATGAGTTATTGCTGTATTTTATTTGCGTATATAAAGTCTAGATTCTCATTCCCCACCACTGTGGTTATCAATATGAGCTATTCGTTGCATATTCTCCTTTTTTCGTTATTGTATTGGGAAATCCCATTTTCATTGGCAATCATTTTCAAAGGTTTTATATATCGGCATGTGTATATATTTATACCATTTGGCAGATACAACAACGAGCCAATAGTTGATATTGAACTAAGGAACGCCTGAATGCTGGCCTTAGCTAAGCTGAGGAAATGTCAGCAGTCCAGAGCGTATTGATTGTGGTAAAAGATTGAAGGGGTAGTTTTGGACATACTTCTACAGTGAATTTATACATGGCTGTATATCGTTTTACTTTGGTACATTCTTGTATATGGGATTTCTTGTTGTGAAGAAAAAATATTTGGGTGGGGAAGGGGGAAGTTTGTGGGATAATCGGATTTACTTCTACAAATGTAGGTATTTTGTATTGACATTTTATTCTTTAGATGATTTTTGTGATATATTTTCTTATCCGGGAATTGATTGATATTCTATATGATATTTGTTCATATTCTTAAGATGGTTTTATTGTCACCTATACGACATCATATTATTTATCATTGTCGTCCCTGCACACATCTAAAAAACATTTTAGATTGTTTGGTTATTTGCCCTTTTTCTCAATTGTACTGAGAATATGATTACCTTGCCTTTCTGTTTTCTTCCACCATAATCCTTTGGCAGAAGTTTGTAATAGATGCAAGTTTAAGGTGCTTTTCACTACCTTATATTCACTTAAGCTTGAGGGCTTTGTCAGCAGTTGTAATAATTTTATCTTTTACTTTGCCTTGGTTGGCCGTATGGCGAGCCAATCAGACCCTTTGTGACTGTTTATACTGCTCTCTTGAGATGCGACTTGCGAGCAAAGCATATTTATGTGTTTTTTTTTTTTTTTAATTTCTTTGCTCGAGTACGCTCATTTTCAAGGATTTTTCCAGTTTTGTTCCTTTTCCTTAATGGAGTTCATCAGATCCGATACGTACGATGCTGAGAGCAAGTGAATTCTGTTGAGAATATGATTGCTCACAATTCTTCTACATTTTTTGTATCAATTTAGAAGCCAAAGCAAAGCAGCTGGTTGTTTTGGTATGCAAAGAGTAACTTAGTCTCGATTTGGACCATACATTGCTTATTTAAATTTGGAAATATAGCGGCATATTATACACCCCTTGGGATCACAGGTTTTCCGAAGGAATAATTATTTGACAAGCAAGCTATGTGGAGTTACTGCTTTCTCTGTGGTTGATATGTTGCTACTATTTGTTATTTTTTGGTTCAGAAAATAAAATTTAGGCATGGCGT
The DNA here is from genome assembly GCF_013401445.1 of Tripterygium wilfordii. Classification (NCBI taxonomy): domain Eukaryota; kingdom Viridiplantae; phylum Streptophyta; class Magnoliopsida; order Celastrales; family Celastraceae; genus Tripterygium; species Tripterygium wilfordii. The sequence continues at coordinate 16,052,906 of NC_052235.1, forward strand.
GCTAAATTGCGCTATAGTGTTTCGCAGCGACATATCTTACAGTCCTTGTGAGTTTGTCATCATTTTAAAATCAGTTGATTCTGCTCATTATGAGAAATATTACATTGATTTATTATGGTTGCCAATAGCTAGAAACTTGATTGCGGTAACTCTTACGCAAATAGGAGGTCGTGAGTTCAAGTTACATGAGTGTTTTCATTATCGCAATATGCGAGGTGGGCCTTTGCTCAGCTCAACGTATTGGTGTTATCTTCCCGCATTGGGCCTTGACCTAGGTCTCAATTGGTCCATCGGGGTTGCGGTTTAGCCATGTGGCTCGAGGTTTACCAGTCAGTTGTCCGGTTGATAGCTTGGTGGATTCCACGTTACCAAAAGGTGTAAAAACTTTCGGGACCAGGATCACCTATACCTCTTTTTGGGCTGGAATGACAGATTCTTTGGCAATATCCTTGTTGGAGATGGTGAGTTGGAAAACATAGCACGAGTTCTATGCTCTTGTAAGTGTGTTATTTGCTTGGGCGAGCTTTAGAGGTTGGGGATCCAAACCTTGCCGCATGGCGCAGGTTGTGAGGGTCCCAGCAACTTAAGTTAGAGGAGGCTGAGGAGTTCACTGTGTGCTTTTTTTTTGTAAGTTGGAAAAAGTCTTGCAAGCATGAGGACGATGGGGGCATAGGGCTATGAAAGAGCTGCTGCTCTCTTGTTAAGTTAGTAAAACTCTCCCATTGTCAACGACTCTATGACTGTCACCTACTAAACACTTGTGCAGATTATCAATGACCCCTATCAACAAATTATTGATTGTAAATTTTGTCCCTTACGTTTGAATTTCATTCCTATAAGGGTATGAGGTATACATATAGGGTATGAGGAAGCCACTCCTGCACTGTACTTTAATACCATCATGTGGATTTCAGTGGTCATTTGGATCGGTCTTGTTTCAAATCCAGAGATTAGGAATAGATAAAATTTGGTTCATTTTTATTGGATTTATTGGTATGTACAACTTTGTTAAGAGCATCCACAATGGTTTAAAATTTAACATTGTTAACAACACTTTTTGAAAAAATATAGTGCTATACCATCACAATGGATAGAATGGAGTGTATTTCAAGTACTTGAAATGTTACTTTTTTGATAAGTATAGCGCTATATGTACACAATGAGTAAAAAATGACACTTGGTCAAGTTACTATGTTCTTGGATTTAAGGGTCTGCTAGTTCATCAATTGTTGTTGAACTTGCAGAATTGAAAATGTATGGTGGTTAATTTACTTTCTACCCTAAAAATTGTATGTTTGATTATGAGATATGAATGACTTAGCCTTAAAATTTTCTTTTATCCTCTGTTTCTTCTATGGTATTGCCTGAGATGCTTAATATTTGTGATAGTATTTCTTTGACATTAAGGATTTGGGTCCTCTCCGGTATTTTCTTGGTATTGAGGTTGCTCGTTCTCGCCGTGGTATATCTCTATCCCAGAGAAAATATGTTCTTGATCTTCTACAAGATACTGGTATGCTTGGTTGTAAACCTGCCTCTACTCATATGATTCCTAAGAAAATTTAGTTGTAGACAAAAGATACTTGAGAGTTGGAGTATGTATATAGTTGATGAATAGTGAAGAGAGTGATGATGAAAAGGAAGAGAGAGATGATGAAAAGAAAGAGAAAAGATGAAAATGAAGAAAGATGATAAAAAAGAAGAGAGAAAAAATAGAGAAAATGAGTATGGAGTGTTGGAATGTATGGAGTGTTGATGAGTAATGTATATTATGGGATTCACTTATCCAATTAAATTGTGTCACGTAGGAGAGAGGAGAAGAGAAAATGATTTGGGAGTGCTAGATATTATAAACACTACTGTGGATGCTCTAAGTAGGTTGACAACACTTGTTAAGTAGGTATGATCCTGACAACACTAGTGGGTGAGCATGTCGGTATAATCTAAAGAAAATATCCTTTAGATCTGATTGTTCACATTTACCTACTTTTTTGAAATTAATTGTAGTTTTGACCATCTCCATTATCAAACGAGAAAATGCTTGGTGGGTTATCATGAATTTAAAACACCTCAATTTTATTTTCTTTTTTTAAATATCACATATAATTATGTTTTATTTTTTTTTAAATATCACGTAGAATTATGTTTGCGATTGAAATTAAACATTGAACACATATGATTAACTTAATAAATTGTCAATCAAACCAACTCTAATAAGCTAAAACACCTTAATTGATTTATAATTAAGGCTCTAGAAAACGACATGCAAAATTAAGCTTGGAACTCATGTCCAAGTTGGTCTTGTCCTTTCATGAGGCGCACATAGAGATTGACTCTACTTTATATTCAATTTGAAAGAAAAGACAAAAAACACCCGCACCACCTCACCACACCACACCAAAATATCGTTGGTTTCTTTAGTTTCATTTCATTTCAAAGGTGCAATTATATGAATTGTCTAGCACCTACAATATAAAGTAGTTATGTTAATTATGTTTTTGACTTGAGTTTGTGTAAACCAAAATACCTTTTGCTGCAAAACTTTACTTTACACGTCCATTAATACGACTACTACTAGTGTATAAGGTCCAATATTGACTACTAAGTACTATCTATCTGACTATCTGGTAGGACCAGTGTAATTAATCCTTCTTCCTTGTTTCTTCGACATCCAATGGTATATATGCAAGCCTACCAACAACGAACTACGCTACCAAATAATAAGGTGTTAGGTGCATGCACGGACCTTGTTTCTCATGATCAAGGGAAGGCAAATTATCTTGAATAATCTATACTTCATACGCATTCATGTATGATGTATGCATATGCTTTCTTTGTTAAAAGAAAAAAGAAAAAAGAACGGAGCTTGACACAACACAACTGTTTTTGGGTAGTATATATATAGATGAATGGTTGCGCTTTAGCATTGAAATTACTAAGCTAGACAATGATAAATTAAATTAAAATTTTTCATACAATTATATATGGTGATAAATTATAATTCTTTCCCTTTCCTTTGTGTCTTTCACCACCCACAAAAAAGATTGGTTCTAGTGCCTCACTAGCTAAATTTATGATTACACAACTAAGTCTAGCTAAGATGTGGCAATTAGCCATAGGGATTTGCATAATTAATTGGTTTATTATATATATATTGCTTCCATCCATCAATAGGAGATTTTAAGTCTCCCACTCCTGAGTAGTGCACTCAACTTGCTCTATTTTTAAATTACAAAAGAGGCAGCCATACATCATTCAACATGTTCTCTATCGACCATCTGCCTCCTCATAAAACTAACCAAAAGTCTAAAGGGCTGGCTGTTCATTTTTATTCTTTATTGATTAATTAATAAATACAAAGTATGTGAGATTTTGATTATTAGATAATGTATTCAACAACTATTTTTTTTTGTGTACAAGTACAAATACAATATACGACACACCACCAGATCAAGCCCAGGAAAGTACAGGTGTTAACAGGCCTCACGCAAGAGACACAAACCAAGCTCACGCAGGGGCAGACTAAGCCCACACACCTTATTATAAATATTCAAGAGGAGACACAAACCAAGCTCACGCAGGGGCAGACTAAGCCCACAAACCTTATTATAAATATTCAAGAGGAGGTGAGATTAGAACCCACGACCTGAGTCAGGGACATACAAAGTCATTGCCACGCAACCAATGGCTCATTTGTGTATTCAACAACTATTGAATCTTTAAAAAAAAAAAAAACACGTCATATGCTTTGTATTCAACGGTTAAGAATCATTCATATTTTTCATCCATTTTGTTATTAATGAATTTGATTTTTTTTATCCAACACAAAATATAACATTAGATTCAAAATCATTGACAAATTATCATTTATTATTATTATTTTTAGATTTGACAATGAAAGCTTGTTGTTAAATTGCCAAATTATTGGGCCTAAAATTGGACTTATATACGAAATGGTTGGGAGGTCCTCGCAACCATGCATGACTGGTGACTCGTGAGTTTGGTCCTTTTCCTTTGATACATTATGTATATCTCTATATCGAATGGTCAAATTGGTCGTGGGATCGATCTTAAATGTACAATAAGTCAACTATGCTACAGAATTGTGCTTCGGGTTTGACATTTTTTCAAAAAAACATTATAAAAAAAAAAGAGAATAGGTATAGGTTGCGAAGGGATGACAATGTCACATGGGTTTCCAATTTCCATGTGTTCCCTACTGATATGTATTAATTAACGGGATAAATACACAGACTTATATGTATATGTATGTGATTTTTATTTCACCAAACAATTAATGGGATAAATACACACACTTTTGAGTAACTACTAGTCTACTATGGGCAAGTTCAAATTTTTTATTTTTTATCAGAGGTCAGTTCAATTTTATATACACAATTATTCTTTTAAGATGACCATCATTGCCTATTGGTTCCTTTTTGTATAACCACTTATTAACCACTATTCACTTTTAAGTAATTGAGAGTATTAAATTTTTGATATTCTACTTTTAAGTTTAGGGTACCCGAATAACAATGTCATCGATTAACTCCGAACAGACTAAACAAAAACATAAAGACAACAACACATATGGATTGAACCAAGAATCTTGGATTTCCCTGCATTAAGAAAGGCCATCTCCACCATATCTAAGAGTCACATCACTGTGTGTCATGGAACACACCAGCAGAATCGGTATTGTGAAGAATCCACGACACTTGAATGAGAATAACCATAGCTCATCTCCATAAGAGACGGTGTGGTGAATAAACTTTACGTATTCTTTATTGACCATAACAATGATTATAGACTAGATTTATGAACCAGCAACAAATCAATAAAACTAAAATGATATACTATAAAAGGTGTATGGAAGAGGAGATGGTGGTCTCCTCCTCATATATGTGCAACGGGCGAAACTTTGGTTGAGAAAAAACTGGGTGGCTGGGACCTGCTATAAATTTTTTACAGCAGGTCCCGCTGTAATGACTCTAAAGGGATTAAAAAAAAATTATTTTATTTTTAAAAAATTATGAATGTGTTTTGATCAGGTTTACGAGTGTAATGGTATATTTTTTGTCTCATATAAAAATTAAATTGAACATGAAAAAGAGATGAAAATTGTAAACCGTTGAATATAAACCCGTAACATTATATGTCTATCTTGTGATGAATTTGATTTTTGTTTGGGATGAAAATTATACCGTTAGATTCGTAAACACGATCAAAACACATTCATAATTTTATTTTATTTTTAAAAAAAATTTAAACACTTCTTATTTATTAAAGTGGGGTCTGCTGTAAAAAAAATTACAGCAAACCCCCGGTATCCAAAAAAAACTTTAGAGAGAGGGGAGGTGGTTAGGGTTTGTAAATTATAGGAATAAAAAGGGGATTTTTTTTTTAAATACAACATAGAATATATAAATTGAAGCAACAAATATATAAATTGATGATGGATAATATTATTTACCAAAAATGACATGATCGGTGTATTCCACGGTCGAGCCCGCCAATAGCAAGAATGCTTCCACCCTTTAAGGCACACTTGACGAAGTCGGATTGAGAAAAATTTGGAGATTTGGTGGTTTTACTTTTTTTTTTATTTTAATGAGAATAATACGTACTATATTATGTATGATCATCAATTCATCACATATATATATATATATATTTATGTTGAAAGGAAATCAAATGACAGAGTTAATTAATAATTAATATTGGTAAATGACGGAAGAAGAAATTCAAAAAATGAGTCGTAATTAACAAAGATCTGATTGATTTGGTCTTAATCTGTCACACAAAATTGGAAACAGCCCTATTAAACCCAACAAAAAAGGCAAGCCTTAATTTTCGGAAAAGAAAAAAATAAAATAAGTCCTTTAAATGGGTTTGGTTATTCCCATCGGCAGTCGGCGGCTAACGTCACAAGACAAGCACGTGACCTCAAACTCCTTTTCACGCCCTTCTGGGGTCTGCGTGAACATTCAATCAGCGCCAAACCCAATTGGAAAGTCCGTTATAATCGCTTCTATCCCAAAGGAAGTAGGGGCAAACAAGTAAATCTACGAATCCTAATTTGGACCCATCACAGGGAATTAACTGTAAATTTAAAACAAAACCAAAGTTTGCTTGTATGATTTTCAAGGAAACGACAGGGGCGTGCCACTCAATAGTCAATTCTCAATATAAAGAGGAGAAACCAACAACAACTAAGAAGAACAAGGAGGAGAAGGAGGAAAACATAACATAACGTATTATAGAATAAGAAGAAGAAGACGAAGGTTTTATCGTCTAATTAGCAATATATGGATGGCCTGCGAAACAGAGGAGTGTTTGGGGTGTCTGTTTGTGGGCAAGAGGGGATAGAGCAGATGTCAAGAGATGGAAGCCATTACAGTCTCTCTAATGGGATTCTGCCGTCTCTTGGAGCCAGGAGTAACCGCCGAGTCAAGCTCAGGAGATTCATTATTTCTCCTTATGACCGTCGATACAGGTGACCATCAACAATGCCGTCTTTGTTTTCCCTTCTTCTTCTTGTCTTTCTTCTCGGATTCAAATTTTGTCCTTTTTCTAGCGCCCTCTATTTAGTGACATGTAACTGACATAGCTGGCTTCTTCTTCATATATTTTTTTTAATGTTATTATCCTTGTTGCATTATTTTGGTGAGTACATGTGGCAAAGACGGTGAAGGACATTAATTGTCTTGTATACTATAGTATTTTGAGATTTTGACACTTTGTTTGTATCAGAAGTCGATGAATTTCTTTAGTTGTTTGATTCCATCTGCGTTAATTATTTTTTACACTGCTTCTTAAAGTTTGTTCTTTTGTTTTTATTGGGATTTTTTAAGTGACTTCAATGTGTTATTTATTTTCTACCTTTTCTTTTGCCCCTTTTGGGTGTTTAGGGGGAAAGATCACTGTAGATTTTCTTCCCCCATTTTGTTTTATGATGAGAATTAATGTCTTTCATCCGCTGGGAAGTATGGGGATATTAAGTTTTTATTTCTAAGATCCTCTGTTTCTTTCAATGCAACGGCGTATGTATTAAAAACGTTTCTCCACACGGGTTTTGAATGTTGAAACTGTATTTTGTTGAAGTTTCCCAGTTGGTGGCCATGAGATTTTTCTGGTGGACTTCTTTGGAAAAAGGGACGCATTGTTTTGACCCAGAATGAGAGAGAGAGACTGCTGACTGCAGTGAATTTTAGAATATTTTTAGGTAATAATTCAGTTCCAAAATTAGCTGAAATTCAAACGATTCTTGCAGGTTATGGGAAACATTCTTGGTTATTCTGGTGATATACACTGCTTGGGTTTCCCCGTTTGAATTCGGATTCCTCAAAAAGCCACAGCCGCCACTCTCCATTACAGACAATGTTGTCAATGGATTCTTCGGTATTGACATTGTTCTCACCTTCTTCGTAGCTTACCTTGACAGAGCCACCTACTTATTTGTTGACAATCCAAAGAAAATCGCTTGGAAGTACATACGTTCCTGGTTGGTCCTCGACGTCATCTCCACAATCCCTTCAGAGCTTGTTCAGAAACTCTCCCCTGAATCATTCAGGTCTTATGGCTTGTTCAATATGCTCCGACTTTGGCGTCTCAGAAGAGTTAGTGCTCTTTTTTCCAGGTATAGTTCCAGTTCATCTCAGTGGCACTTGGATCCTTTTGGTTATGATTCACCCATATAATGTTTTTTCAAGCAGATTGGAGAAAGATAGGCACTATAACTACTTCTGGGTTCGATGCGGTAAACTTATTTGTGTGAGTTAAAGACCTTTGCTTCTTTACATAATAGAGATGCATACATTTTCTTATGCAACGCAGTATCCTATAATGATTTGGATTCTGTATACAGGTCACTTTTTTCGCAGTTCATTGCGCCGGATGCTTTTACTATAACATTGCCGCAAATTATGGTGACCCTGCAAGGACCTGGATTGGGTCATCCTTGGGAAGTGATTTCATTCAAAAAAGTGTGTGGAGTCGGTACGTGACTTCGATTTACTGGTCTATCACTACCCTGACGACTGTTGGCTATGGAGACTTGCACCCTGTCAATACAAGGGAGATGATCTTTGACATTTTCTTTATGCTCTTCAATCTTGGATTGACAGCTTACTTGATTGGAAACATGACCAATTTGGTTCTCCATGGGACTAGTCGAACTAGAAGATTCGTTAGTAAACTTGTTCTAACTTTTTTTTTATTTGGCATTCGACGTATTTTCAAACTAAATTCTCAGTAACTGTCTGCTTATGACGTCCAGAGGGATACCATACAAGCTGCTTCAAGTTTTTCCCAGAGGAACCAACTGCCTCCTCGCTTGCAAGATCAAATGCTAGCACATTTATGTTTAAAATTTAGAACAGATTCAGAGGGACTGCAACAACAAGAAACTCTTGATTCCCTTCCTAAAGCAATTAGATCAAGCGTTTCACATTATCTTTTCTACTCTCTTGTCGATAAGGTCTACTTATTTCGTGGGGTTTCTAACGACTTGCTTTTTCAGCTGGTAAGTTTACTAAAACATGCTCAGTTTTTTCTGTCAATATTTTTATTCATGGTGGATGGTGGATTGTGTTAGTAATTACTATTTTTATTACATGAAATTTTTTTGAAGGTGTCAGAGATGAAAGCCGAGTACTTTCCTCCCAAAGAAGATGTAATCCTGCAGAATGAAGCGCCAACAGACTTCTACGTACTTGTCAGCGGTGCTGTGGTAAAAAATTATATCCCCTTCACTTTGGTTACCATTACTTTACTTTTTTGTTCCTTTGGTTACGTTGTCTTGAATTCATATTTTCATTTCATACAAAATTTCCAATTTATAAGCTCTCATATTTGAATTTCTCCAACAGGATCTACTGGTTCTGAAAAATGGTGTTGAACAGGCAAGTTTAATCACTGAAACGTGAAAAGATAGTCAGACTCATACATATCAGAGAATTAGTTCCACCACAAAGAATATGCTGGATTAAATTATGTTGATTTATTGCAGATTGTAGGAGAGGCAAAAACTGGTGATGTCTGTGGTGAAATTGGTGTCCTATGTTATAAGCCACAGCTCTTCACAGTGCGGACCAAACGACTGAGCCAGCTTCTACGGCTGAATCGCACTACATTCCTGAATATTATCCAGGCCAATGTTGGAGATGGAACCATAATCATGAACAATCTCCTTCAGGTCTGTATATTTTAGTTCTCAAGTCAGTAACATCTGATAGAAACCTCAGCTGTATTCTTGAGTTCTTATTTGACTAGTGTGACGTCCTTGTAACAGCATCTGAAAGATTGCAAGGACCCAATTATGGAAGGAGTTTTACTGGAAACAGAGAACATGCTTGCTCGGGGTAGAATGGACTTGCCACTCAGCATATGTTTTGCTGCATTAAGGGAAGACGATTTATTGGTGCATCAGCTGTTGAAACGAGGACTAGACCCAAATGAGTCGGACAACAATGGAAGGACAGCTCTGGTATACTAGACAATGTTCGCTTCACATTTCGATAATGCATCAAAGTCTTATAACAATCACATAATGATGTTTATGTTTGTAAAATTAGCATATAGCAGCGTCTAAAGGTAGCGAGAACTGTGTGCTTCTTCTGCTGGATTATGGGGCAGATACGAATAGTAAAGGTATTTTCTAGTCCATTACTAGATCATAACCAGTTTCAATTATACTTTAAGTAACCAGTTTCAATTATGCTTTTTCATTGTTGCTTTTTTTCTTTTTCTTTTTAGCTTCTTTTATAATTGCTTCCTTGCTTCTTCAACTTTTAATTATTTGAAAGTAGTTGTTGGATAGTCTATTTGAGATTATATCAATAATCAAACATGATTATTTTCAATAGAAAGCTTCAAATTACACATAGTGGGCTCCTTTATCAGTAATCGTCCATTACGATTAAGACGTATATCTGTCTCTTTTCTGGCCTTGAAATATTTGGATATTCATTGTTGTTATGTGTTGACCTTGGCAAATCTAAAAACTGTAATTTTTGCTGTTTTCTTCAAATCTTACAATACTAGTTGACAAATATGCGAGGCATCAATGAGGTTTTGCTGACATAACAATGGATTTCCTCATTGATTATCATATGATGTGATGTAATGCATTAGTCCTTCATCGTACCTCTTAAGTTTTCTTACACTTGTAACATCTTTATCTGAAATTTTAGACTAATCTTGTCGGCTTACCATAATTTTCTTTTGTTTAAACTTAGTTTTTGATGTCCATTATGTATATATCAGATTTTGATATTTTATACATACATTATTGGTCTAGCATGCGTGTCAAATCCAGTGATTATACTGTCGTTTATACACAGAACATGCATGATTTAGCCATCTTGATAATTTTTCAAATGTATATGTCATCTGCAAAGGGTAGTAGTAAGAAGTCTTCTTCAGATATTATTTAAAACCTTCTAATATCAACTGGTTGGCAACCTGTCCGTTCTAAAATATCATGTGTGCTTAATAAGTCAAAGCAAATGAATCTATCTTCTCTTGATATGTCAACTTTTGTTACAAAATTTATTGTCAAGTTGCTATGAAATGTTTGTTTGTAGCATGCCTTGTGCACCAACTGTTATGGGGAGTTATTACAGTTAATGACAGAATCCTGAATGATAAAAGTTAATTTACTGACAGATTAACATATATGTTTTTTCATTGTGAACGTTGCTTTGATTGTGCTCTTTAGCAGTTTACTTAACACTTGAAACCAGTTACTAAAAATGATTCAACAAAATTTGCATTTTAAGCAGATTCGGATGGGAATGTCCCTCTATGGGAGGCAATGCTGGGTGATCATGAACCAGTAATCAAGTTGTTAAAGGACAATGGTGGAGACATAAACTGTGGAGAAGTGGGTCAGTTTGCTTGCACTGCTGCTGAGCAAAACAACTTAGACTTGCTCAAGCAAATTGTTCTGTATGGAGGGGATATCAGATGTCCTAAAAGCAATGGAACAACAGCTCTCCATGTTGCTGTTTGTGAAGACAATGTTGAAATAGTGAAATACCTCCTAGACCATGGTGCCAATATGGACGAACCAGATGTTCATGGTTGGACTCCAAGGACTCTGGCAGATCAACAAGGACATGAAGAAATAAAATTTATATTCGAATCTCGTGAAGAGCCGAAAACTCAGTCTGTTGTCAAAATTCCAGAACAACGGCCACAGCAGCAGAGTATTCGCTTCCTTGGTAGGTTTACAAGTGAACCAACCATCCGTCCTCCATCCCAGGAAGGCACATTTTCGAATACGGATAGATCTTGGAGCCAATCCCGTCCGAGGCGAAGGACTAATAATTTCCACAACTCACTCTTTGGGATAATGTCAGCTGCCCACAATACGGAGAAAGACACGCTCTTTTCGCATAATGAGGCTAATGGCACCGGAAAGTATGGTGGAAGTAACCCTTGTAGGGTGACCATTAGTTGCCCACAAAAAGGAGAAGTTGCAGGAAAATTAGTCTTACTTCCTAAGACCTTTCAAGAGCTACTTGAGATGGGTTTGAAGAAATTTGGATTCTATCCAAGTAGAATTCTAGTCAAGGATAGTGCTGAAATTGATGATATAGAGGTTATTCGAGATGGTGATCATCTTATATTTGAAAGCAATCAGGGTATGCAAGAAAAGAATTGTCACGTCTCCCAAAAAGAAGGGGAGTTGTAGTCGACTCATTTCCTTTTGTTTTTTTTTTTTTGCATGGTTCTTCTCTGTAAGTGCCACTGGAGATGTATAAGTTCGTCTCAAAAAGAAAAATGAAAGAGAAAATTTAATGAAATTCATGCAGTGAAATGTCCATATTCAAACTTACAACTCGGTAACCACATGCCTTTAGATTTCCATAAATCTCTGATATGTGATATATTACCTTTGGCAACTTTTCGCTTCTCCACGTAAACTTGATTCGTAGATGATTCCAGGCCTAGTCATTAGTCTTCTCCTGATTCTTCATCCAAGGGCTGAACCTGCATCAATGCTGAAAAGATTCACTTGGCATTGTTAAAAACATTGATTTGTTTCCAACCCCAGTTTTTTGCTCAAACAAACATGCAGAGTGGGAGCAATATATCAGATTCTTGCCTGAATGTGCTTTTCTGCACCAAAGCTTCTAGATCTCAGCTTTAACTCTCCTCTGCTGCTTGTCAACTCATCCAGTATCTCAGAATCATCTGATTCTGCTTCACTGTCGTCATCTCCTGAGTCCTGATTGATTTTCATATGAGACCTGCAACCGGGAAAAACAGATGTTCCAGCATTTTACTACAATGTCTCTCTTTTCCTGTACCATAAGACCATGTTCTAGCCTTTCTACTCTTTATAGCACCAAAGAGTAAGCCAAAGGTGAATAGAATACCCAGCAACCCATTTACATATAGCCATGGATATTGGTACATCACTGAACTTGGATCCTCATCTTTAGTGATTTTGAACTCACTTACAATCCCATGCATTTCATGTACAAATTTTCAAATTTCAATCGACCTTACTTTTCAGCCAGTACAGACTGATCAAGACACTAAAGCATAAATATGCATACCTTCAGAGCTTGTTGAAGGAATAGAACTGCAATTAACGTGCCAAAAGTTTCCCCAGCAATCCTTGTAAATTTGGTGATGACTGTGCAAGCATTAAATATTGCAAGAAGAAAGAGTAGGACAGCAGGCCAGACACATACCCTACAAAAATTTTAAAGTTATTCCTATACTTATATATACAGGCTATTTGCAACTGAAGAAATATTCCTGTTAATACCATCCAGACCAAGCCAATAACAACTTCTTTCCAAGATCTTCCCTTCCCTTCCCTTAGTAAAACTGTATAAGTAGGTATACATTATAAGTTATAACAGTGGGCTCTGCAACTCCAACAATCAAGAGAGGCTGCCCACCCAATATTGAGTGAATGATGCCACATATAGCTGTGGAAGCCCTGTGCTCAAGCTTCCATCTGAGAAGAGCCGGGAAAAAAAAAATGAAGAAGAGGAGTGCATTGATGTCTACACTCTACACAATGTGATCGATCAGATAATTCAAATGGCAAAATGTAGAGGACCTATTTCTCTCCTTAGTTGCTCTCGGAAAGCAATAACTGGAAGAGCAGATGCAAAGAATATGTACATAGCCGGAGCCAGTAGCCTGACAAACAGATACCACCAATATTACATGAAAGGTAGATGAAGTTTACACAACAAAAAAGAAAAAAAGAAAAGATTGAGAAAAGAAATCGAGGGGAACCTGGGACCGGAGCAGAGTGCAGCAGGCCAATCTTGTTTATAACAGGCTTTTCTCCCTTTGAAGTCCTCAATAATCCCTTTGAAAGGGGATCTAACATTGTCCGTTGCTGAATCCAATAACACATAATTAAAACAACTGGTCTGTTTTTTTCCTGTGTAAATATAAGAAGGAACTTCCTCTACAAATGCATGATCCATGGACAGTCTATACTATATATTAAAATGGGTGAGGCAAGCCTGGCTTGCCCACACCTGTCCAATTCTCTTAAGAGAGCGAGTGAGAGTTTTCGCACTCACGCAGGTGGATTTCTTTTGTTGGGTTTTTATATGCATTTGATTTTGACGCAGTATAGAAAAAATTATCAAAACCCACTACATTTTTTACTACTATAAAATTGAACCTGATCAGAAGATGATCGGAGCTTGGACAATGTTGTGGATGATCAAAAGGAGGTGAAATTATTTCTTTCTATATATATGAACTTTTAACGAACTCAAGAAGAAGCTTAACTGGAAAATAGATTACATGCTCTGGTTGTTCTTATTACCAAAATATTCATCACGTTTGATGTTGGGATGTCCGTCGTTTACTATACCAAGACTAGACAACATAGAAAAGCTTCACAAATGCCCAGGCCTGTTCTATTAGTTGTTACCACTTCTATTAGTTGTTACCACTTCCGGTACTGGTGGCCTCGGAACGCATGGTCCGTTATCAAAAACTATCTGTAACTCTAATTGATCTTTCCTGCAACTTCCTAAAATAATTTCTTATTGTCGAGCACAGTTACTGTTATCTATAGTAGAAAGGTCAACCCAAGTCCGTACAAACGAAGTCCACATCACGAAATGGGAAATTCCATCAGAAGATCATCCCCGTTTGGCTTAGCGTTTAGGACTCATTAGTTGATGGAAGGTTGCTTGGCGTCTTTAAACGACGCTCGTGAAATGTGTAAAGAGCAGTGGCTGACAATCAGATCAAAACTCGAAACAAAAGTCGAACCACATTCAGTCATCACTCAAGCTTAGAACAATGTTTCCCGAGCGTCAAGTAAAAGGAGAATAATCTGTGACATAATTCAAAAAAAAAAAAAAAAAAAAAAACACCGCCAGCGGCAATTTCTCCCAAGCAGGAACTATATGTTCTCAAAGATACAGGAAGGTTGATTCCCAACTTACAAAATGATTTAACCATCGGACATCAGGAAAGGACTGTGATTCCATACAGGGAATATAAGTAGCACATAATATCGTGTTCCTTCAAAGATAATTCTACAATTACTTCCATAGCTTCCGCAATGACATGTTCTTCTCTGTCTCCTTTTTCATCACTTTGGCCACTGCCATCTCAAAGTCTTCTTGTGTCACATGAACCCGCCTCTCTCTTAAAGCAAACATCCCTGCCTCTGTGCACACAGCCTGTAAGATAGAAAAAGAGTAACCCGTGTTCATATCAATCAAGTTCAGCTAAAGAAAAAGGCCTGGAACTTGTATCAACCTAATAGCGATGGAACAAAAAGATACGACCACCCTTGAATGTTAATCTAAGCTAATCATGTTTGATCCATTCCCTAATCTTAAATGGAACTCACAAGTCCATTTTGCCCAAAGGCTGCAGCTATATAAACTAGTGTTTCTAGGTTAATATCAGCCATTTCTCATGTACACGCTAATTTCCATCATTTGGGTTTCAACTGAGATATTAGATCTAGCAAAACAGCAGCTGCAAAAATACCACCACCTATGAAGCACGGACATGGACACGAGTGTCGGACACGACACTGCACAGATACGCCGACACGGCAATTCTCAAAATTCTAAGGATACGACACGTCAAGGACACGGCAAATAAATATTAATTAAATATATTTTTAAATTTAATTCATATAAATATCCAACTATAAATCAAAATATTATAACATCATATTAATCAAAAGATCCAAAAATAATTATTAATTTCATGCATCTAAATCTTCAATTGGATATTCTTCAATATTCTCCATCCGTCGGTCATCAAAAATAACAGCTTCTAACTCTGGTTCATCAAGTGACAAATTGGCTATTTGAAGAACTCCAAAAGGGTTAGGAGTTCTAAAAGTGTTTAAGAGAATATTGTTCTTTTTATCAATTTCTAAAAGGGTTAGGAGTAGTCGTTTTGATCCATTTTTAATAGGATTAGGAATTGTCAACTTTAAAGTTGACCATTTAAAATTAAATATTTTTGTTTTGGAGTGTCGGACACGCTTGCACCGCGTGTCCGACAATAAATTTTAAAATTCAAATAAGCAAGTGTCGGGCAAGTGTCGTGCAAATGCAAGTGTCCGTGCTTTCCTGACCACCACCAAGCCCTCCATGTCAAAGGAGAGGCAGATCAACAAACAAACAATGAAAATCAGGTGTGTGCTTTGGGTGGCACGTGTCAAACATGGCTCAAACAACTTCATAAGTATTGGCTCTCCCCATCCACCACAGAAAATCCAAGTTCAATTGGAAACACTGAACCTGAAATGGACATGGGCAGCTATATCTGAAATAGAACACCAATAAATTAGATCCAAAAACCTTTTCGTGGAGAAGCTTTTTTGATAGCCATATAATTCACTGTTCTGTTCTAAATTTAAGTTGTTTCCACTCGGTCCTGACAAATTGTGAGATACATTAAAACAAGTTCAACCAAGGTTGTTAAAAATGGGACTCCAAGGTCAACTTCTCAGCAAATCAATGCAAACAGTGGCACTGCTCTATTGGGGCATATGAGTTTTTATATGGCTCCAATTTTAAAATCATATATTTCAAAAATCAAAAAGATAGTGCAAGCCAATACATGAAAACATGATTGAAAAAAAGAAAGATCAACAGCTTTCTGTGATGAATAATCTAAAAGGTAAACAACTCTTGTGCATGAGGCTCCCGCCGTGAACGAGGTTGGGAACAAGCAAGATGTACACAGACCTTACCCCCACATAATATGTACTGAAATCGAACCTATAACCTCTAGATTGCACCCCTGCAACTCTACCACTAGGTCACATGTTCGGCTTTGGGATGAATAATCTAAATGCACAAAAATTCAATTTTCATGCTCATACCAGCCATTATTGATAATGATGGAGAAGGCTGAAAGAATTAAAAGCAAAGACAGAATATGGTCATAAAAGGTCGCACATACCTTGAGCTCTGCACCAGATGCACCATTCATCTTCTCTGCAATTTTCTTCAAATCAATCCCACGCATTAAATTCATCCTTCTTGAATGAATTTTCAAGATATCAAAACGCGACTGCAATACAATTTCACCCACAGAATCATGCATCACATCAGAATGTCATTCTTATCGAGAAAAGCTCACCACATTGAAGACAACAGTGACAACAGAGTTTTCCAAGGAAAGGAAGCATCTTTACATAAAATTGACTGTACTTGGTGTTATATGCTTTTCTGGTTTAAAGGCTCTGTAGGATACGACTGATAACTTAAAGGAGGTAGTTTGTGACCTGACACATCTATAGTGTGCTTCTGGAACCAACCTAGTGCGTGTTCAATAAACTTTATATTTCCATTAAAAAAAATTATGAAACCTAACCACCTATCAAATTCATTCAACCACAACTCACTTTCTTACTAGATCAATGAGAACCATATACAATGTACTAAGAATACGGGACACTTAAAATGTCAATGATAAAAGGACATACTAAAAAAGAAGCAAAGTGTACTTTAAACTTAAAAATCACAAATTTGGCAAATCTATTATACTCTCAATTAAGCACTTTAACTTTAGTCACATAAAAAGCATTTGACTTTTCCAACCCAAACATATAACCTATCAACTGACAGACACTTCTATTGCATAATGGGGATGTCAAAAATTTTAGTTTGCCAAATACATTCAAAGACACCCCCCCTACTAACAATCATGTAGAAGCTACATATACAACATATATATACATCTTTGAAGCTGCACATACAATGCATAATTTTGACACTTCTGTCTGTCTCTGACAAAATTGGCAGATCAAACACTTCTGAGTTTTGACATTAACATGGAAAAATGTATGATAATTAACTTTCTTTTGAATGGTCAGTCAATTTAATTAAAACATTAATTCTTTCCTCAACCAAGCCCAGGGGAAGCAAAACAAAGCAAGGTTATCTACACAGAACCCTTCAATGTTAAATAAACATGATAGGCAGAACATCCATTTCTTCATTTTCCACACATGCTTAATTCCTTACTAAGTTCACAAAGCACATTGTTCTTTGCAATAGAGGGTTAATTTAAAAAAAAGAAAACAGCAGAACAAGCTTATTTAGATCTTCTTATACCATTGTGAGAGTAGGCAACTAGGCACGTACCTCTTCATTAGGATTTGGAAATTCGATCTTTCTGTCAATCCTCCCTGGCCTGAGGAGAGCTTGATCAAGAATATCAATCCGATTAGTGGCCATTAAAACCTGTTACAGAGAAGTGCTATGGTAGGTAACAGGTGATTTGAAGAACCATATTCAGATGATCTATTGTTCAACAGTTCAGTTTTATGTGCACTTCAAAACTATTTAGCACACCTTGATCTTGTTAGAAGCTTCAAATCCATCCAGCTGATTGAGAAGCTCCAACATAGTTCGCTGCACCTCACTGTCGCCATTGCCACTTCCGGATTCCATTCGAGCAGATCCAATGCTGTCTATTTCATCCATGAAAATGATTGACGGAGCATGCTCTCTGCGCTCAATTGAGAAAATAAGTTGATTACGTTACATATATAACCAATGTTGCAAAATAAGAAGTAGAACGTAGTTTTTCAAATGCAGCATCAGGTTATAATAGCATGCAAATACTTCAAACATCAGTAAAAAAAACCAGTTTTGAGGTTCAGCTTTTTTTCCCCCTGGGAAAGCAAAAGAGGTTCAACTGTAGTATACCTTTCCAACAGAAACTAGTTCATTTATATTATCCCATTCAAGTCATAAGCATAATATGACACAAGCTTCAACAATATTGTCAATATATAATACTAACCGAATGAACAAATCCCAATTCCAAATTGTCAACCAAAAATAGAACCCCAATGCCCATAAGGAACCAACCAAAAAATATATATTAGAGTGAATAGGAAAGCAAATAATCAGCGAAGAACTGGCATATAAATGGTCAAGCCACTGAATCATTAAATGAACAAATCAGCTGAAAGTAAGAAGCAAACCTTGCCATAACAAAAAGTTCTCTAACCATTCTAGAACCTTCTCCAATGTACTTCTGGACTAATTCAGAACCAGAAACCCTGATGAAAGTACAGTCAGTATGATGAGCCACCGCCCTAGCCAAGAGTGTTTTCCCTGTACCAGGTGGGCCATACAAAAGCACACCCTATCACACAAGACAGATGCAGCTAGTTAAAGCAATTAAAAAAAGAGAAGAAAATTGAATCAGCAGATGAAGAAGTTCATAGAACTCACCTTTGGTTGGGCTATTCCAAGACTCTCAAACAATTCAGGATGTTTAATTGGAAGCTCTATGACCTGAAATATTAGTACCGAACAAAATAAAGAATAGGACCAATCAACAATGAAAATTATAATGAAGCGATCATATCACATGAAGAAAATCCACAGCACAAAATGAACAGCATATATCCAAAGTAAGAATTTGAAAGAACAAAACCTCTTTAATCTCTTTAATTTGCTGGTCAAGACCACCAATCATGTCATACGTAGAATCTGGAACTTTTTCAACCTTCATAAGGTTGACCAAGGGATCAACTTTGCTTGGCAATACCAAATGAAGAACATAGCTGTCATTACGGAGGGCAACTCTTGTTGATGGAGTGATCTTTGTAATATCAATACTTTTATCAATATCAACAACATATTTCCCCTCTGGATGAACCTGAAAGCAAAAAAGAACATCAATGGACAAATTAGGTATTATACGCCAGTGGTACGCTCCATATAATGCATCCAAAGATTGAGGAAATAAGGTCACGCCATCTTCAAAAATTGAGTTCCAAAATCATTGTAGAATATAAATCCTATATTGCTTAAGGTGGGTCTATTGTTAGTCAAAGGCAAAACAGCTCAACAGTCATAAGCCTGGAGGGCCTTAGATCGAGAAAACAAATACCAGCCGAAAAAATAAAACACTAAAAGAACCTTTAATTGAATGAAACTTTCCTCTCGCCACAATGATTGTTCACTAAAAAGGAACTTTAATTGAATGAAACTTTCCTCTAGCCACAATAATTGTTCCCATCAGCAGAAGTTCACTATTATAATTGGGGGTCACTGGTTGACAGGATAGACACGAACCAGAGACAAAGCATGACTCAAATATGAAGATACGCAAAAAACAACACCAGAGTAGTTAAATGTCCTAGGCACCAACCACACCTAGCACCTTAAGGCACGCCTAGAGATCACGGGTGCAAAACAGACAAAGTAATGACATACAGTATGAAACCCGTTGCACCCAGCCACCCACTATCCAACTACCACAAAAAGACGTATGATTGGCCTCCCTTACATGACCAGAGCTTTCAGAAGGGGAAAAAAGAAAGAAAGAAAAAGTCCCAAAACAATCAAACAGAGCACAGCAGCATGAGATAGTTTATAGAAGATGAAGAAGAAGAAGAAATGAAGGACCAAGTGCTGAAAATTCTTCTGTCAATGATGAAGAAGAAGAAATGAAGGAGAAAGCGCAGGAAATTCTTCACCCAGTCACTTCTGGTCAAGGCTGTGCAGCAAGTGTCATTATCCTTTGTCTACAGCGTGTTCTACTCGTCGAGCCGAGTGAGTGTTTAGGGCAGCTCATTCTTCTTTTGTTATTTCTTTTGTTTTCCCATCAACAGGGCTCAAGGTTCAGGGCCCGCCCATGCAAGTAAAGACCCATTCTTACAAGACGCCATCCTCGCCTTGTGTGACAGGCACAACAAAGCACGCCTAATCCACGCCTTGTCAAGGCCACGGGCCTCGAACCAGGCAAGGTGCTGATTCCCTTCAGTGCCTCACCTTAGCCCTAGTCGCGCTTAAGCATGACTTTGACTACTCTGAACAACACAACCGATAACAGGATCATATGAATAACTACAATTGCCACGTTCTTGATTTCTATGCCATAGACACTGCATTTTTATGTTTGGATGAGTTGTAATCACTATTGGCGGTGATAGTAGGCTGAGTGAGCTCAAAAATGCCTTTTTTTCCTGAAAAGTCTGGTTTACAAAAAGGATATTTAGGAATAATTTTTTTGATTGGAAAGGAAATCGAAGAACCAAAGTCGTGCATCCCAATAATTTCAAGGTCGCAGGATTACCAAGCATATTTGAAATTTTGAAAAGGATAAATCCATATCACCAGAGCTAGTGGCATTGGCCCAATTTATTGTTCTTGCATTCAAAGATCTTGATGACACAATAGCCACAAAGTTGCAAGACTGTCCGTCAGTGCTGAAGTGCTGGGAAGAAAGGATGAATGATGTAGAACGCATTTTGGAAATCTGAACTATGCAAATTAAGAGTTGCTGCAAATTTAGGTTTCTAGACGGGAAAACTTGGCAGCAAGGAACATATGTAATTTTATGAGGTTTTTTGGGAGGAAAAGTATGAAAACAACATCGAGATCAAATGAGAAAGTAAGGGAATGATATTTGGAAAAAAAAATTTGAACCAAGAGAGAGAAAGAGAAGCTAGGGTTGCTGCGAACACTAGCCCAAGTAAATTTAGCAAGAAAGAAAGGAGGGGTGGAGAAAACCCTAGACACACATCAAAATAACCAAATAATCAAATTCTTATTATCAAAACATTTACCTCATGATATTAAAGCACAGATAAATTTCCAAGGTCATATAATTGAACTTTACAGATTGATGCTTCTTATCCTGCAAAATAATGGTCTGCATTCCATTGTAGAGGAGAGTGCTCACAAAACCAGATATGGGGTAGCATGTCTTAACAGATACAAGAAGGCAATGAAAATGCACTAGTAAGTGGAGAAAACCTGATAGGTAAAATGTGTCATTTAGTATAAAAGCTTTAAAATCTTGTATTCGAAAATTATGAATATGCTTCGAACATTTGTGGCTTCATATATTCACATATTTTTCCGCTTTGAACTTTAAAGTACATTCACCAATTTGTTAAATTTAGGGTGCAAGGAACACTGGAACAGGGATCTTGAGAAACAACTAGAAACATGTTATGGGAGAATATGCTTGGAACTAAAAGGGACCACTATTTTGACTCGAAAGATTGAATTGGAGGAAGCTGTGCTAAGGAGATCTACCTATGTAGGGACACCACCAAGTAAGGAAGACTAACCAAGACGTTGGATGGGAGGCGCAGCATCTATACAACTGATTTAGGTCTATGATTACTACTCATCCAGAATGGAAATAACAGAGTAGGAATTTTTCTCAGATTAACTTAACTTTCTAGCTCATTGTATTGTTTAGAGGAAATACAAAAGTGAAGGCATAGGGAATAAATGTTGGATGGGAAGGAGAAGAAATGAGTAGTTTTGTGCACCTTTCTCTGGCAGTTAACAACCACATATCTACACTTGAATCTCATGTTTTTTCTTTGTGACATTTCCATTCATTGATTCTCTCCAAAAAAAAAAAATGTGAAACACACTTATGCAAATTACAGAACTTGGCACCATCACCACATGGGTTGAAGGTACTGTACCTTAACCAAAACCTTGTTTTTTCCCATTACTTTGACAACTTCACCAACATACGATCCAGGCTCTTGAAGCAGCTGCAGTTCCTCCCTAAGCATCCTCACTGTCCAAGTTATAAATTCAAATAATGTCAGCGGCCCATTAAGATACAACGGAGACAGAAAGAGGAGGCCATAATGAAAAAAAAATACAGTTTAGATAATAGCTCTGAGTCCTACAAACCATCATATCAAGGTCCAAAAAACAAAAACAGAGAACAACATATATCCTAGTGAGTAGCTCAATACGCAATTACGCATGAAGAGCAGCCATCTTGTTCTGAGGCTTCAACAACATCCATGTTAAATGCAAAAATTCCAAAACCTCATAATATTTGGGATAGAACGAAATATCCAATTCATTCAAAATCCCAAACCAAAGGAGTAACTAAATGCCGCTACATTCAAAATCCTAAACTAGAGGAGTAACTATATGCTGCTACATTTTCCCCCAACCTATAGCATGGAATTAGGGCTATCTTGTATCGAGGTAAGGAGGTTTCGAGTCAACCTGATACCACAACATTGTTAATGTAAAACCGAACTCAATAAAATAGGGTGCTTTGTCTCTTCTATTATATTGCGAATTGCTGAAGCTGAAAAAGGAAAGTCTTGAGGATATGAATTTTTCGACCATGGCAGTTAATTAAGCTTTGGTATCTCTTTCATAGTGATTTAACATAAACTTTGTAACCCCAGAAATTTTTGAAACAAAAATATCAAGAAATATTTACAATCGTAAAAACAACAGACGGAGAAATCGAAATCCAAACCCTAACCTAATTAAACAAATCGGAAAACAAAAGGAAAAAAAATTCAAAATAAAGATCCACCGAACATGAACGAATTAGGGCTTAGTGATTGCCTTTGGAATTAAGGTCGTTGCGCTGTGCTTCAAGGCGATTCAGATTATGTGTCTTCTGTCGGAGGAGAAGCTGCAGCTTGTGGTTGTGTTGATAATAGTACTGCCTCAGCCCCTCACCCTGCTTCGCGGCCCCCTTGGCCGAGCACATCTCTTCAGACACCGCCAATTCCGGTTGCTTCGTCTCCACTCCGACGGTTGCCATAGCCAGCGAACTCCTATTCTCCTCTTTCCAAGTGCTGGAGATGTTTCTTTCTAATCAAGCTAGTGTGGGAGTGGGAGTCGAGTTCGGTTGAGATCTGCGACCCGAAGTGAAGTATATAGGCGGTTCGGATGGACGGGAAGAGTTTTGAGCCAGGCCCAGGCTCAATAAGGCCTTTATAAAGTACCCATGGGCCATGGGCCATGGGCCGGGCAGCATGATTGGTTGAAAAACAAGGAATTTTTGGCTCCTATACGAAAATTCTTTGTGGCTGCATAAACCAACCAAGTCACTAGTGATGAAGCCAAAAAAATATTAAATATGCGTTAGTTTTACAGAATTTAGTGCTCAAATTTGAGTAGGACTGCATTTCCTGTCCTTTTATCTCATGGATCCTTCAATTTGATTGTGATAATATTCATTCTAATTTCTAATGCATATTATATTAAAATTTCCGGCCCATATACACATGGGCAATATTGTCCACTTTCGTGTCCAATTCTCATGAATACATCGGACCCACATGACTTTACCTTTCCAAGAGGTCACCCATCCTAATAGTGCTCTCATATAAGCATGTTTAACTGCAGAGTTACTATGGGATGTTGTGATTGTTGTCCTTCAGAGTTATTACGGGATGTTGTGATTATTGTCATTCAAGAAAATTGTCATGGGTTATGAACTGGATTTATCTATATATATTAAACATATTATATTGACATCTTTTCATTTAGGCGGACAGCACATCAGTTTGGTCCTAGAAATAACGTAAATTGTTTTGGTAAATTTCATGTTGATTCTATAGTTATTTATTTATAAGGACATATATAATCACAACAAATTCTCTTCACTGTGGCTCCTATATATAATCTTGGTTTCATTTTCTTCAACTTCTTTCCACTAAAGTCTGTTTAGTCATGCATCAATTTATCTTTTGCGATTGCCTCCCTCATACTCATACTCTCTTACCTTGTCAGCCAAAAATAAACAACAAGAAACAACTTCCATTCCAATAATCTAATTGCAGTCATGAAAATACAACCACCCTAACATTGATTGCTTCTAACTCGAAATTCTTGACAACAAGTTGGGCCCTTCGGCCCTCCCCCTAAAAGGCCTATTAAGGGGAGGAAGGCTTGCCTCATTTATACAAGACAACAAGAGCCATCCCAGCCGATGTGGGATTTTTAACACGCCCCCTCACACATGGGCTGGGCACTCCAGTCCCACCCTAACATTGATTGCTTCTAACTCGAAATTCTTGACAACAAGTTGGGCCCTTCGGCCCTCCCCCTAAAAGGCCTATTAAGGGGAGGAAGGCTTGCCTCATTTATACAAGACAACAAGAGCCATCCCAGCCGATGTGGGATTTTTAACACGCCCCCTCACACATGGGCTGGGCACTCCAGTCCCCCATTTTTTGGGCTTTTTCCATGTGCGGGATGATACGTGCCGGCTCCGATACCATGACAACAAGTTGGGCCCTTCGGCCCTCCCCCGAAAAGGCCTATTAAGGGGAGGAAGGCTTGCCTCATTTATACAAGACAACAAGAGCCATCCCAGCCGATGTGGGATTTTTAACAATTCTCCCCTCAATGAATCAATAGCCAAACAATACCAACCAAATACCACATGTGAAACAGGATTACAAAGAAACCCCCCCGATCCCAATAATGACTGCTAGAGTACTAATCTGCCTGACTAGGAATGGAAGAATAAATCCTAACACCTGAATTCCAAGACAATCACTGCCTTTGCACTTCAGATTTCAGATAGTTGATACCTTTGGAACTTCCACAGGGAACTGCTTGATTTCATCCATCCATGGGTTCTTTTCCTTCGCAGGGTTAATGGTCTTTAGAGCTTTCCAGACCGCACTATTACACTTGAATCCTGAACCAAAAGCTATTTGCCATGTTCTATCTCCTTTCTTCACCCTTCCTTTGGCTTCTGTATAGGCCAATTCATACCAAAGAGAACTGCTTGAGGTGTTGCCAAACCGGTAAAGTGTCATCCTTGATGGCTCCATGTGCCACTCAGAAAGCTGTAGGTTCTTCTCCAATTCGTCCAAAACAGCTCTTCCTCCAGCATGAATGCAGAAATGCTCAAAAGCTAGTCTGAAATCTGGGATATACGGCTTTACCTTCATCTTGAAAAGTTTCCTCCCCACTAGCGTAGCGAAGAAAAGCAATTGTTCGGACATTGGCAAAACAAGAGGCCCCAATGTGGTGATGTTGGTTTTCAAGGCATCTCCTGCAACTCCCATGAGCTCCTTCGACAATGTTACACCAATCTTCCCATTGGGGTCCTCTTCTTGGGTAACACAGGCGAAGCACTTATCATCAGCACCCTTGTGAGTTCGGACAGTATGTACCAATTGGTATTTGGATCTTCTTCTGTCAGATCGTTTGTTAGACAGTAGTATTGCAGCCCCTCCCATGCGGAACAAACAGTTTGAGACAAGTTTCGATCGATCATTTCCAAAATACCAATTCAATGTGATGTTCTCCATGCTAATCACCAAGGCATAGGAGTTAGGATGGACCTGAAGAAGATCTTTAGCAAGAGCAATTGAGATCAAGCCAGCACTGCAACCCATCCCACCCAAATTGTAGCTGACTATATTTCCTCGAAGTTTGTAATGATTGATAACCATGGCAGATAGAGATGGTGTAGGATTAAACAAGCTACAATTCACAACCAAGATTCCAATATCTTTGGGATTTATACAAGTCTTAGCCAGAAGTTCATCAACAGCACCAAACATCACAGCCTCAGCTTCTTTCCGAGCTTCTTTCATAGAAGGGTTTGGAGGAATGTTCAAGACAGCCTCTGGTAGATATGTAGAATCACCGAGGCCAGATCTAGTTAGAATCTTGCGCTGAAACTCAAGATTCTGTTCAGAGAACACACCAGCCATCCGAGATTGATCCATGAAAATCCTTTTGGTGCATTTTCTTGCCTCTTCAGGCTTGTAGCAGGAGAAGTTCACGAGGTATACAGGACTGGGGCGAGTGAGAAAGTAGAGGGTGAATAGAAAAACAAGGAGAGTAGTGCAAAGGATCACAAAAATAAAGTTGTACTGGAGATTCTCCCAAATGTTATAAAGATCTTGGAGTGAAAATGTTGAGAGCTGAGCAGCAATCACAAACACAAGAGGGGAAAGGAAAAGGTACATTCCATGGGTGATGAGGTAGTGATATCCAAGCTTCACATATTTGAGCTTGACTGACTTCTTGAAATCGGGGAGTTTTCGGGATGGTGAAGAAGAGGAAGTTGGTGGGATCAAAGGCATATCTGGTCTAGGCTCTGCCATTTTTTCCCTGCCAAAAATCTCAATATCATTGGTGAGATATTCTTCTTCTGAATTTTTTGGGGACATGGGGCAGATCAAATCAAAAAAACTTTTAACATACGCACTTCAAAAGAAAAAAGAAATTCAAATTTTCTTAAACTCATAACTGAAACCAATCAGAAATTCTTCCTTCTTGATTAATATATGACACAGGAATATAAAAAGAAGAAACTTCGGGGCGTTCCAAAGGGTACCTCAAATGAGATGCAGCAGAAAATCTAAATCAATGTGTTGAGCGTACAAACATCATTACGATGAAAAAGGAACTCGAATGGATTAAAAGCTTGTAGATTGACGTTGCACGAAAAACAGATCACGTAATTCACATCAGAAACACATCTTCAACTAAACACCACGATGCACGAAAAACAGATCAGCATTCAAATCTGGGACTAAATAGATTGAGATAATATAAAATAATCATAGCAGAAGCAAAACCCGGATCAAAACGAATAGTATTAGAACATCAGTCAATTCATAAAAAAAAGAGACTAACCTTGAATGCAAGTTCCGTCCAGATTCTCGTCGGAGAGAGCCAAAGGAAGAAGATGGAGAGAGAGAGAGACAATAGAAGTATAGCGATCTAATAAACTAAACTATAAATAAATAGAGAGAAAAGGAACTTGAGGAGAAATGATGACGGAGAAAAACAAGGACGATTTGAGGAGCGAAAGTGGAGAAGAAACCAAGGGACGTGGAGAAATATACACACGTTTTTGAGAGAGAGAAGTGAAGGCGGCGCGTACTGGCTTTGAATGTTTCGAGTTTTGACTGCAAATTACAAATTTACGAGTCACAATGATAACTAACATTATGGAGACTCTTAAATTTTTCAGTGATAGCTCTGGACAGTACCTCAATCCGGACAAATCATCTGTTCTGTTTAGTCCAAATGTGTCTCCCCAAGATCAAGAAAATGTGCTAGCTGTGCTGGGCATGAACTGGTTTACTGAAAATTCCTCTTATCTCGGGATGCCGGCTCTAGCATCAAAGAATCGCAGACAAGTGTTTAGCTTCCTCAAGGAACGCATGTGGTCAAAAATCAAGGGCTGGAAGGAGAAAACCTTATCCCAAGCAGGGAGAGGTGTCTTGGTAAAATCAGTACTACAGGCGATCCCTACCTATGCGATGAGTATATATAAACTGCCATATGGGCTAGTTGATGATCTCAACCAGTTAGCCAAAGGGTTTTGGTGGGGTACATCTGGCAATGGTGCACGGACAAATTGTTGGGTTAGTTGGAAAAGGATGTGTGCTCCTAAAACGAGTGGCGGAATGGGGTTTCGTGATTTTCGAGCTTTTAATGAGGCCCTACTAGCCAAACAAGGATGGAGAATCCTCACAAATGACTCATCTTTTTGCTCTCGAATTCTTAGAGCTCGTTATTTCCCAAGAACCTCTTTTCTGGAAGCAACTAGGGGCTCTAATCCCTCCTTTGTTTGGTCTAGTATCTTATCAGCTAGAGATACTTTGAAGAAGGGGCTTCGGTGTAGGGTGGGAAATGGGAATTCTCTCCGAATTGGGAGAGACCCATGGCTGCGCACTGAATCGGGGTATTTTGACATAGAAATTGCTCAAGAAGTGGCGGAACTCCCTGTTTCCTCTTTGATTGACCATGATGGAGGAGGATGGCGAACTGACCTTGTAAATGAATTTTTCCCCCCAGGGGTAGTGTCCAATATTACTACTGTTCCCTTACGTAATACTATGGCCAGGGATACTTTCTACTGGACCTACAATCCCTCGGGTCTATTCTCTGTTCGTTCGACATACAAGATTGCGTGTGCTTCTGATGAATCCATGGAGGCTACTATCCCTCAGCTGCAAACAGATGTCTGGCAAAAAATGTGGAAAATCAAGTGTCCCAGTAGAATTAAAATTTTTGCATGGAGATTGCTTCATAATGGTCTCCCCATAAGAGAGAAACTTATCCATCGTGGCTTCCCTATTGATCCTCATTGCTTGTTTTGTGGCAGAGAAGTGGAAACTAGATCCCACCTCTTTATCACCTGCCCATGGACTTGTTTCATTTGGGAAAATCATTGCCTGCGAGGGAAGGTCCTTCACCAAACAACAGATTTTTTTCAACACACCTTTCCTTCTCTTTCTGTGGATGATATGGGGAAATTCCTTGTGGTAGCCTACCATATTTGGATGGCCAGGAATGGTTTACTACACAGCTCACGGGTTTTATCGCAACAAGATGTGATGTATTGTGCTGAAAACCTGCAAGAGTCCTACATTGCTGTTTTTGTGGAGGAAATTGCACCCCTCTCTGCAAATACAATCTGGTTTGCGCCACCTGAAGGGGTGTTTAAAATTAACGTTGATGCTTCTTGGGTAGATGGGGGGCTCCCTGCTGGTGTAGGGGCGAAAATCCGGGACAATGTTGGGCAAGTCTATTGTGCTGCTTATAAACAGATCAAAGCTATTAATGTGCTAGATGCAGAAGCTCAAGCTTTGTTATTTGGGATCCAATTGGCTGGGAGTTATCGACTGGACAAAATCATTCTTGAAGGTGACTCTCTATCGCTCATTGATGCACTCAATTCCTCTGCCGAAGTCCTAGCTCCCCATGGGCTGATAATTAGTGAAATTAGAAGGATTGTGGCTGTTCTGGATTGTACTTTTAGTCATATTAATAGATTGGGCAATGAAGTAGCAGATAGGCTTGCTAGTTTAGGAAGACTATCAAACACTATGGTGGTTAAGGAGAGATCTGTGCCTCCTTCTGTAAGGACTGCTTATGCAGCTGAATGTATTCTGACTGATTATGGTTTATCTTAATATATTGTCTTTTTTCAAAAAAAAATGATAAGGCCAAGGCTGGTCCTTCTGGTCCATAGCTCCTCTTTCACACCATTTGGATTTGATCGCCACTTGTCCTAATTAATTTTATCCCACAATTCCTGTAAATTGAAAATATGTTGGACTTATTAAAGGTTTTTTTTTACCTCATATGGATAGAGTAGCCCAATATTTTGCAAAGCAATGCCATTGGGCAGTGACTCTTGTTTTTTTTTTTTTGACACAATGAGTGAACAAAAAAGAAAATGATACCACTTTGCTGAAGACCCTTAATTCCCATGATTTTTCTAATATTTTTCCAATAGTAAAACATTTGATTTCAAGAATATAATCCTAAAGATAATCAGATATTATAAACCCCAAATAAAAAATTCTCAAGTAGCCAGCACAGCAGGCCCAGCACTAACAGAGCAGCTGGGACCTGGGCATGACATGTCATTCTTGACAGATACAGATGCGCAAAGCAACCAACCTGGTTATAGCATATCAAAGCTACTCCACGTATTCCAACTTACAAGACCCACCAATAATGGTGGTAACAGAAATACTGGATAATTTTAGTAACAGATATGCTATATGAATGCTGGGTAGGTGTTTGGTTGAATTTTTATTGATAACAATCATGTTTTGTAGCATATTGTTGACAAATTACGCACAGAGTTATTAAACATTTTGTTGTAGGCTAAACATATAAATGTATTTAAACATAAAAGTTAAATATATGTATATAAGCAAACTCGGTGACGCAGTGCGGAAGTTAGAACACTTGAATTCGAAATCAAAAACTTGGAATCCACCAAGAACAATTG
This sequence comes from Tripterygium wilfordii, assembly GCF_013401445.1. Lineage (NCBI taxonomy): Eukaryota > Viridiplantae > Streptophyta > Magnoliopsida > Celastrales > Celastraceae > Tripterygium > Tripterygium wilfordii. The sequence goes on from NC_052235.1 coordinate 16,082,921, forward strand.
AGAAAACTTCAAGGAATTTTATTAATAAAACTGAATGTATCAATTACAAACGTTTATGAGACTATTTATACACTGAAAAACAATCAAACCTTAATTGGACTCCTAATTAAACTAGAATTGGAAAATTGGGAACATAAAACGTGCAAGAAACTTAATTAACTCCGTTGGACTATAAAACGATGCTTTTTTAAATCTCCTTCCAATTCTAAACTATAGGTTTTCAAAATCAATCCTCGGAAATATATTATAATAAGGAAACACACAAGGTAATCAAAAGTTATGGACGGTCAAAATTGGAAATTGAAACTTTAATTTTCAAAAACAACAACTTCAATTCCGATTTCAATTTGGATTCCTTCGAACATGTTCCAACTTCTCAAGGAACTCTTCCGTGGATCGTTCTACGTCAGGTCTTATATGCAATTGAACACTGTCTTTGCAGAGCGCAGGCTTCCATGAAAGGGGTCGGGGCAAAACGCCATGAGCTTTTTGACAGCGTTCGAGCGGGCTCTGATGGATCCCAACCCTGAACATCTGGGCATGGATTTGTTTGAGATGAGCCATTGATCTGCAGTTCTTTAGAAGAGCTATGCATGATTTCTGGTCGTGTTCGTACAGTAAAGGTGAATCACTGAATCCTCGAGAGTGAGTGGTGGGAAATTAATTCAAACAAAGGAAAGTTGCCTCCGCTACGCATGTGAGACGGCAGCACGGGGGTCGCAAGACAAGACAAATGATGCATAGGTTTTGTAGGGCTGTTGAGGGCCTAGTTATTTCTTAAAAAATATGGGCTGGGCTTCGGCCCAAAATTGGGTCAATGTCAATGGCGTGCGCCGAGGGTCACTGAAGAGTGAGGAGTGACTTAAGAGTTTTATAAGCAATGGGCCTAGCTTGTTGGGCATCTTGGATCTTGTTCTTTCATATAAAACAGAAACTTGTAGCTCCAAAAGCATTAATTCCTGGGGAGGCAATTGCTGCTTTGTTAAATGTACTACGTAGTTAATCCAATTGTTATTGGCTAGTGGAAGTGGTGTGTATCTCTATTAATTTTTTTTAAGAAGGTTTGGGAGATGGGAAACTTGAACCCATTATTTCATTCACGAATAGCAGGCCCAATAGGCAGTTTCATATCTTTTGAAGAGCTATTTTAATGAGTCTAGTAAATATGTTAAACTATGGAGCAGTAGATTACATAATATGTTGTGTTCTCCATATTATTAGATTGAGAAAAAAGAATAAAACTTTTTTCCAAATACTCTCGTATTTCTGGACAATCTCATTGCCAGTAAATCAAAAAAAGTTGTAAGATGAAGATTTGGCTTTCGTAATGATGAGAGAATACTTATAAAAAAAAATGAAATAATAGTACAGTAAATACTCCATTTTGGACGAAATCGTAAATATCAAAGAAAAGAACGTGCCATCTTCTGCAAACGAAGATCCCCGTTTTTGCCAATAAATTGTCTCGTTGACTGTCATTGGCCAACGCCATCTTCTGCAAACGAAGATCCCCGTGTTTTCGACTCTTCACTGCGTTCCCTTCCCTCTCGTTTGCTCCATCTCACACTATTTACGTTTACTTTGATTCTGAATGCGCAAAAGCCTCTCTTTTCATGCTTAAATCTCGCTCTTTTCCCCTTTCAAGATCTGCTTTCCTCTTCGTGTCGGTGAACTCTAATTCCATTTCTTTTCTAGGTTTCTTGATTGCTTCTAATCCTTCTTCACTTTGATTCCTCCTATGTTTTCTTCTCTCACTTAGTCTTCCATCTCTAATTCGATATTATTCTGCATTAATTTGAAGCAGCAGATCGGATGATTTGAGCTTCTTTACTTCTTCATTTTCTTCTTACATCTCAAATCCGTTCGAGAATGTCTCTTTAACTTGTTAGGCAGATCTAGTCAATTGCACAAGTGATCACTGTAAAAGGAATTGGAAAGCTGACATGTCTTCTGTTCGATTTGATTCTACCAAGCAGCACTATGCCACGAGCAGTCTCGTGGTGGGATATGCACTCTGTTCGAGCTTGCTTGCTGTGATCAACAAGTACGCCATTACCAAATTCAACTACCCTGGTCTCTTAACTGCCTTACAGTACCTAACCTCTGCATTGGGTGTCTGGGTTTTGGGAAAATTAGGGTTTTTGCATCACGATCCCTTCACATTGGAGACCGCTAAGAAGTTTCTACCTGCTGCAATCGTGTTCTATCTCGCGATTTTCACTAATACCAATCTCTTGCGCCACGCGAATGTGGATACCTTTATAGTGTTCAGATCCTTGACACCCCTTTTAGTGGCAATAGCCGATGCCGTGTTCAGGAAACAACCCCTGCCGTCAAAGCTCACCTTTGCGTCCTTAGTGATCATTCTGGGTGGTGCTGTTGGGTATGTTGCTACTGATTCAGCTTTTACTTTGACAGCCTATTCATGGGCATTTGCTTATTTGATAACGATTACAGCAGAGATGGTCTATATCAAACATATCGTGACAAATGTTAGTTTGAACACATGGGGTCTTGTGTTCTACAACAATTTGTTGTCTTTGATGATTGCACCTTTGTTTTGGTTGCTAACGGGAGAGTATTCTGAAGTGTTTGCTGCTTTGGGGTCTAATTCTGGGAATTGGTTTCAAATGAGTGCTTTCTTAGCTGTGTCTTTGTCCTGTGTGTTTGGTTTGCTTATCAGTTTCTTTGGCTTTGGAGCCAGGAAGGCGGTCTCTGCGACTGCATTTACTGTGACTGGTGTGGTTAATAAGTTCCTTACTGTTGTGATCAATGTTATGATTTGGGATAAGCATGCAACACCATTTGGTTTGGTCTGCCTTCTCTTCACGCTTGCAGGAGGTGTTCTTTACCAGCAATCAGTTACTAGAGGAGGAAATGCTCCTCCACAACGGGAGTCCACTGCACATAAGGAGACTGACAGTGAATTTGAGGCTGATGATTTGGAAGAGGATCAAGAGAAAGGCACAACTGGTAAACTTGCTTCTATATGAGCAAATTTATATTGTATTTCCTATTTATTTAGCCACAGTGATGACTTGATGGGGCTGATTAGGATGTTTCAGCCACATTTTCACTTAGTTATCAAACAAAATTATTGCTTTTTCCTGTATGAGATCTTCACATATACTACCCTTAGAATTTGAGTTCTTAATGCACTCTTGTTTATATCTTTCCAAATTGGTGTACTTTAGCTTTTTATATGGTTGAAAGTTTGTTTTGCGCAATCAGCTTTGATCTGAATAACGTACCAATATCTCTCTTAGTCTTCTTCAGGAAATAAGTTTGAGATGTTGGTGATATTAAGATGGGGTTAGGACAAGGCAAATAAAAGATCTCTGAATTGATTTTAGCGTCTCTGCGGTTTACCGCGAAGGCCTTCTATTTCTCCTAAAGAGTATGGCCTTAGAAGGCAACTGTCCTAGCGTTTGATAGGAGCAGGGTTTACTTTGCTCCCCCAGGTGGTGGGTAAGCCAAGTTGTTGTATCAGTGCTACAGAATTCAATAAGAATTTTCCTTGTTTTCTGTTATCAGAACATGAAATTTCACTATTTTGCTCATGGACCATATAGAGCAAAAGCAAACTATGATCTTATGCGCCCGCTGCATGTCATAGTTTTTGAGTGTAGATGAGTTCTTAATTGGAGGTGGACAAATTCTGTCCACATTTAACATGGCTTGAGGTTTGTTAGGATCCTTGTTGGTGAACTTAGAAGGCCTTTGGTTGTGAATGGTGATACCATATGTTTTGTTTGCTGGCGCCTAACATCTTTATGGTTTGTGGTTGATAATTTAGATGAAAATGCAAAGGCAAGCATGTATAAGTATCTGTGATTTTATGAAGTGTAACATATCTTGTCATACCAATTTGTGTTAATAGATTGTATCAGAAGTGTATAATCAAGATGGTACTTTATTTGTTGGATTCCTTGCGATTGGGTTGCAGTTTTAAAGGAGATGATCGTTGGATTAGGAGGTACATTAGGGCAGTCAGCAACAAAGAAGGAGAGGTGAATCCTTGGATTATGATATATTGATAGAATTATAGAAGAGAAGCTCTGTCTTGATGCAAATTCTTGTTCTTGTAGTCTCGCTGGTGTAGGGGAAGGGGAGTGGTGGGATTATGAGTAAGGGAGAACACAAGAAGAGGGTCGTAATTGAAGGGTGGTCTCTGTGATACTTACTGATGGAGTTGACTTTTTCCTCTTAAAATATTTAATGCAATCATAATTGAAAATAAAAAAGGAAGGGAAAAAAATGGGGAGTGTCTGGGTCATGCCCTGTTGTTCCTCTTTTAACTAATCCAGTGAGTGTGAGCGTCCACTAAAGGATGCTAAATAAGGCCACAAACATGATAGCTTAGTAGAACCTTCTCATTTTTTTTTATTGTCTACCCACCGACCGTGACGACGATTGGCCCTCCCCCTCCGCATGGTATGCCTTGTCATCTATCATGTTGTTCTTGTCATTACATTATATATATTTGACAAATCAATTATTGTAGTATAATATTACCCATCGAAAGCCAGACTATATATAAATAAGCCTCCAAACTGAGAGAGTGTAGGATTCCCTATAATTTACAAGCAAAACTAAAATAATTTAAAAGCTAAGGCGGTATGGAAGATCGCCGGCATTTGTCCAATTCCGTGGGGTTCTGCCTCCTTCCTTCCGAACTCATTCAAAACATACTTCTCCATCTAACTTTCCCGGAGATTGCTCGTTTGAAACTGCTCAACAAGTTCATTGCCTGTGTTATCTCCGACGAAAGTTTCGTGCGCGAGTGCAATATCCGATCAACGTCGACCCCCTGGCTCTTTCTCTGCAAGAAGAGGCGACGCTCTGATGCCTGTGTTCACGGTTTCACGGACCAGTCTGATCGCTGGTTCAGAATTCCTGTGACCGATTTGTTGAAACCAGTGATGTTCACCGGCGAAGATCTTTACCTTCTGACGGCGTGCCGCAACGTTTTTCTGTTCGCCTCCAACACTAGCCAGGAAGTAATCGCCGTTAATTTGGTTAGCAAGACTGTTATGAGGATCCCGCCAAGCCCATTGGGCCCTCGAGGCACCTCTTCATGGAGAAGATCCGCAATGAAACTGGTATCTGGCCCACAACACTTTCGTTTCTTGTTCGCTGAGCTGATGGATAACCGGCCCGTTTTATTTGAGTATGACTCCGAAACCAACACATGGAAATCTGTGGTTGCACAGGCACAGGACAGCGAACCCAATTTGCTGCCTCAAGATTACGTATTCCTAAACCTGATTAATAGGCCTAATCATGATGTCGTTATTGCGGTAGGATCAAGGGGGAGGGGCAGTGACCCTGACCCAGTAATTGTAAGGCCCAGATATGATGGAGAAGGAAATGTGGGGCATGGATTGTTACATGTGTACGGTGATGGGCACATGATGGTCATAAAATCAAATCCTGCAGGAAGCGTGAGGATGTTGAGTAGCATACAACTATGGGGACTGAGCTTAAGCGGTAGGCGATGGGAGTATATTTCAGAGATTTCAGGTGAAGTTATGGAGGAAATGAAGAGGCCATTTGGGGTGATGATTGGGTGCTTAGAGGGCAAGGATGGGATGGTAAGGGGGGCTTTAATGTCCAATAATGAGGGTTCATGGGGGATAATATGGGTGAGTTATGATAAAAGGACTAGTAAATGGAGTTGGGTCCTCCTCCCTGATTGCAAAATGAAGGGTCTAAACATGGCTGGTATTGCCTTGTCTTCTGGCGTCGTGTTGCCATGACATATCATGTATACTGATACATATGCTTTCATTCAAGGCCCAATGCTAAAAAGTGGTTCAGAGTTGAAAACTTTTTATGTTCTTGAAATTGAAAGCCCAACAATCCAATTCTAACAAGCCGCCCAACACTATTCGTTTACAGCTCTGCTTCTTGTACTCTATGTCATAGATTAACATCTTCACCTAAAGGTCATCTGCTATTGGACCAGACCCACCTCACCTAAATTCTGCAATTATTATATATTTTAAAGTACGAATTTTTTTCTACTTTTGTTCTCAACAACTTATTGCCAAACTTCCGTGAGCGATGTTCATCTTCAGTAATTTCAGTCTGCCATTTCTGGGCTTGTTCATATGGTCCCCAAATTCATCAACTTGATTGAGTATGAAGTATGAACCCCACCCCAATGTGAATACACTGTTTAGGGATGGCAATCTGCCCTGCGGGTCAGGGTACCCGCGGGGACCCGATCTGAAATTTCGGGTTTGGGTACGGGTAAGGGTTCGGGTGTCACCCGAATGCAGTGTTGTGGGGACGGATAGGTATGGTAATGCCATACCCGACCCCGACCCCGACCCCGACCCGAACTTAATACTTTAATAAATAAATAAATATTTATATATTATGTAATATGTTTAGGGTTTAGGGTTTAGGGTCTTTAAACCCTAGACCTTAATACTTTAATAAATAAATATCTATTAATATAGATATATCATATATATTATATAATATATTTAGGGTTTAGGGTCTTTAAACCCTAAATCTTAATACTTTAATAAATGAATATATATTTATATAGATATATCATATATATTATATAATATATTGTACATATATATACTATATAGGAATATTAATTTGTATTTAGTATACTTATCTTCTCATATTTTTCATAATGAAATATATGATATGCTCTCCTACTCTCCTACTCTCCTAGTCCATCTTATATATAATTACATACTCAATACTTCATTTCAATTCATTAACTCAAATATATTTTTTATTAAAACATTTGATCATTATAAATTTATAATCATATAAACCCTAAACCCTACTTCCTAAACCGTAAATCCTACTTCCTAAACCCTAAACCTTATTTCCTAAACCCTAAATCCTAAGTAAATAACAAAAGCAAAATATTTTTTTTTGTAATTGGGATCATTATAATCATATACGTAAACCCTAAATTCTAAACCCTATGTAGTCATAACTCTAAGTAAACCCTATACATTATATAGTATACATAGTTAAATACTTTATACTACGATGTATATATTAGTATAATTTCATTTTAAAGTTTATCCCCATCCGCGTCGGGGTCGGGGACGGGGATCCCCGAATCTCAAGGGGTGGGGATGGGGATGGGGTTGGCGTACCCGCCCCCGCCCCCGCCCCGTTGCCATCCCTAGATATGTTATATGTTTCGGAACTTCAAACAAATAACATTTCATTAAAGACATATAACATTTTAACAAGACATAACATTTAGGAAGACATATAACATTATTATAGATATCAAATTAATCGAAACATATAACAAATCACCTGCAGATCCTAAATAAGAATTTTAAAAAAAATCACGAAAATCACCACAGAAACTGTTAAAAATAATGATGTGTTGACAGATTGAAGGAAAACAACAAGATCTATAAGTCTCATGGTGAGTATGAGTAGATTTAGTTTGAATACAACAAAAATCGAGATGAAAAATCACTAAAAAATGTCATAGAACTGTCGAATTAGCCATGAAGGGCGGAGACGGAGCTTCCAACAGTGGTTATAGATGAATCATGTGCAAGAGGCATATGTCATATTTGAGGACGAAAATGAGGGTATTTTAGATAATAAAACCATGTATTTTAACTTTTTGTCCTTTTTGAAATATTAGTTCAAACTACATAGATTTTATGGAATAAGACTTTTGAAGAGTGTCATTCTTAAAACAAAACTCTTCAATGAGAAACTAATATTTAATTTTCCCTACTTTCTTTTTGATAGGCAATTGTTAGTACTTCTCTATATTATTCAAAGTTTGATACTTGATACAGTTTGTTTTTGAGTAGCAGCCCATGTATTCTGCCTACGGGCACTTTTTTTTTTTTTTTTTTCTTTTCCCTCCTCTCCATCAATGAAATTGGAGGCGATTTAATCTTTATTTCCTCTACAGATGCATTAGGACTTGCTTGCAGGAGCCTATGAACATAATTTTGGTATATTGAAGACTTGTCAGATACATTTTTTATATATATTAGAGAAGTTCGAGAGCGCATATTATGCTAAATTTCTGACAACAAATTTTTAAATTCATTATCCAAATTAAGGTGGCCATTTGGGTCAGGTACTAATGCTCCTGAAGAACAAATACTCGACAATCGCAACCCTTTCTGCTTTAGATGTAGAAGGTAAAAAAAAAAGGCACAAGTTTTGTAAGAAGTAAGGCAGACGCTTTCGGTGCCTCGCTTGGTTCGTGGATGTCTCCACTCTTTCATCATTTACAAATTCAAATCAGCAATATTTCATCTTTCACTTTTCTGCAATAGTTTTCTTAGTGATAAACATTACCAATAAATGTAAAATTTGTTTCCCAACGTCCAATGAGTATCACGCTTAATTTGAACCGTATACACTAATAATCAACCTAAAATAATAAATAAATAAAAAAAAAAACTTAATGGATTCAATGAAAATAGTATACACTAATAATCAACCTGAAAGTACTGAAACGTAATAGAAACAACAAACTCATCTTATTTGATATTCAAAAATAAAAATTTAAATAAATAAACCTAAAACACTCAAATTTCAAATAATAATTTAAAATCACCTGCTGAATAATATGTCTTATGTCTCAAGTTAAGCAAATCTGCAAAGAAAAAAAAAATAGTAACAAAGAATCAATAAGAAATTATTGAATTAAAAATAGTAGAAAAGGTTGAATATATTTTTTTAGATGTTACAAGTTACGTACAACCTAGAGTAAATACCAATGAGAATGGAGGTAGCCTGGTTGGTTAGGTTGTCTGCCCAGAACCTTGAGGTCAAGGGTTCCATTCTTATCAAGGGTTAGTTTCAATCCGCTGTGGTGGCCTTTATGTCTCTCGAGCATGACTTAACATGTGTGTGGCATATGAGCCTTTAAAAAAAAGAGAGTAAATACCCATATGTTTTGAGTTCTTGTGATATTATATAATTGGCTTGTCATAAATACTATAAATTTCGTTACCCAGTTGAAAAACTCAACTAGTATTTCCATTCCACTTGAATTTAATATTTATTTTATTTATTGTATATTAACTTACAAACGTTTAATATTCAAAGTAATGGAAAATCTGCATAAATATAAAAATTCTTGAAACTAAAACCAGTTCAATTTAAAATAATTGTTATTTGTGTCTAGAATATTGATTCAATATAGTTTTGCTTAATTGTGAAACTTCACGAAACGAAAGAATATATATATATATATTCAAATTAAAATAGTTTTTTGTTAATTTTTATACTGTAGTTATTGTGGAATAATTACAATATATTATTTTAAGATAATATTTGCTAAAAGAACATGATATTTGTTTTGTATAAAAATACTTATAAACGATTTTTATAGTTATAATTCAAGTCTTAAGTCTAAAAAGTCATATGTAAAGAATTAGAGTCTCGAAATGGGACACATGATACAATAGAAACGTCAATACCCTCTTTTACGTCTATATGTTATATATGATTTGTATAAGAAAAAGAGAGAAAAGTAAATAAAACAAACACCGACTTTTTTCATTTAAAAAAAACTCTATTTTAAATTTTCACATGAAAATAATAATAATAGAATTAAACAAAAGAAGAATTGGTAGACATGCAGTAGACGGTCCCTAAACCCTAACCTAACAATAAAATTAAGTGTGATAGTTAGAACTTGAGAGTGATTTCACTTGCATTGCTATCTCCACCGCCATCTACCCTGAGCGCAGCCAAGCCTCTTCTTTCTCCACCACCATTTTCACCGCTCTCACCCTTCCAACTACTGCTCTCCGACTTGCCATCCTCAATGCTCTCAGACCGCTCTCCTGCGCCCCTCGCATCAGATTCTGGAGAGCTTTGGGTGGTCTGTGAGGTGGCCTTGTACATGTAGAGCTGATGCTGATGCTGCTGGTGGTGGTGGAGGAGGTGGGGCGCCGTTGTCGGTGTTGCGGCTGTGTAGAAATCTTGCGGCACGGGTGGTACAGGGGCACAGAAGTGTGGCGGCGGATGGGAAGCAGGGCTTGCGCCGTAGAGTGAGGGGGCCCCACTGTGTGCTGCTGCTGTGGCATACTCAGGTGGGACCCAGATGCCACCTAGGACCACAAGCTGAGGTGCTGGGGCCCCTGCTGCCTGTGGGCTTGGACTGGGTCGTCGAGTGTGGAGCCTATATTTCTGTGTCAAAAAAGGAAAAAAGAAGATCAGAATCAGTATCGTCGGTGTGACTACTGACTAGTCTTAACTCTTAAGCTGTTGCATTTTTGTCCAATTGTCAGACACAGACAGACAGTAAATAAGTAGTAAGTAGTACCTGCAGATGGCTTTTAACTTCATCATTGGTCAAACCGTCAACCTTCATCAATTCCCTGATTTGTTTTGGTGTAGCCACTGCTTTTTTTTTTTTTTAAATAAAAGAAATTATTAATTATACTAATGATGATGAGGATATATAGCTGATTATGACAATGATATGTGTTTTATTTTAATTACGTACCTTGAGAGCCACCGAGCATCTGGAGTGCATTGACGAATCGACGGTGCAAGTCCGGTGACCAGCACCTTCTAGCTTTTCTATGAGTGGTTTGAGTAGTAGTAGTAATAGAGGATTCTTTTCCTTGTTCATTGTTGGCAAACTTAGCAGCAGAAGAGCTTTCTCTGATTCCATTATTAATATTGTTTTCATTTTCAGTACTAGTAGTGCATATCTTGTTGGCCTTTACCTGATGATCAGTCTCCTTGTCAGCAGAAGCAAGAGCCAAATCACTGAGAGACCGCAATGTTGCGTTCCTTTGTTGTTCTTTGGAGAATGGAAGAAAAGCTCCTCCTCCTCCATTTCTGGTTTTGGTGTCCAAGGCTAGATTTGGACTTAGGACATTGAAGCCAATACTAGCGTCATTTTCTTTACAAGAAGTAGGAGTGGAAGAGGTTATTGTGGATTCTGGTTTAGTTGCATGATTATGATCAGCTGCCGCAGGCTGGCTCCACAATTGAGCACTTGTCATCCAGTTGGCCTTATCACAACAAGTGTTTGAACACTTATCTGAGGCTTCATGAGGGGCAGAGTTCTTGAGGGGTATGAATTCTTCAAGAACTGGTCTTGGCCCTTGATTTGCTGATCTAGACGCTTGTAGCTGCTGCCTTGAAGCCTCCACAGCTGCATGTAAGAGATACAAATTAAAGGCAGAGGGAGATTAATGTGTGATTCTTCTACTTGTACTATATATATATATATTTATTTATTTTGATGAAATGACATATAATCAAGAGTAATATCTATGTATTAAGTATAGTAAGCAAGTGAGTACCATTGGTGAGAAGTTGCATGCAAAGGGGAAGCTCACGCTTGAAAACTTCGATCTTGAGTCGTTCTTCCTCGAGACAAGCAAGGACCTCTTCCAGCCTTTGGGTTTTATCGGCAGCTTGGTGATGATCTCCAAATGATTTTAAGAGCATAGAATAGGTGTTGAGATGTGGTTTGCATTCAAGGCTCAGTTCAGATGGTGATGCCATTTTATTTTGCTTCCAGGTACAAAAGTAAAGAAAATATCTCTACAAACAATTCAACAAAACCTAGCAAATTAAAGCTTCCTCTTGTTTTCGGCAACGTTAACGTTGATGCACATATCGCTAGCTAGGAAGAAAACAAACAATAACAAAAAGAGGTTTTGTGGCTTTGTTTGCTTTTTAGAGAGAGAGAGAGAAGATGTTGTTTGTGAACACAAGGAGGATTCGAGGGAGGATCGTCTTCTTTTTTAAGGGTTGAGTTGAAGAGAAGAATAAAGAGGCCAGGGTGGGGGGAAAAGAGAAAAGCAGAGAATAGGTGCAAATAAAGAGTGGATATGGTAACTTCCTACAAAAAGAAGAATTGAAGCTAGGAGGCATGCAGACATACACACCAAAAAGCTATAAATTAGAGACTTCGTTGTTCTTTTCGACAAGGGAATCAAGACTCTGCCAAAAGGATCATGTGCCTTAGGCCCTGTTTTCTCTGTCTAATTCTACTCTCCATCTCTTTTAGTCTTTTTTATACCAAATTCAAAAAATCACTAATACACATATGCAAAAGATAGATTCTTCTTCTTATTACTGTTTCGTATCCACTTTTTCTCCTTTTTTAAAATTTTTTCCCCCTTTCAACTTTAGATTTAATTGAGCCAATGAAGCTATGATTCTCCTCTTGGGTATACCAACTTTTAAAACGTAACCCTCATCAATTAACACTAGTATACGTATAGCTTTCAAACCTAACTCTTCTCTTATGATAAAAAGTAGCTTCTCACTCTTGCTTTCAATTTATTTACATTATAGGTTTTCTACATACTATAATAAACTAAAACTAGGTTCGATAATTCCATCCATCGAACTAACACTAGTATATATGAACATTGTTTTTTTTTATGGAAAGATTTTGTAAACTATAACTTAATCACCAATGGTAATGATTAATGAGGTAAGCAACCATATTTGGCCTAATGGTGACCTGCTCATTAATTATAACTTGTATAAATTGATTGTAACTTAAGTTCCATTTGCTTCTCTCTTAAGAAAAAATAACGGCATAATTCTACAATTTATTGAAGGAAAAAGTAGATGAGCATCCTCACCAATGTTTCGATTCTTCCATGATAGATTAATAATAGATGTCAAAAAGACATAGGGAAGGAGCATATACCATGCAATTTTTCTAATATATACACATAATGGGTATCTTTCAGAGGCAGAGAGGCACATATTCAAAATGAATGGTTTAGTGCTTAGTATGAATGAATCCAGAGCATGCAAGTTTCTTTTTGGTTTCAAAAGTAGCATAATGGTTGTGAATTTGAGTGCATTCAGAGAGGGAAAAGTAGATAAGAGAATATTTAATCTGCAACCAAAACATTCATTCATAAAGAATATAATAATTAAGGGGTGTAAGGAAGGAATATCTGTGTGCCAATTCTACGACCCTAAATTAATGACAAAGCACAAATACACAAAGCTTAAAGCTTTAATAAAGGAGCATGGAATCTTCTTCTTCTTCTGCGCGAGCGCTCCTTTAATGAAGTGGCCACCAAGTTAGCAAGATTCGCACTATCTATCTATTTTTTAACTCAATATCCTTGGCCTATCTCACGATATAGCTAGCATACATTTATGTTTATATATATACACATATAAGGACTCATGATTCAAATATACCAATTTTTGGCTAGGTTTTAGGGTGCCTCTTTTTTGAACCTGCAACGTCTAATATTGTTTATAATAATCCGACCTGTTTGAAGCCAAAGATACATCTATCTTTGGCCTATGGGCTTAACCGAGCGTAGGAGACGTACTTTTCTTTATTTTTCATGAAAGATAAAGTAATTAAAGGTCAGAGAAGAGAGAGTCTTGAAGTGCATCGAATTCCCTTGAGAGAGATAAAATAATGATGGGTTGGTGGCTTTCTAAAATCAGTCTTCTCGTACAATACTCCCAACACATGCCTTTTCTGCAGATTCTCACCATTTCTTTTCGTTTTTCTTTTCTTTTCTTTTCTTTTTCTTCCTTTTAGGGTTTGAGTTTGGGTACGTACACGAAGAGATATTATGAACAACGGGATAGTGTACTCGTGACACGTGTTGTAATATTCTTCCATATCTCCCTTCTGAATATCCCTCTTGTCTGGTGTTAAAATCGAGGACCGAATATTCTCCTCTTGTGTTTTATCTCTCTTTTTATTCTTTTATTAAAGTTTGCTCATAGTTTTATTATTATTTAATTGTTAGAAATCGACTATGCATAATCTGTCTATATACATAAATGCAAAAGCAAAAGAAGCAACTGTATTAAGGTAGTTAAGGAGACGGAGAGGGTCCTAATTATTACTTGAGACATTTGAGTTTATGTATGTATAATATGCATAGCAGCATACAACCCAACTATACTACTCCTACCTATACGTTTGAATTTTGACAAACAACACATATATCCTTGACACATAACATATATAAAAGCCCACCATCATTCAGTTTTCCAAAAAGTCCCCATACACTAACACTGGGCATAATTAATTTTCATATATATGGTTTGTGTTTGTATATATATATATTCATAAGATAAGCCACATGCATGCTATAGTTGTTCGTAAAACAATTACGTACCACATCATTCAACAACTATATATGTGTGTGTATATATTCCATGCTTTGGGAAAAGTTAGATGCTTAATTAGAATATATCAATCAGCATAGGTTTCTACCAAGGATAAGAAAACACAAGATTCTCGTCTTCTGAACCCAGTTAATTATACATTAAATATGTATATATATATTCGATTCAGGCCCTTCAAACAATTATAGATAGAAACAACTTTATGCATGTTGAATTATTTGAAATATTCTTCATTACTAATTGAGCTTTGCGATGATGGGTACCGTATATATAATACCGGTGTCAGCGGATCGGATTGCTTCTCCTGATTGAGAATCATCAACTGGATTTTACTTTCTCGATGAGGAGCTGATTTGAGGCATTCAATTCATTTAGGGATATATATTCGTTCGTCTAATTTTTATTCATTGATTGCTTTGCTAGCTGTTTGGATTCCGATTATTTTGGATACTCATCGTGCATGCTTATCTTAATTACAAAAAGTCTCTGCTTTTCTACATTAGTGACCTTTGGATGAATGGTGGATGAAGACAAAACATCAAATGAAAAACAACTGAATTCTTCTTTTGAAGCTAGTAATTGATCACATAAAGTTTCGCCCTTCTTTAAAAAAAAGTCGAATTGTAAATCTTTTTATCAAAAAAAATTAAAATATTTTTCAGAAGTTTGACCTTACTTATAGAAGAATATATAGATCGAAGATGTTGCATTAAAAAGGCATTGGCAGTGGAGCTAGAATGGAATTAGAATCACTTTGGTCGGCCTCTTCGATCGTAGAAAGACCATGTATAAACAAAAGCTCCGGGCTAGGGTGTTATTGAAGATTGGAATTTCCTCTGAATAAGTTTTTTATGGATGGATTATATATATGATATTCATATACCTAGCTTGTTTGACCTATATATATATATTATTGTTATGATCAGTTTCTTCAACGCAAAGGGGGAACATCATCAATTACCAAACAAATTAAGCGAATTCCACACGTAAAATATAAGTCACTTTGCAATCGAATGTGTCATCATCTCCTTAACAAAAATCATGATTTAAACTCTCTCTCGAGATTCTTTATTATTATTATTACTATAAAATATAGGTTGGTCAGAAATTAATGGACACCCTGAGTTCGGCGATTAATCACAAAATTTATAACTACACTTAGGGGTAGCAAATTTCGTGAGGTTAAAATGTTTGAATTTATCTGATTCAGATTAAATTAAAATTTGATATTAGTTATATGTCTGAAATTCGAGCCCAAACACATAAATTTTGTTTAGTTTAAAATCGAGTTAGGGTCCAAACAAAAAAATCTTATTAGATTTAAACCCAGACCCAAATTTTGAATATACAGCTAATGTATCTTCTCATTATTCAAACCATATAAAAATTGATCGTTGGCATATGATGTTTGTACGTGGCAAGTTGGTTTGGAAATTTTAGAATTTGGATCAAGGGTGAGCGCATGTTACATGGGCCTAAAACATGTGGGTTTACTTGACAATGGAGGAAAGTACATCTAACTCAAAAGCTTAAACCAATGAGTTAGACCTCCTCCATACTTTATAAACCACACACTTTCTTTCTATTTTTCCAATGTAGGACTTTGTGTGGGTTCTAACACTCCCCTCACACACAAGTCCCTTAAATCTCATCTCACTTCTTACATCAAACTCATGCTCAGATGTGCTCATGCACTTGTCACATACATTGAACTCAGACATGTGTTCAGAGGTGGTGAAACACGTCATGGTTGCGTACTCAAAGGTGGGAGACCTCAAATCTTTTTTTTTTTACAGACCACTTTTTCGGGCCTTAAACACACACCCCCAATCGGGCTCCGATAACACGTTAGAATTTGGATCAGGGGTGAGCTCACATTACATGGGCCTAACACATATGGGTTTACTTGGTAATGGAGGAAAGCTCATCTAACTCAAAAGCTTAAGCCAATGAGTTGGACCTCCCACAGGCCTTATAAATCACACACTTTCTTTCTATTTTTCTCATGTGGGACTCTGTGTGGGTTCCAATAGAAAATTGGTATTATTTCATGTTATTGACTTATCATAATTTTCTTTTCCTCTCAACTTGAAGGTTGTGTCATTATTAACTTATGTTGTATTTTTTTTATTGATTACAAGGGAAGGGGATGGGAGACTCGAACTCGAAACATCTATGAGATACCACACACATGAGCGCCATCTGAATTACTCATGGTTCTCTATTTATTTTGTATTTTACTTTATTTTAAAGTTCAATAGATGGTTTCAATTCATTGTAATTTCATTTTAAGAAAGAAAAAAAAATGTGTGTCAAGTCATCCAACATTATGTCCCAAAAAGGGGCATGACATTTGAATAATTGGACAAATCAAACAAACACGGATTTAAATAAATTTGGATTTGATCAATTAACTACATCAAAAATTCAATCCGGATTAGGGTTTGAACATGTAAATAATTTATAAAGCCTAACGTTATCCAACCTGAATCGACTCGGAACTGGTGTTTTTTTTTTTTTTTACTATACTAAGTAAACATATTAAACGACGGGAGATGACATGTTCGTGGGCCATTCTGATCCACTGGGCCACGGATTTCAATTACTAATGGAGTATATGCCCACAACAAGTGGGCCAATTTGTTTGCTGAGTTTAGGGCCATTTGAAAGCTGGTGGCATGGATTGAAGTCTGTTATTGTTATGCCTTAATCCGATCGGCCCAAGTTAAAGTATGGAATCCAACGGGTAACTTTGCAGCATCGATCTACGCCGGCATTCAACAGCGCGAAGAAAGATTGTTAAATTATGTGTTTCTAATTTTATGGTGTTTATCATGACCAAAAATTGCCATCCATCTTAATCAACATTGATCAAGAATTTACAAGCAGGAACGTAGCTAAGATTTGAGATGGGTCAAGAATTTACAAGCAGGAATGTAGCTAAGATTTGAGATGGGTGCAAGGGGTTCAGGATCATTAGCGTCCCGAAATTTTTTTCCCAACTATTTATGTCTTTTATTAATATATAGTCTAGTATAAACTTAATTTTGCAACACTAGAATCATTCTAATTGAATTATATATATTATTTTATATTACTAAGAGAATCACAATTGTAAACAAAGCAACTATAAAAAATGAGACTCTCCAATTTCAAATATATAACAGAACCATCCCAAGTTCAAACCTAAAATAAAGAAAATCTTGCATCCTGAAATTGAGATTGAGAGGCCGCCGTCCGGTACATAAAGTACCGGACTATAGTCATGTGCAGATTCTAGACTATTGGATTTTATAAAGTAAATCCAATGGTTTTGATTTTTTTTGACCAAAATTCTTTCCATCTCTCCAACTTAGTTCATCTCTCCCCTCTCCTTTACACTTTCTTCTTCGACCACAACTTCAATCGACGACCCACAAGTTGTTAGGCTTTGATGCGGGGTGAAACTTTTGCAGTGCCATTGCCATCTCCCCTGCAATTCTGCAAACCACAAAAAGGCATTGCTCATCAAGCAAGTAAACCTCATCTTCGTCACCGCCACTTCCATAGCCTTCCTAAAATTTCTTGGAACCATCTTCAAGAAAGCCTGCTCCCATGCTCCGGCTCATTCGGTCTAGCATGAGAAAACACACAATCTTCAGACAACCTGTCCTCAACATCGTAGGGCTTGATTAAATTATTGTTCTCATCATCATCATCTTGTGAAACAAATCTTTTAAAATTGTGCAGTGCTAAGGAGAACCTTGCTTTGGGGATCACCTTCGAACTAGGCTAAGGAGAGTTGCAGCATGTGTAGCAAACGTAAATGCCTGTTACAGTGATTTGCCCCAAATTGGGGCAAAGGAGGAGAATCGTTGTTCAGGACTATAATCTGGTACCTTGTGAACTGGATGGCCCTCGGGTTCCTAAAACTATTGTGCAAACAACTAAAATTTCGTCGCAAAAAGAACTACAATAATAAAGACTGAAGTAAAAGTGAGACAAAATAATTTTTTTAAAAAGAACCAGTCATAAAAGTTTAATTTAATTTTCATTTTTTGCAATGGCCATTGGGAGCTCTAAACTATAAGAACAGAAAAAGACAAGATAATAAAAAAAAAAACACAAAAAAGTCCTGAAGTCTCGAACTTGAGCCTACAATAAAAGTTGAATTTATTTTTTTATGAAAACGATACATTTTTTGAAATGGCCATTGGGACCTCGAAAGTATAAGAACAGAAAAAGACAAGATGATAAAAAAAACACAAAAAAGTCCTGAAGTATCGAACTTGAGCCTACAAGTAGAGCAAAGGAGTTCTTACCATTGTCTGTTGCAAAACTACTATAGACTAATATGTATATATAAGTAAAATATTTTTAAAATCCTTAACTCTCTCTGACACAAGTAAAGCCCACTTGCTACTAATTTATCATTACTAAGCTCAATGTCCAAGCACCTCCCACATGGTCCCATAAGTCCGGACCATGTCAGCACCGCAATTAGTCAGCTGCAAACAATTGGCAGCACATGTCATCCACATAACACCTATGTCGACGACATGAACGAGTTCTTTTTCAATCTAACACTGTGAGAGAAAATATATCCTAATATAACATTGAGATATTTTTTATAATTTTTATACAATCAAATGACGTGATTCATTTTTGAGCATTCACACTTCTAACGATGACGTGAATAGTGTAAAAATATCAATCACATCAACTAGGTTGACGTGACTATAGAAAATCTTATAATTACGCCATACTAGTTGGCGTGACTTCTAAATTTTTTTTAAAAAAATTAAGTCTCTCTGTTAATTGGTACGGTAGAGAATTCTAGTCCATGTTGGATGGCTTGGACGAAGAAGGCTACATAGAAGAATCCATCCATATCTCAGAGAAGAAACGAAGACTAAGCGTCGACCAAGTCAAGGCCTTGGAGAAGAACTTTGAGGTTGAAAACAGACTTGAACCAGAGAGGAAAATGAAACTTGCTCAGGAACTTGGGTTGCAGCTAAGACAAGTGGCTGTGTGGTTCCAAAACCGCCGTGCACTGTGGAAGACTAAGCAATTGGAGAGGGATTATGGGGTTCTTAAGGCCAATTATGAAGCCCTCAAGCTCAACCTTAAATTTTTCTCATTGTTTATTAGTCAATTTTGTTCATTCACGCCACTTCAATTGGTGTTAATGAACAAAAATGATCAATATAGGCGTGATTGAAAACTCTATTAGTCACTCCATCGGAATGGAGTGACTAATGAAAAATGGATCACGTCATAAAAATTATAAAAAAAAATGTCATTCTGAATGGCGTGTAATGTTATATTGAGAAATAATTTCGTCCCTATATTATATTGGGACATATTTTCTTTGACAATGTTATATTGGAAAAAAAACTCCGGACATGAACCCTTATATCGATAGCCTAAATTCTTATCTCCTCGAATATCATCATCCAACCACCTCTGCAACCCATTCCTCAAATCAACTCACATATGACATCATTAGTTAGTTTACTTGGTCAATGCCCTTTATATATAGCTTACATCCCATCAATCATTTCATAATCTCCAAGAAACACATCAATGATGACAATAGATCTAAAACAATTAACCTTGTTCTCATAAAAGGCCAAATTCAAGGGATTTATTCTAATATGGATTTAGGGGCTTCACAATTTGTTTAACATTATAAAGTGTGCAATTTGAATTTAATGATTTGAAAGATATGTCACATTACATTTTTATTTTTTATTCATTTTTAAAATTTGCTTATTTTTTATCCATTATTAGATGTGAATTGTATAATTTAGGGAATTACGGAGTCTCCAAATCCTTCTGACACACGCCTAAAATCCTCTGAACCAAATCAATTCTCAAGATCCTTACCTTGAGCAATACAAATCATTCTCCACTATAAAAGGAGGCCTTCAATTTCATGTAAGAGGAAGAACTTAATTGACAAAACTTATACTTCTATTTGGAGAGAAAATACATGACTGATTTAATCATCGAAACTTCCTTGGTTGGAACCCCTCTGACCAAAGAACCTTTAACGTCTCTTATGGATTTTATAGAATTACCGGTGGCCCCATATGCAAATCTTTGATTGTGTAACTTTTGTCCCATGGCGTTTGACCCCTCCTATCCTATGCTTGGCTTGCTATATTCATTATTCAGCATCAGACGATTACTTCAAATTTGATTTGTAAGAAGCCTTCGAGCTTACATTTGACCTTGTCTCTTCTCACTCTGGTGGTTGATATTTCAACATAATATCATTCCAGATCCATCATATAACATTAGTAGGTGGTTCTTGTCTGTCCTATCAGATTTAGCTAAAAACGTAATGTAATTAAATAAATTATCCTTCTAAGTTCCAACTCAACTGAAAAAAAGAGTGATCAATATAATATGCACACTAAAAAACAAAAGGGGTAAAAAAAGAGGAAGAAAATCCACGTGCTTTTCCAGCGCAACCAATCATCTTCACAAAAGAAATCAACTCTCTTTTCTCGAATAATGTTGCGTTCATGTCAATTCTGTCTCGCACCAAAAGCTTAGATTTTGTTAATAGACAAATGGAGCCCACATCTAGAATCATGTTTGTAATTCTCTTCAACCGCTTATCAATTTTAGCTGGTGATAAACTATTCTGACTATTATTAGGATGACTGTTGCATATAAAAATATATCAAAATTACATCAATGCTATGTCGTACAATTCGTTCAACAAGGGTAGAAGGAAATGGTCAGGTTGAACAAGCTAGGGACCTGAATGAAGATAGATCGGTCAAATAGTTAATGAGCTATCGAAACAAACGTCAACAGTTACACAAACACCTCAATGTGTAAAAAAAGTGGCCAATGTGTAGGGCTCGGCATCGGACTGAGCCGGCCCAGAAAGATGAGACCCAAGCCCGGCCTGAGCCCAAGTCCTAATTTATCATTCGGGCTTTGGGCCGGGCTTAGGATGAAAATGGAAGCCCAAGCCCGGCCCCAACCTAAATGAGTTGGGCTAATGGGTAGGGCTTCGGGCCTCAGGCCGGGCTTAACTATTATTATTTTTTGACAAATATTACATACATACATACATGCATACACATGCAGACTATATTAGACACACACACACATATATATATGCACAAGCATTACACACAGTTGATATATATATACACATATAGACATATATATACACACACAGACAGGGCACAACATATATATATGCAGACAGTGCAGTTGTGCACTATCTTCACATGTATATATATGCCTCTATATATATTATATACATATATATATATAATATTTGTAGATATATACATATTTTATATATAAATAAATAATGTATGGTGTCTAGTCGGGTTTCGGGCTTCGGGTCGGGCTCGGCCCTAGAAATGGAGCCCAAGCCTGCTCTAGGCATCGGGTCGGGCTGCCCAGGTCCGATATAATTTCGGGTCGGGTCAGGCCTAGGCCCACGAGCCAAATGGTGATCCCTACCGACGTGGAAGTTATATTTCAACAGAAATAGAACAACACTAGAACATGGAGTACACGTGTCGGGCAAATAGAAATTAGTTATTCTACACTATCAATCAATTGAAAGAATGTGGGACAAACCAACCAATCCAATTGTAAATATTAGTGTTAACAGTTTTGTAAAGGACATATATATAAGTCTAAATTTTAGATTTTACAAGGTATGATCAATCAAAGACTCAAACAGAGCATGTAATTTCCGTTTCTTAGCTTTTAATCTAATTAGCCCTTTTTCCGTTTTCTTCCTCGTGTGCTTGAGCCCTTGAAGGCCACCCTCTATCTTGCGTTTGCGCGCCTTTTTGAGACTTTGTTCCAAGAGGTTAATTAATCCTGCAAACATCGTTTGATCTTACTTGTTCGCAGTCGCAAACAATGACATTTTTGTTAGCTCGACTAGAGTGCACATTTCAGATACATTATACAACTTTTTCCTCTTTTAAACTCTCAACTACATCATATAAGTGTGCCTTTTAGGCATTCGATATGGACATAAAATTAAGTCGTCACGATAAATTAAGCCGAAGCCTAACGTGTGACGACTATTATATTGCTCCCCGAGGGAATCAAATTTACGACCTTCCGAGTCCATACAATTTGACATTAGAGAACTTCACCACTATGTTATTCTAGATGCATTTTTGCATCAAAGAGATTGTCCACTCTAGGGAATCTCTACGGGCGTTCTCACTCTATCCTCATGGATTTATTTCAAGAAATATGGATGCATTTTTGCATTCAAGGAATTATCCGCTCTGAGGTACCTCTACGGACGTTTCTACCCTCCCATCACGGATTTATTTCATGAAAATATAATGCCTCCCCACTTGAACCCTAAAAAAAAAGAACTTGTATTTTAATGTTATGAACATTAGAACAAATATTCTGATGTAGTTATTGTTGAATAGATATATGTAAATTGTCAAAAAGTGATGACTGAGTAGGTGAATTAGAGAATTTGTCACGAGACTCTTATGTAAGTGCTCTAACAAATTCCATTGCACATGTATTTTTGACCAAATCTGTAGAATTAACGCTATTTTAACTAACAGATCAAAATTTTATACTCTGATGCAAGGGCTCTTAGTTGAGAGCTTCAAGAAGGCTGTAATAAAACTGCAGATCCCCTTGGTCCGATCCGATCCCTACCAGGGTTCCACTCAAGACCATGGGCGTGGGTTCAATTTCCCATTCCACACACTACATGCCCGTTGGAAAAAGAAGTTAAGGTCATGTTGGGTACTCGCAATAAGTTCCAACGATTGCTTGATGAAAGTAGTTCACGCTTCACACGGATTGCATTTGCATTATTCTAAATCCTTTTAAAACAGTTCACACCAAAAGTAGCAAAGTAGCTGTTGGTGCAAGCTTCCACTTTCGGTTGGGTTTGCCTGCCCACGTGAATCAGGGAAGCTGCTATATACAAATAATATAATATAAGTGTGTAAAAGAGGTGCGCTCAGTATTAATTTTTATATAAAAATGTGTGCGTATGTTGAAGTGAGTACTATTTTAAACAAATTGAGCCAACATGAGACTAGTCAAACATCATTCTCCCATGCGTGGCCCATTAGAATTGAGACAACAAAAAATCATTGTTGTGTTAGAATTTAAGTTCATGAGCCAACATTTTTCTAATATCTAAGATAATAGGATCCATGACATTTAAATCTTGAGCATTACATTTACTCGGCAGATGCTTTGGTATAATATTTGCACGAGGAAAAAGAAAAGATACCCCTTTCTCTTTGATTTTATTTTCTCAATTGCCAAATTAACGGCTGAGATCCTCCCACGCGTACCATACTTTTTTCGTCAGAAAAGCGAAGTTGCCCGGCCAGTCTGTCTCCCTCTCACCACACCGGCCCCCTGCTCGGCCTTCCACAATAATATACAAACTCAACTGAGCTCAATAGCTTGGCCCCTTATTAGCTGGAAATTATTTAATTGTTATTTACGCACAACAATGCAAAACAAACATAATAAGGAGTTGGAATTTCTAAAATCTCTTCTTTATTTTATTTTCTTTATTTACCCAGTAACTCCTCTTTATATTCAAGTTTATTTACAAAAAAAAAAGAACCTTCTGTAATAAAATTTAAACAAGACTCCTCGTGCTGTACAGCGTAACAGCAATAGCAATATTAACTGTTAAGTTAGGAGGCGAAGGAAAATAAAGAAAGACATGCATTGAGCACGGAAAAAGAATTGTAGTACTCTACACCCAACTAATAATCCTTCAGACGGATCAAATCCCAATCAGTTCATGCAACTTCCGAGTTCCCAGCGCCACAGCTGCCTCCAGTACCACCCTTCAAAAACAGTTCAAATTCCTTGATCTATGAAAATCAATGAGGATTTTTTTAAAAAAAAAACCCGAAAAGAAAAGAACAAAGGAAATATTAAACAAAGAAAAGAAAGAGAGAAACCAGAACATAACAATCGGGGGCACCCAGCAGCAGGAACCCGCCCAAACAATTTGTTGGAGGCACTTTACAACAGCTACTTACGCTCCTCTTTTGACATGTAATTTTCAAAGTCAAGGTGTAGGTGTAACCCCTCAAGGTGGAGTCCTGGATTCGGTCGGAGGTGTCTGACCCTCAGACCCCTTTGAAGGATCATCTGACGACTGCCGTAACCCATCATCCGTCTCTCCTCTATTAATATCCTCCATCATACGAACCACCTCCTGCATGGCTGGCCTCTGATCAGGCATCGTTGACACACAAGTCATTGCAATTTGCAACAGCTGTACCATCTCCTCCTCTATGCTGTGGTACCTTATCAATTCCACGTCGAATACCTCAGCCGTCCACTCCTCCCTGACCACCGACTGAACCCACCTGGGCAGGTCCATCCCTTCCTCACCCAGCGAGGCTTGATTTGGCGCTTTCCCCGTCAGTAGTTCCAGCAGTAAAACCCCCAAACTGTAGACATCGGATTGGAAGGTGACTTTTCGGGTCTCCACCACTTCGGGGGCTCGATATCCCGCCAGACGGTTGGGTGGGGTCGAGGTACCGAATAGAGGATTGAGCCCGAAGTCCGAAAGACATACATCATTGTCGGGTCGGAGTAGGATGTTGGAAGACTTAATGTTGCCGTGGACTACCTTCCCCGACATGTGGAGGTGGGCTACACCTCTTGCCGTGCTCAATGCTATCCTCATTCTGCTGTCCCAGTCCAGTGGCGTACGACCTGACCCTCTGCTACCTGTAAACTAATGTTATAAGAACAATATAAAAAACTAAAGGCTGTCATTAACAAAAACTCTCCATAATCATTCAAATACCATTGTTGCTTTCTCATTTTCACTTTATTTTGCATGGAAGATGAATGATCAATGTTACCCCTTCAAAGTTGAAGGTTAAAGTAGTGGCCAAAGCAACACCACAATGTGATTGCACTGAAAAAGGGTACTGTGACACTCGGACAGTCCATGGGCAACCGTGCTTGGACTGATTGGGTGGGCTTTTAGAGTTTTTCTTGCGAACTCGGTAAAGGAGGAAAGAAACAACAAAGGACCAGGACCCAAATAAAGAGAAGAAGAAGAGGAGAATGATGTTGGTGGTGGCCACCGTTAATCATGAGCGACTGAGAGAAGTGTTTGTCAGCTTTGGTGCCACAACTGTAAATAAGATAAATCAAAAAAAAATGCGCCCCAGTATCAGTGATTCAGTATGGCGTCCTTGGCACTCCTGAGAATGTTTTTCATATATACTTATATACCGACATTATTGCGAGAATCTTGCAAAAAACCTATATTCTTTTTCAACTTCTTGAAATAAAATCAACACCATTGTCATATTCAGCATTAAAATACGTTTATTCTTATTCCCTAATACAGTTATAATAAATCACAAATGTGCAAGGAAGTCAATTTAATCTCAATCCTAACAGGAAAATTTTATGTAGAAATAATTTAATAATTAAACGAATGAACCGGAACTCCGGAAGGGCAGTGGAAATTGTACCATGTAGAAGAGCAGATAAACTTCCGGCGGCCATGAAATCGTAGACAAGCAACTTCTCGTCCTTCGAGTAGTAGAAGGCCCTCAATGGCAGCACATTGTCGTGTTTGATCCTACCTAGAATCTCCATTTGCATCTCAAACTCCCTCTTCGTCACTACAACATCTTTCAGTCTCTTCACTACAACCGTAGTCCCTTCTTCCAGCACCGCCTTGTAAGACGTCCCAACGCTCCCCTTCCCCAGAACTTCCGCTGATGCCCTCAACAAATCCTCCAAATCGAAGCTGTAAACCCCTCCCTCGAAGAACACCAACTTGTTCCTCTCTGCCTCCGTGGACCCGCCCGTTATCTCATCTTTCGAAGACGAAGTCCCCGCCTCCGCAGCGACTGATCGTATTGCGACCGTGGGCTTAGGCTGCTTCGGGGATTGTTGCCGTCGTCTTCTGCGGAGACATAACAGAAGGAACAACAATAACAGGAGAGCGGTAAGTGCAGAGCCAACTGCAATCGCGACAATGGCGGCCGTGGACAGCTTGTTTGATTTCTTACGAACAGGTGTTGGAGGTGGAATTGAGGACGGAGATGGGGCTGGGGACGGGAAAAATGGATTACACGGAGGTAATGGCCCACCGCAGAGATCTGAATTTCCAGCGAATGCCGATGCAGGGAATCTGGCTAGGACCGCAGGGATTGAACCGTTGAGGTTGTTGTTGGACCCGTTGAAGTCTGCCAAGCTACCTGGGTTAATGCTTGGTAGATTGCCTGAGAAGTGATTATTCTCCAAAAAGAGCCCCGTCAAGTGTGTCAAATTGTTAATAGAGAAGGGGATTTGACCACTGAAGTTATTTGAGGAGAGATCGAGTCTCGTCAAACGAGTCAAGCGAGTGAAGATCAGCGGGAACTCACCGGAGAGCCCGTTGTTTTGTAGATAGAGGCTGCGGAGGAGAGTCATATTGGAGAAATCAGCTGGGATCTCACCGGAAAGGCGGTTGGAGCGGAGACTCAATACTCTCAGCTGACTCAATTGCCCGATGGTGTCCAATGGAATCGTTCCCATAAGACCCACTCCGGGAAGACGGAGGCTGAATACAAAGGAGCGGGTCGCGTCGCACTCGACTCCGACCCAGTTGCAGGCCGAGTCGGAAGCATTCCATTGCAGGCGATACGCGTGCGGAGTCTGAGCTAGGAACGCGAGGAGAGCTTGCTTGTCCTGCACCGGCTCGGAGCGGACGCCCCCGCCCACAAACAGAAACAAAAGAAGCAAAGTGATGAAAACAGACGCAGACCCATATACCCGTCCCATATGATACAACGCGTCGGCCTGAAATTTAACCAAAACCAGAAAAATAAGCCGCCTCCTGCCAATTATATGGCGGCTTTGGTTGGCGGCTCGTTAATGTCATTTCCGGTAAAGAATAAAGCAGTTCTCCGGTGAGATTCCATGGGTGATAGAGGGGGTGGGAGGGAGAGAGGAGGTACCGCGAGGCTTAAAAAGTGAAAGATAAATCTTTGTTGGGACAGATACGAGAAGAGATGTAGGGGAAGCTTGAAACATTTTATTTTATTTTATTTTTTTAAATATCTTTTGGAATAATTACTCTTTCTTTTTATTTTTTAATAGGGTTTTGTTCTAATTACTTAATTGAAGTTTCGAATACGTTAATTATATTTCCGGCAGGTGCCAATGGTGGAGCGTGGAAGTAGTTGAGAGTAGGAATGAATGGGTACTGAGCGGTACAGGTACTCCTTCCTGTCATCCTGTGGCTTTGGATGACCCATGTGAAGATTACAATTACATTGGGACCAAACCGGGTGTGGACACTGGCAGGTATGAGATGAGCGTTTTTGAGAGTTCAGGTTTTGAGTTTGACCAAGCCATGGTGGGTTTTGATTATATTAATTGAAGCTCAGTCAAACAAAACATCCAAATATGATATACAGAAGACATGTGGCAGAGACATATACGAGCACAGCAAGAGGATTCACAGCGGGGGCATGGCTGCCAGGAGAGTGTTGGGAGTTGGGACATTTTTTTTAATGTGAGCTTGGACATATTTACTTTACAATAACAAGATTGTCAATACAATTAAACAAGGTCCATTAGGACAGCGTAATAAGTAATTATATCTATTTGAGTCAAAGCATCCCAATGAGAGATTGTCTTATTATATTGTCTAGTTATAAACATCGTGACTAATCAAGTGATGATAGAAGCGGTCTTTCATGTGTAGCAAATCAATGATCATAACCTAAGATGTCCTTTAGCCTTATCCTAGGGTTGTGCAAATGAAACAAAAAATCGATAACCGGACCGATCGGTCCGATTTGAATCGGTTAGTTGATCAAGTTTGGTCAAACGGTTTCAAAAACGAAACCAACCAAGTTAAATCGATTCGGACATGATTTGAAATTTTTGTAACCACTGATTAACCAGACCGATATATATAATATTTAATATAGACCATTGATATATTACATATGTTTTATCTACTGTTAGACTAACTAGATTTTATAATTTACGGATTAGAAATTTATATCATTTTTTAAAACTCTTTTAGACTTCTACGATTTTCTAATTTTTATTGACTTCATTTCATTTGTTCATCAGTTCTCTCTGTCTCTTTATTCGAAGCCCTAGCAGCAGCGCGTCTGAGTTCATTTTTGGACTTCGTCTTCATCAGCATCTTCATCTTAGTTCATTCCTTCTGGCTTCTCTCTCTACATCGAAGTTTCGAACAAGTGGGTTTCTTAACTTTCTTTGGTAATTGTTCTTGTTAAATTGCACACTTTCTTGATTTGTTCACCCTCTCGAGTTGATTTCACTATATTTTCGGGCATGTCTCTGTAAGACTGTAACTCTTGCTCATCACAGTTTTGCTAATTGCTATGATTTGTTGTGGTTTATGATCTGTAACATATACTATCTATTGGGTAATTGCTATGATTTCACTCTTTTTTTTTTACTTCTCAAGTATCTGTGGCAAATATGCCTTGTGAGAGTGATGTAGTTCTTGTTTTTCTTATATGCTTTTTAGATTTTACTGTTGATTAATGTCGTTTCTTCTTCTTGTTAGTCTTTGTGAAGGATCTCTCATAGTCTCATTACTAGGTTTTGACATCTGAAGAAAATTCCTCTGTTTGCTCTGATTTTTCCAATTAGTACTTTAAGCTACTTCGTAGTATGAGAGTTGTTTGCCATAAAATCGAAACCGATCCGGATGAATCGGTTAACCATAATGAACGATTTTGATGGTTTTGGATTCATAAAATACAAAACCGTACTTTTTGGAAAATCCTCATGAGAGAGAAGTGGGAAAAGCAAGTATTGTTATTTTAATCTTTAAATTGAATCTAGGTGGCATGTTGAATTGGATAACCATTTAGATTATGAAAGTTTAAGGATGATAATATTAGGGACGCATATAATTTTTGTTTTGTTAATATTAAAATTGAAGATGTTGTTTGGTGATTTATAACTTTATTAGTGTTTTTGTTTTATATTGGCCATAATTTGATTAGTTAAGTCAAATACTAGCCGCATCCTCTCTCCCCAAAGTTTTTTTCAATCAAAGTTTTTCTCGTAGTACATATCTGAGAAGGAGGAGTAGACCAACATCTTCTCCACATACCGTTTTATAGTATGTTCTTTTAGTTTTTTGCTGATGTGTAGATATAGTCTATAATCTCTGTTATGTTCAATAAGGAATATACAAGGTTTCTTACCACATCGTTCCTCGTGGAGTTGAAATCTAGTTCTTCTCATCCATCTATCGTGGGTTCTTCACAAAATTGGTTCTATTGGTGAGGCTCTTAGATCTGGTGGAGATAGGTTTTTCTTGATAAAGGAGAAGCCAAGAATCTTGATCCAATCCATGTGTATAGTTTTTGTTTTTTATTTTTGTTTAGTCTGTCAGGATTTATCACTGGACATGATTATTCGGATACATCTCGATGTTAGTTCGGCGTTTGTTCTTTGACTTTATAATTCCTCTATTAGGGTTTGTAAATTCTTAAGTTGCTAACGTGATATTAGGTGTAACATTTGCTATTATGATATTAAATGTTGGGTTTAAACACTTTTTCAAAAAAAAAAGAGTCAAAATTGTTATGGTGAATAATAATATCGTGTAGAATAGTTGCTTTTCTTAATCGCTTATCTTCTTTAATTTGGAAACAAATATAGTGGTTTTATTGAAAAATGAAACTAAAAATTTCTACCCCGCCAAAGAAGCAAAATGAGAACACTACATATCTCAGTAAATATTGTCCCAAAAACATCACAGTCTATGTGACATTGACATATCATTATGTGAAATGGTAAGTGTATCTTTCGTTTTTTTCCTACAAATGTTGACATCATTGTCTTTCACTTTTTCTTTTCTTGAACGAAAATTCAAAACGTTATATCTCTCAAAATACATGTCAGATTTCAAAAAAAATTATATATTCGGAATCAACATGTAAAACTCTTCCTAACAAGATCCATTGTCGATATGTTTTATTAAGTTATTTTTAATTACATTATTTTTGAAAACAATGTAATTATTATAATTACGTTGTTTTTGAGTTATACATATTTATTACATTGTTTTCTATTACCAGATTGTAATTACATTGTTTTTTATTATCACATATTGTTCTTAATTACATTGTCTTTACATAACATAGATTATAATTGCATTGTTTTTTTGAATATGAGAGATATTTCAAGGGTCAATTGGGCTGCTCTTCATTACTCTTCTATCTCAAGTCATGATCCAGTGCTTTGCAAGGGTCAAATAAGTTGCTATTATGTCTCAAGTCTGAATGCACAACCCCCCACTCTCCACTAAATCAAATTAATCAATCCCAATACAAGAACAAAACAAAATAGATAGTGAATATGATGTACCAAGTCGACACCTAACCAAGCCATCAAACCAGGATTAGACTTTCAATTCCGTTGCTCCTCCAATATAATCATCGTCGTGAATTTTCTGTTAAAAATTACGTTGTGGAGTTGAGAAAGATAGGCTAAGGATAAGATTGGAGGTGGGTTTGACAATCAGATTTAACAAAAAAAATGGGTTTGGCACTCGATTTTGTGTGTTCAAATAAGAAAACTGGTGTTGTGTCTTCTGGAGGAGATGACGCTAGTTCAGATGGCGACATAACCGGAGTAGGAGATGGGGGAGAGTGCTTGACACCGACAGAGAAGAAGTTTGTGGGAAGGGTATTTGTGCCTTGGCCAAAATAGGAATAGGAGAGAATATTTTCTTTTAATTCGTGCCATGTAGGCATGTTGAGTCACAATGCCACCTATACTGGGATGGTGCTGGGACAAAATAGTGCTGGGATATTTAGACTTTTCGGAAGCCAAAATATTATTCATGATCTAGTTCCTTCGTAGCTGATCGATTTTGTGTAAATGTGTAATTCTTCAAATTTTATTGGCTATGAAAACTGAAAAGTAAAAACACGCAAGTTGCAAGGCCATAATCGTTAACCTGAAGGCCCAAAACAAGAAACTGCAGGCCCATTGGACTATGGAAGGCCCAAACAAACATGTTTTAAATTTTCAGTTTCCAGTTTTGGTGGCTTGGTGCATCACTTAACGTGGGGTTTGGAACACGGTGAGAATAACTGTTAGCTTTGGCATCTTGTTAGATCATTTGCCTTAAAAAGTAGTAGCACGTGTTATATTACGGAACTCTTTTGACGGATGCTCACCCTGGTTAAGTTATATTAATTTCTTAAGATTTTGTGTTTATAGGATTTCCCTTTCGATTATAATAACCCATGGAGAGTTTCTTTCCCTGTTATTTCTTTTCAGGCCACCTTCACCATCCATCAATACCTTTGGGCAGCCAAGTTTTTTTATAAAAAAATTCACAACCCAGTCACACCAATATTATTATCCGTTTTGGGTTTATCAGTTCCCAATGATACATCGGACCAGCACGACTTTGTTCTTCCTTTGCCGTCTCACTTAACGATATTTATATAGTTTTTTTGATTTGATTCTCTTGTTGATATATGCTATCTGATGCTTGTTGTCGTACTGGTAGTCTCTCGATTTGTAATCATCTCCATATAGTGAAATTAGATCTCTGCTGTTCATGGACATAGGTCTTTGTGTGTCGAACCACGAATATCGCTTGTCTTGTCTCTTTACAGCTTTAATTTGCTTGGATATTGTTTATTAATTGATTTTCAACATAGCTAGGTTGGATATTTGATTTAATCAATGGTTTTGGTGCTTTGATTGTGGGTATTGGTGATGGTAGTGAGGGGTAGACTTGTCCTTATAAACTAAATGAGATCTTCACATTTTTGGAATGTGGGATTTCTAACACTTTTTGAACTCCATCCAGCTAGGAGGCACTAGTATGGGCCCCAGGCTTAGGCACCCACACAGAGTTCGTTTTGGGTGCAGGTGTGCCATGGGTGTTGTAGGATTCGTTTGTCACAACCCAATTTTTTTAAACATCGGATAAAGTTGGGATATGGCTTGGATACTGCTCAAGTACTTCTGGGCCAAATGATAAATTTGGGCTAAAATTCTTAAGCCCATATCATCATTAATCTGTTAATTAGAAAAACAAAATAAAAGCCCATTAGCCCAAGCTCATCGCTAAGGACATCATCTTCAGTTGCTCGATACACAATTTAAGAGTGTTGTGTTATGCTGTGAGGTGTTGTGTTGTGTTGTGAGGTATAAAACTATGGTGCTGTGAGGTGAGTTTAAATGTTGAAGCTGTTTGGCGCATCGCTTTCAAAACTGTGGTGAGGTACTGTCAAATGTAATTTAGCGTTTGGCGTATATAAATAAAGGTGTGCTTATCTAGCTATGCGTATCAGTCGAAGCAGGAACCAAGGTGAAGTGCGTAGCTAGCGTTGTGCCTGTGCTTCCCGTGGAGAGCCTGAAGTGGGAGGAGCAGTGTACGTACGATTTAGGGTTTTGATGTTGGAGGGCAGTTTAGGCAATTTACATTTATGAAAGGGCAATCGTGTAATTTTATATCACTCCCGTGGGTTGAAACGTGGTTCAACGAGCTGTAAGCTGAAACACACGAAACTCGGCTTCACCAAATATGCTCCCGTTGCGGGAAAACACAAAGTAGAACGCGGGCTTTTAAACGTGCGGCCAAACTGTATCATTAAATAGACCTAAAATCTTACTCCTGCGCGATATTTAGGAGAAACTGTGCCATTGGCTAAACTTGTACGATTTTACTTTTTAGGGGTGTTTTTGTACATCACACAAGAAAAGAAAATATGTAATAATATGTCCGTCAACAACGACTTTGAAGAAATTAAGACGCAATCGCGGGAAGCTTCATGGAAGAAGCCTTAGCCCCTTATTTCTCTGACCATAGAAAGCATATAAATGCATATATATATTTATTTATTTGGTATTAAAAAACCGTTGAATGAAACTTGGTTCTGAAGTTTTAATGGAGGCCACACGGAATCATTAATCATTTCAACTATCCAACACACAACGATAAGCTAATGAGGGAAGTTGAAAAAACAAAAAAGACATTCTATTTAGACTTTTGCCTGATGGCCACCTCGCCATACTGTCCAGATTACTTAATTAATTACATCTTTTTCTGTAATTGTCATTTAGTATTATTATTTTCCTGAACAGTAATTGCATTTGGTATTTATTAGTGCTTGAACTGCGGCTCGCAGAGAGAGGTTCCAGCTGCTGCTTTGTGAATTTATCTGTAATACTAGTAAATTATATTATTTGGGGAGAACGGATACAGAAGAAAAACCATTATCTGACGGCCACGTATTCAGAAGAAAAAGAGGGGGTTTCTGGGCTCTGTTGGCTGGTTCGATTTTCCCAGATTCTTTTGATATGGTTGATTCTCTTGTTCGATTGCACAACAAAAGAACAAGTGTTGAGGCGGATATCTGTATGCTTGACTTTTGAGACGAGAGGGAGAAAGATGAGCAAGCACTCGGCCCCAGGTGCTTCCCGCCCCGCCCCGAGCAAGCCCAACTTCCTCACCAAGATCAAGGTATTTTCTTTTTATCTTCTTCCTCTTCGAGAGTGATTATCTTTTTACTGTATTATATTATATTATATTTGTTTGTGTTCTTGGTTGATTGATTGGGATTTTCATTTTATACTTCGCTTATTTTTCAATTGAATTGTGGAAGATGAACCCATATAGCCAAGTTGGTTTGTCCGTTGACTTTCGATCCACGTCGAGTTTGTAAATATCAGTCCATTCTTATGCTTTCCATCTCTTTTTTTCTAGTTTGGACACAAAGTTAATTTAGTGATAACTGTATTTTTATATTTCTCCCGCAAACACTTCTCAGTTCAGCGTCTTCAAACCCTTAATGAACTTTCCATCTTCAAATCATAAAATGTGTTGAATTAGATTACGATTCTCCAAAATTTGTGATTCAGTGATAATCACTCTGTGTTCTCAATTTATTTGTCCTTTTAGAGTGCATCTTGTTTTAATTCGCCGTCCCCAGACTGTGGAAAAGGGAGGAGTAAATCCTCAGGTAGAAAAACTTCGCATGGATTCCACTTGGTTGAAGGGAAATCTGGTCATGATATGGAGGACTATCATGTTGCTGAATACAGAAAAAAGAAGAATCATGAGCTCGGATTATTTGCCATATTTGATGGTCATCTTGGGGATCGCGTCCCAACTTACTTGAAAGATAACCTTTTCAATAACATACTCGATGAGGTACTTCTATATTTTCACTGTACTTGTTGGTTGCTTTATAAACTGTTCATTTGCAAAACACAAGAATGACTTGGTTAACTTTATATGGAAGAGGTGATCAACTGGTCATTCTTTTGTCATTGCTCACGATAAGCATAATGTGCCTGTGGTCCAATTAGATATTGTTAGGCTAGTTGACACTCTGATTTTCTTCTTTTTTCTTTTTTTCCATCCATGCATGACTTCTTAAATATTAGGGTGAGTGAGTTCTTTATTTCTTTTTCCGGTTATGCCTATGTTGAACAGCAAAATTTCTTCAAAGATCCTGCGATTGCAATAAAGAATGCATACTGCTCCACCGATAAGTTTATATTGGAAAACTCTATGCAATTGGGGCCAGGTGGCTCAACTGCAGTAACAGCAATTGTTATCGATGGAACAGACCTATGGGTTGCAAATGTTGGCGACTCAAGAGCTGTTGCCTTTGAGAGAGGTGCTGCCAACCAACTTACAGTAGATCATGAGCCACACAGCGAGCGCAAGAGGATTGAGAAGCAGGGTGGCTTTGTTACAATTCTTCCTGGTGAGTATATCTCATCTAATAAATTCTGCTCGACTTATCTTTTTCATAGTGTTGTTGAATTACAGTATGCCTATGCTGAAAAAGCTAATTCTTATATCAGGAGATGTTCCTAGGGTAAATGGCCAACTTGCAGTTGCACGTGCTTTCGGAGATCAGAGCCTGAAAGCACATTTAAGTTCCGAGCCGGACGTAAGACACGTGCCCATAGACCCTACAATTGAGTTTGTTATATTGGCAAGTGATGGACTGTGGAAGGTAAGTCCCTGTAGTACAGTTAATCGAGTACAGATTTCACACTAGTTCAACATCTTTCTGAAGGACTTCGGAAAATTTTGATATGACAGCAAGTTGTTATAGAGACACTAGAGGGGTTTGTGCTAATGATTGTGTAATCACCTTCACACCGATTTTCCTGGGAAATTAACAATTTTATTGATTCAATTTTATGGCAAGCATACTTGTTTTACAAATTATCACAAATCCAATTTATTAAGTTGGATTAGTTAAGATATTCCCTTCAATATCACTGGAGAATTATTTTTCTTATAAATTAAATAGTGGATTCTTCAAAGTACTGATCGATTTTAGCTTGTTTCAGTTGACTATACACATTTTAATTTTTTATGAAGTAACCATACACATTATAATTGGTCATTTTTTCAAGGTTTGGTGTTCCGCTTTCCGCTTTTGTTTGTCCACCATGACATTGAGCTAAGCAAATGTCCATTTCCAATGATGAAGTTGCTAGTTGGCTGTTGGGTCCTTTCTTCCTCTTCTTTTATTTTTTATTTTTTGGCTTTTTGCAGCCAATCCTTGTTGAGTACATCATCAGTCTGGCTTTCTCTGGCAAGTCGCTCACGTTGATTTATCGATCTTTCTTTCCAAAATGAATTTTGTTTTGACAAAGAATTTTCATTACTCTTGTTGAGATGTAATCCTACCATGTCTGTCTTCATTAAAAAATAGTTTATTGAAACTTTCTGACAAATTTTCATGGACAAAATCCCCTTGTATTTGTTCGCTAACCGACTTCAATCTTTTTCTTTAGCAACTTTACATCAACTGAGGTGAGAAGATTGTGGATATATGTGTTTGTTATGAATCTAAGATCAGTTAATGGACAAATATTGAACTTCAAAAGATTTTGGAGTTCCAAGGGTTGAGTAGGTGGTGTCCTTTGCGCAGATTTACATAAGGATTCAACAGGCTTGAATCTGTTGTATTAGTTGCATGCTACTGGGTTTCTTAAGGCTTTAATAATCTACATTGTATTGTTATGTGAAGAATCTAGAAGCCTGCTGTTTTTCTGTTCTGCTGATACTATCTAAGCTTTCATCATTGAAAGGGAAAGTTGGGTGTGCTTTGTTAATATGGAATAACTAAAAGCAAAACTGCATTGCTTAAGAGGGCACATAGTTTTGACTCATTTTATGCGCCACTATGACTGTGATGAGATGCCTGTGCTGTCTCATGTTAACACAATTTATTGTATAATTGTGGTTTCTCTGACTGACAGGTTATGAAGAATCAAGAGGCAGTTGATTTTGTGAAATCTATTAGAGATCCTCAAGCAGCAGCTAAGCGTTTGACAAGTGAAGCATTGGCAAGAAAGAGTAAGGATGATATATCATGCATTGTTATCCGATTTGGATGAAGAAACTGGTAGAAAGCTCGACGCCACCACCAATTCATTATATTTGGTACTGCAGCAGCATTTTGAATTCTCAACTGCGGTGTTGTGTCAGTATGGTTGAATATGGTTCAAAGAGCTCTATTTCTGTAGCAGCTTTTCTTTTAGAGTCTTTTCACCGCCAACTTGACATGGAAGTGATGCATTTTTTCATGTTTCCAAAGGAAGAAATTCCCTCATTCTTGGATACTTTTAGGAATTGGGTGCAGTTAATATGGGTAATTCTTTTCTCTGGAAGAATAATAAAGGTAAGAGAAACAGGACCGACGATAGTTCTGTGTATAAACCTACAGTGTGTAAAGAGCTATGACGTATATGAGCTACTGCAGATCCTTCGATGTTGTATACGTAGTAATAATGGCAGCGGTTGTTTCTGCTTGGTCATGTTGCTTGTTTGCCTATATCGTATACATTTGTTTTTGTTGCCTATATATATCGTATACATTTGCTTTTTTGTTTTTGGCATATATCATACACAGAGAGTCATAAGCATGCAGCCCTGTTTTACTTACCAATACTATTATTGTTCATTAATTCTGGAATTTGCAATGGATAATCGATTATTGTTTTTTTTTTCTCTGGTCCTGGAAATATAATTTTGTAAAAATGGAGAAAATAATGATGGGGGTTGATCCTAATCGAGTGTTCTCGCACATCCTAGAAGAAACGAAAACTCCACTCCCATCAAGCCGAGTACTCTCTCTTGCCGGTGAGTGCCAGTGGCTATAAATTACAAAAAATAATATCGAAGTATTACCACTTTGACAATATTACGCATTATTGGGGGAATCTGTTTAGGGTGATTGTATAAAAGGTGACAAGTAGGAAACGTTCTCAGAACGTATGGACCGACCTAAGCAGAAAACATCTTTTTTGATAAAATATTATTCATGATAAAAAAAAAAGCATCGATGTTCTCCAAAATATCATTGTCACAAATACATATCAATACATAAGCAAATCATTCCAAGGCTTTGCCAATGATGGTGTTGGCTTGATAGTATAATGCATGATAGTCATACTTTTTCACCAAAATTTAATTCTCTTTGAAAACACAAGCTTACATATAAATTTTTAATGAATTGCATAATTTGTGAGTTAGTATGTAAACCCGATGGATTTAGCTAACACATACCGGAAGTGGCTGCAGCCATACAACAAAAAAACAATCCATCTAAGGATTTTGCTGTAACAATTTTCAGTCGGCATACCAGGTCTTACCCTGTCTTACGTCGTTTTACAAATTGATCCACAGCACTAGGAAAACAGAGTGAGATGACAATAAAAGTTTCTAATTACTTTCATGGTCAAAAACATATATTTTTGTTGTTGTTAAGTATCAAACTTCATCTTTGCTTCGTCTAATGACGGATTTTCATGTAATGAAGCATATTGGGTCCACCAACTGCCGTATAATTAGAGCACTCACATTAATGTATCTAAAAGATGTCTAATAGGGATAATAGAGAACATTCATATTTGCTTTTTATTAGAATCGAACATTGAACTTACATATGTCTAATTCAATCGATTGTCAACCGAGTTATCGCTCGTTGATCTCTATTTTTGATACTTGTTCAAGTGGGTATCTACTTCTATATAACCAAAAAGTAAGTATATAAAAGTTTAAAATATTAAAATAATAAATACCTTTATTTTTTACTAATTATTTTTATTTATAATTAATGCTAATTATTTTTTCTAAAATTAATATATAATGAAACATTTTAATTTACTTGAAATCAGAAAATATAGACAAATAATAATAAAATAAAAAGAAATAAAAAGAAATAAATATTTTAATATTATAGAGATTTAGAATAAAGATATTGATATAGTTGTTAATAAATAGAGAATATGTAAACTATTAAAAAATAGTATTTTATTAGATAAAATAGAGTCTGTTAAGAGAGACAATGTGAATGTTGTAAGAATGTGATGAGAATCCCACATCGGAAGATAGTGGGTTTAGAGTCTAGCTTATAAGGGAAGACAAACTTCCTATTATCAACCTGAGTTTTCAATAGAGAGTTAGGCCTAAACTTGTGATGCTAGACTTGGGCCCCCAATCCCGTGTGGCGGGTATTTATCATTGGTGTTTTCATTGAGAGTGCACGCACCTGCGTGCAGACCCGTGAGTCGTTAAAAAAGAGAAAAAATTCCGTTAAAAGTAACTGAAAAAAAACAAAGGCAGTTACTTTTTTGTAGATTTGTTCACTTTGTGTTTAAATAGAGTGATTTTTTATGGTCATAACAAGTTAAGAGATGTAACTATAATGTCATGCAAATAATGTTTACTTTTTCGTAGATTTGTTCACTTTGTGTTTAAATACAGTGATTTTTTATGGTCATAACAAGTTAAGAGATGTAACTATAATGTCATGCAAATAATGTTTATGAACGTCTATTGATTTAAAGCATCTTATCAAGAGTAGGATAGATGCATGTGACAAGAAGAATCATGCAAAGATTACTTAAAAGTAACTGGGAAAGCCCTAGATCCACTGGACCTGGTAAGGCTTTGTGACCCTGGCTCGCAAGGCTTAGGACGTTAAGTGGGCCATATGTCGAAATGATACAACCAAGGCCATACACGAGGACGTGCATGGTCCCAAGGGGGGAGGATTGATGAGAATCCCACATTGGAAGATGATGGATTTGGAGTTTAGCTTATAAGAGAGGACAAACCTCTTATTGTCAACCTAGGTTTTCAAGGATGTGCACGCTCCCAAGGGGGGAGGATTGATGAGAATCTCACATCGAAAAATGGTGGGCTTGGAGTTTAGCTTATAAGAGAGGATAAACCTCTAGTTGTCAACATGAGTTTTCAAGGACGTGCATGCTCCCAAGGGGG
This sequence comes from Tripterygium wilfordii, assembly GCF_013401445.1. Classification (NCBI taxonomy): domain Eukaryota; kingdom Viridiplantae; phylum Streptophyta; class Magnoliopsida; order Celastrales; family Celastraceae; genus Tripterygium; species Tripterygium wilfordii. Next base: position 16,122,336 of record NC_052235.1, read on the forward strand.
GAGGATTGATGAGAATCCCACATCGGAAGATGGTGGGTTTGAAGTTTAGCTTATAAGAGAGGACAAATCTCTTATTATCAACCTGAGTTTTCAATAGAGAATTAGGCCCAAACTTGTGATGCTAGACTTGGACCCCATCTCTTGTGGCGGGTATTCATCAGAATGTCACACTTGACTAGGGGTGAATATCGGGTCGGGTTCCGGGTTATCGGACCGGGTCTGACCCTACCCGATATTTTTTAGAAGCTATAAACCCGGTCCGGTAACCCTGTTAAGGAAAACCGGGTTACCAGGTTATCGGGTCACCGGGTTATCGATTTCGGGTAACCCGGTTTGATTGAGTCTCAAAAATTCAAAATCTTTCACAATATCCTATAATGTGATGTTTATCAAACTATCAGTACATAAGATATGCTAATTGAGCCTAATTACAAAATTGGGAAAGGATAAACAAGAGACATGGTATCAGGCCTTCATTTCAACTCCTTCAGAGTAGAGAACAAGGTCCAAGCTCCAAAGTGCAGGAGAGACTTCCCCATACTAACTATGCATCATAAAATAATCATCATAAAACAGCTTTTAAGCCTTCTGTTGTCAGCACCGAGCATCATAAAACCAATATAACTAGTCAAAAACAATTTTCTCCACCATACTAACTATGCCTCCTGCTACAACAATTTTCCAGGTCCAACAATAGCACCTTTACCCAAAAACTCAAGAGAAGCCAAATACTAACTATGGCAATATGCCATTAATTCCAGAGTGCTTGCAATTAATAAACTCCTTCTAAAAATCATAAAACCATCAATAGAGATAAATTCAAAAAACAGTAGCTTGAAAGATATTCCAGAGGTGCAGCAAATCAATATTGGGCTTGCTGGTTACAACCAGCCCATATGTGGGTAGTGGTTGGGCTCGTGTGGTTGGTTAAGGAATGTATGGGCCCGTTGGGTGTGTGTATGGACGCGCACCTGGCCTGGTTCTTATCATAAACCAATAATGAAATTTGATGATTGAACATACATGAAAATACTAGGAACAAATGAATTTTTCAATATTCAAATTCAATATGGCAAATCAAAAAGACAAAAACCCTAAGAAATTCCCTACTTGAATTGAACAAGTGTACATGAAAATACCAGGAACAAATGAATTTTTCAATATTCAAATTCAATATAGCAAATCAAAAAGACAAAAACCCTAAGAAATTCCCTACTTGAATTGAACAAGTGAACATAATAGCAGTCTAACCAACTACAATGACAGGGATAGGCAGAGGCGGACAGGTCAAAGATGCAGAGGAATAGAGGACACATGAGATGCTTACTGTAGAGGAGAAGTGAGAAACTGATCGGCACAGACCAAGAGAAGACGATGGGCATAGACCAAGAGTTGGAGAAGCCTTCTCCGATGGCGATGAGGATGAAGCGGCGAAGAAATTAGGTTTACTGATTGCTTCATTGATGAGAGACAGCTGCACGAGAGGGAGGCATTGGAGGCTTGAGCAATTGTTTAGGTCTCTGTCTTCTACTTTTCAATTTTGCACGAAGAAATTAGGTTTACTTTCATTTGTTAATTGTTATAACTATTAACTAATAAACATATAATCAATTAATCACTAATTACTAATTAATAACAAATAAATTATAAATAATTATTTGTTATAATTAGTTATCGGGTCGATAACTTGATAACCAACTATATCTATGTTGAATATATATGTTTGAGTGATTACAAAAACATGATTGATTGAACTTTGATCCATAATGTACATGAGAAATCTTAGACCTATATGTCCTGCCCAAAATACATGGGAATTTGATTTATTGAACTAACATGGACTAACATTGCAAGAAGCCCTAACAAGGCTTACATAGCATGTCTTGAGTTTAATTGTGTGTAGGATGATCAAGTTGGCCATGTATCAACATGGTGACCTTAACCGAACTGTAATGAAGACTTAATCATTGTCAAACATGATTAAGAAAGTCATTTCGTGCTCAACCATGGTCAGAATATGTAAAGAATATATTGGAGCTTAAATGGAGCCAATTGAAGAAAAGTTGATTTTCTGGTCAGAATCAAAGTCAACAGACTGACGTGGCAGATGACATGGACGTGATGACATGGCATATGAATTGGATACATGAAATGGATTAGTGGAGCCAATAAGAGCTACAAGTCAACAATAGAGATTTAAAGTCAAAAAAGCAAGAGGAGATATGCAATAAATGCCTCACATGCTCAAGATCTCTTTTGCTACAAAAGAGACATAATTTGTTGGAAAAGCACTTTGGAAAGAGACAAAGGAAGGTGATTTATTTCAAAGGTTTTCCCCATCCAATGGTACACATTCCTTCCCTCCAAAATATCCTTTTTGATCCATTGGTGCAAGATTAAATCTTTCCACTACACCTTTTTACCCAATGGCTATCTTTGAATCTTCCTCATCTAAGGACCATTATTTCTTCCTACCAAAAGAGACTTGTTGTAATCATTTTCACACTTCTCTAAGCCTTCTAACGTCTATAATGATCCAAGGGTCCATATCTTTCATATCATTCCAATGACCCTCATTTCATGAGCTTACACTCCACAATTTTCTATAAAAACTAACTCTTTGTCTATGGTGCATAGACTTGGCCGAAAATTACTCTTTCTCTCTCAAGTGTTCTTCATCTTCTAAGCTTTCATTCTTTCACTCATTCATTCCTTGATTACATACTTGATTTTGAAGAGAGATCATATACACTAGCCAAGCAAAGCTTTATTGTTACTCTTGAGCCTTTCTTACTTGATTCTTATCATTTCCTCAAGAGCCATTTTCTTGCTTGAACAATCTGAATTCCAGAACATAAAAGGCCACTCTGAAACTTTCATTTCATACATTTGAGCCTTCTTCACTTGATTCAAGCTAGTTGTTACATATTCAAGGTCCACAAACTCTAGCAACTAAAATACTACAAAACTGTCCAGATTTTCACCATACCATATCCAGCTACCTAAGAGCCTCATTTGAGCCTAAACACTTCCATATCTAGCTACTCAAAGAGCCATACCTTGGGCTTAAACTACTTCTCTACCCGGCTGCCATAAAGAGCCTATTTGAGAGTTCAACTTGTTGATTTGTGCTCTCGGTGAGATCGAGGTGTATTGTTGATAAGAGTTTGTGTGGTGAGCTATAAATCACACGGTGTGTAAAGTTTGGTGTTTGAGCTACAAAAACATTGGTTGTATGAGTTCCGCTTGACTCGGTTGAACAAGCCATAGTGGAGTGTTTGAAATTCCCAAGTGGGACTTGGGGAGTGGAGTAGGCTTGGGTTAAGCCGAACCACTATAAATCTCTTGCCTCTTTTACTTTCCAGCAATTTCAATTAGCATTGCATTCTCATATCATACATACTTGAAATTGATCATTTAGGTTGCTAGAGTCAAGCTTGTTCAATTAATTGTCAAATCTGATTTTGTGCCCTAATTACATTTGTTTTGCAAGTGACATATACATACTTGATCATCTTGCTTGGTTCTTGATCTTAAAGTTATCTATCTTGCTTATATCAATTGTCCTTGACTTGCTTGAGCTTATTTGATTGCTTTGTGCTCAAATCTGCCATTAGGAGACCATACAATCATATTAGGATTTTATATGTGATTTGCTCAAATTGATTGTTCTACTTGACTTATATATATCTACACTAGTACTCAATTTGGTATTTAGCTTCCGCTTAGGGTGAAACTGAAAAAGGAGTGACCTAGTCTAAATTTGACTAAGGACACAATTCACCCCCCTCTTGTGGTGCCATACGTCCTAACATTCTAGACCCGATACCCGAACCTGTTAACAGAGATCCGGGTCAGATTTAGCCCGATCAGATAAAAAGGTTATCGGGTTAGTCCGATAACCATCGGGTCAGACCGGGTCATCGGGTCGGACCAGGTTTTCAGACCCGGTGTACACCCCTACACTTGACCCACCTCACGTGTCCATCATTTATAGATTGAGAGAGGGCCAAATAAACAATTAGCTGCCATCTTAAATGTCAACATTTAAGCCTTGGACAGGGCATTGATTTAAAGCATCAGAGCTTAAATTGAAGCATTTATGTTACATTGTTTTGTCTCGTTTGTAAGGGCAATAATTGAGCAATTATCGATCACAATCCACAGGAGATTACAGGAGTTATCATTAGTACTTTTCCTGAAGCTGAAGAGACGAAAATAGAAGACAACCTCTCTGCCATCACCACATCATAATAATAATGTTTTGCTAAAATCATCAATACCCATGATAATATCACTAAATGGTTTACTAAATCAAAGTACAAACACCAAATATGCATAGAATCAAAGCAAATAGTAAAGAGACAGGAGATTTATGTGATTCGACGTAAAGCGTATCCACGAATGGTAGAGAAGTGTGGTGATCAAGTGATCATATGAATGATTGTTTTATGAAGATAATGACAATATAAAAATAGTACTAAAATACCGGACCTCCAGTATATTACCGCCAATCATACCGGTATTTGATCGGTCCGACATGTGAGGCTTTCTGTTTCTGGTTTAATTGGTGGGAATGGCCGACATTTAATATATTTATAATATAGTTAAACATTGTAGGGGAAAAAAATAATCAGACCCAATTCAAATATAAATGGGAATGATCAAAACAAAAGCCCAAAAGAGGCAATGTCTAAAAAGTCCAATATAACACAAAATACCAAAACATAAGTCTAAAATGACATGGTCAAATGTTTTACAATAAGTCGAATATCCGGTAGATAAAAAAGATGATTCACAAGGCTAAGTAAGAGACAACTGATGAATGAAGTCGAAGATAAGACTGTTCCATATCAACAGTTGTGTTCGAAAGAGACAAGAAACTTTCCTAACTGCTGCAAACTGCTTCAACCGCTGCAAACTGATGTAACTGCAAAGGACAAGTATAAAAGGAAGATAGTCAGCAATGGAAAGGGGGGTCATCAAGAACATTCAAAACACTTTATTCTTTTCATGTATTATCTGTAATCCCAACAAAGCAATAAAAACAATTCATAATTCTGTACCATGGATCTAGGCTCAAAGCCGAACCACGTAAATTTCCTTATCATTTATTTCAAACCTTTCAAGTTACACAGTTATCATTTTTCTTCGATTGTTGAATTATTGCATCAACAAACATATTATATAAATATTGTAGAAATGTTAAAACACTGCATTAAGTAATATTTTTAAATTACTTTAAATGGGTGGGTCTCACTACAAAAGGATAAAATAAAATAAAATAAAAAAGCGCAACTTTTTAGGCGTGAGTCAACGTTTTGGATGTGGATCCTAAACCTAAAAAAGTAAAATGTCTCAAATTGCCTTAAAACAAAGGAAAATGTTATTTGTCCCAACATTTTTTGTCCCAAATCTTCCCAATCCCATGTGGCATTGCCACCTAAGCTTGTTGACATGGAAAACATACTTACATGGATGAAATACATTTGAAATTTAAGTTTTCCTCTTCTCTTTCCACTTCTCTTTTATTCAAATTTTAAAAACCAAATCTCCCTCTTTTATCTCCATATCCTCTCCTACTTCCACCTTCTCTCATGTCTTTATGCACACTGTTTTTTTGCATTCAAAATTCGATTACATTGTTATTGTTGCACACAAACATTGCGGTTACATTGTTTTTTTGCCAATAAATTGTCAAATTTATCAAAACAATGTAATTTCCAGAATAATTTGAATTGTCAAATTTATCAAAACAATGTAATTTCTAGAATAATGTGAATTGCCAAATTTATCAAAACAATGTAATTTTCAGCAATGTTAATTCCCAAATTTCCAGCACAATGTAAATTGTCAAATTTTCAGAACAATGTAAATAGTCAAATTGATCAAAAATAATGTAATCTTCAATGCTTTTACATTGTTTTTAAAACAATGTCATTTCCAGAATAAACATATATAAGATGGAGAAAAATGTAAAGCATAAACCAACAATGTTTTTTATGTACAAATCAATGTAATTTCCTGACAGACTAGTTACACTGTTATTCATTCAAATGCACTGCATAAACCAATCAAGAATAACAATGTATATATATACATTGTCTCAAAAGCATATTCATTCAAATGGTTGTCAAACACAGTGCTACATTGTTTTCCATACAGTGTATCATCCACAAAGTGCTACATTGTTTTACATTGTTTTTCCAGCAACACAGATTTGTAGTTACATTGTCAACAAAACAACGTATTTTTCCTAATATGTTAAATATAAGTTGGGGAAAAACTGAACTACAAACCAGTCAAAATAACAAGGTAAATATATTGTTTCAATTCATTCATAACATTGTAATTTTAAAAAATAAGAAAAAATAAGTAAGACAAAAAACAAGGCACAAAGACTACTTATCATATTGCTAGAGGTGATTAAGATGTTGTTGGAGGTGAAGGTGGTTGGTGACTTTGTTGGAGGTGGTTGGAAGCCCGGATCAACAAATTATATTGTCTTGTAAACAATGTAATTGCTCGAGGTCGCCGGATTCCGGTGACTATCTGGCTGAAAAGTGGTTGGGTAAGGTGCACCTCGACATGTGGAGTCCGAATATGGAGTCAGTTGTTGGAGACGTCGCCGGAGGTGGCCGGATCGACGCGATTTGTGTCGAGATGTCCTCCTCCTTTTGGTGCGTTTTTCCGACAATACGCACAACGATAGGTGGTATGGAGGGTCGAGAAATAATCGTGGTGGTCAGACGCTTCCGTTCGGTGGGTCAATGGCTCCAATCGGTGGCCGGATGACGGAGCTCCGGTGGTGGCAGTGCTAACTTTCGTGAGAGGGAGGGAGAAGAGAGAGAAAGGGAAGGTAAAAGAGAGAGTGTGTGTTTTTATAGAGAGAAAATGCTGATGTGGAAGGATGATGTGGCTTGCCACATAGATCTGGGAAGATTTGGGACAATTTTTATTGGGCTATTTAGCAGGGTTGTAAAACAAATTCCTATCAGGAGCTTTTTTTTTAACGATATCGTCAGTTTATGCGAACGATATCGCCCAACTTATTCCTCTGTTTGGTGGGGCGGGCTAGGAAAGCTGGCCCGCATCCGTCCCAATAGACGCCCCATCAAACAAAGCCATTGTAAAATTCATTAAAGCGTGTGTTTTTTTTCCCTCTCAAAATATGAGTTGACCGCCATTACATGCAACGGATCAAAATTCACTATTACACCACAATTAAGTCCTTGCATTTTTTTCTTTTTTTTTTGAGAAAAGAAAATTCATTAACCACACAGAGAACGACACAAGACGATTCCGGTCTCTTGAAATTAGAGAACCAACAATCGACGGAAATCGCGAAAGCCAAACAAACCGACTCACGCCATCCTTTGCAATGCGAGCAAGGGAATGTGCTACGGTATTACCCGAACGAGGAACATGCACCCACTTGGTAACACCAATACAATCCATGATAGACCTTATCTCCTCCACAAAGTTACCCAACCTACAAAGCATATAATCTGCATCTGTTAAAGCCTTTACAACATTAGTTGAGTCCACTTCAATAATGAAACCCCTATCCACAGCTATAAGCTTCCCTTGGCCTTCTCAGACAAACACAGGGTAGGAGAACCATGGTGATCCCGAAGAATCGCCCTCACTCCAATCTCATCCTTATCCTCAAATAGGGCCCCATCAACATTTAACTTAAAACACCCATAATCTGGAGCCACCCAGCAAGCATCTGGACTAGTAGGCTCATGGGCCTGATCCCGTAGTATTGGATTAGGAGAAAGCCAACCTCAGAGGCAGCAGAAAATTCAGCAGAGAAACTACGCTGCTTGACCGCTAGTTCTTTTGGCAAATAGCTCCTCCCTTCATGCAACATATGATTCCTATTGTTCCAAAGAACCCACAACCCAGTAGCAAATAAAACTTGAGCCTTACAAGAGCCTGAAACTAGAACAGCAGGAATCCAGTCATGTTGGGACAACCCTTTCCCTAAATCAGATAGCACCATAACATTCAGATCAGACCACAGACGGACAGCAGTTAGACAGGACTTAAAAACATGATCAGAATCCTCCCTCAAAATGCCACAACTCAAGCAACCAGCAAAGACACTCACATGCCTTCTCACCAGATTTTGATTGGTGGGAATAACATTGAGAACGATAGACCACAATAGGTGGCAGATCTTTAGAGGCACCGCCACTTTCCATAATTTTCCCCAAGGAAACCTATCCGCTCCACCAGAAGAAGAAGGGCTCGGGCATATCTGGGATTTAAGGTTCACCGCAAGGTGATAAGCAGTCTTAACTGTATAGATGCCCGAAGGGTCCCAATGTCAAATCATAGTATCCCTACATTTTGTGCGAGGCAAAGGAATAACAAGAATGGATTCAGCTTCAAAGGGCAAGAATATGGATTTTACACGATCGACATCCCAAACTCTATTCTGATCATCAATCAAAGAGCTGACACACTCTCTTTGAATATCCAAATCCAGGGGGAAATAGGCTTAAACGAGTAAGGAGTTGGTAACCATGGATCCACACCTATTTGCAACCCCAGTCCAGTACTCACCCTCCAGTGTGCACCCTTATGAATCAAATCGATGGATTGCCACAAGCTCCTCTAGGTGAAGGAAGGGTTGGAACGCAGTTTAGGCCCAAGAACATTCCCCGTCGGGAAGTAATGCTACTTGAGAACTCTCGCCACCAACGAATTGGGGTATCTCATCAATCTCCAAATATTTTTCTTAAGCAAAGTGTCATTGAAACACTCTAAGAGTGTGTTTGGATTGAAGGATTTGGAGGGAAGGGAAGATAAGGGAAATGAAGTTTTCTTCAATTCTCTTATTTGGATAGATTATAAAAAATTGAGGGGAGGGATTTGAGTGGTTTGGGAGGAAGATTTAATTAAATTTTTGTCAAAATTCTTTCCTCCCAAAATGGAGTCATTTGGAGGAGAGAGATTACTAATTAAGTTACTTATAAGTTTAAAATCTATTTTACCCTTGAACATAATACTTAAACATAAAAAATAAGGATAAACTAGTAAATTAAATTACTTTTTTTTTATCTGTTTGAGACGGGGAAATGCATTTTCCCTTCCATTCTCTTCCATTTCCTTCCTTTCCCTCCAAATCCCTCAATCCAAACACACTCTAAATCTCTAAAACCCAACCCACCGTGTAACTTGGATTTAGTCAAATGTTTCCAGCTGACCCAACGTATCTTTCGCCGCCCCTCTTTGGATCCTCACCAGAAACCAGTCGTGCGCTGCATAATCCATTAGGTAACGGATTTCGGTAACTTAAAACACGACATCGCATAAGATGGAATTGTATTGCTTGTATGACTGACTTAAGCATTACATCTTTACCCCCACGAGAGAGGAACCTCTCATTTCAGCCATGAATCCTCCTGGTAACACGGACTCGAATATAGTCGAAATTTTTTTTCAGATTAAATAAGTTCTTGTACTTTCCATAATGGGTTTCATTAGGCCTTATATCATTTTTTACTTTTAAAATTGAAGATGTGACAGACTGGCAGTTACTTTTCATAAGTGAATTTATTTTCAAAAAATAAAAAATGGTGTATTAAATCTGACGTGGCTTTAAGTCCAACAAAATAAAAATTTAAATCAAAATGAGAATGTAAATCAAAACCAAAACATAAAATTGAAAGAGGGAAAACTCTACTCCTAACTCGTAGAGACAAAGAGCCCTACTTCTTCCTGCACCTCTCGTTCTTCTTTTTCTCTTCAATTATGGTTCCATGCTCATGAACTCAATGTATTTATTGTGACTGTTATATTTTTGTGCATATATTGGGTTTCGATTTAAGTTTTTTAATTTGGGTTTTGTTTAGGGGTTTTGATTCAGATTTTCAATTTTGGATTCGAATTTGAGTTTCAATTGGGGTTTCAAATTTGAGTCTTTGAGATGTGATTCTATCCTAATGATGAAAATTAATTGTAATTGTATTGTTTTAAGATTTTAATAGTTGTTCAAACAGTGGGTATAGTACTGAAGAAGAAAAAGTTTTTCCTGAAGATAATTCTTCTAAGGACGATGAGGAAGTAATTGTTGCTAGAGAGAGTTAAAAATCATAAGAGGGATTGAAGGGATGTTGCTGTAAGCTCTTAAGAAGAAGAAATTGGTGGACCAAAATTTTACGAACAGCCCATTCGCGACTGTTCTCAAAGAAGGCTGATGTGCTATAAGAAATGATCTTTTTAGTTCATATGCTAAAGTAAATAATCTTTTCATTTAAAAAAATTGAAGAAGGACTAGCCAGTGGATCAACGGGACCCATCGCCCATCTCATTTCCTTTTCAAACAAACCGCGTATTGAGAGCATAATGATAATAGAGAGTTATTTATTTATTTATTATTATTTTTTATAATAGTTACCACATAAACAATGATACAAAACCTCTTTAACTTTAACGTGTTTTCTTTTGAAACATAATTTGTTCTATTGATATCTTTTTATATCCAAAAATTCTATAAAGCCTAAACTATCAAGTTTGACTTCTAAAAATACTAAATAGAGTACAATTTTAGAATTGCTCAACTCTCTTCATAAATGAATTTTTCACGTTTTTTGTCAATTTGAAACATAAGTTGGTAGTATATTTTTGTTTCCAAAAGTTGTACAAAAAGCAAGTTAGATTTCTAATAACACTAAATAAAGTATAATGATTTATTTTGATGTTTTGAAATTGCTCAACTCTCTCCATAGACGAGATTTTCATGTGTGTTATGTAATTTAAAACATAATTTGATCTATTTACATATTTTATTTACGAAGGGTTGTACGAAAACTCAACTATAAATTTATACTTGAAAATATAACTAACTAGAGAATGTTACATTGAACGTTTATTTTAAAAGAAGATTGCAATTAAAGAATCAAAGCACATCACATAGATGTTTGTCCAATACAATGCTCTGGCGTTAAAAAAAGGTCAAACATCTCACTAATGAAGAAAACTGAGAAAGAACGCACTATTATTGATGTTAAGTACTATTTCTCTTCCTCTAAAGATTCTAAATATTAATGTTACATTGACCTTGTCAACAAGAGTAATGCTGGTGTCCAAAAAGAAGAAACGATGTGAAAAAGAATGTGGCTGTCACGTCTTCTGCTCAAAGAGTACAAGATGAAACTTTTGAAGGAGGACGTGCCAGCATGTAATCGTCTTTGGTCTTGAATAATAAATCTAGCGAACTTAAAGTAAACCCTAATGTAAGGGCTTAGAGCTAGAAACAATTAGGTAAAAATAGGTTTATAAAAACAGAGCATTGGCACATTGTCCAGCGTATCTCCTCCTGAGACAGAAATATCTCCTTTTCTTCTTTCTTACTCTGCAATCTTCTTTCCAATGTCTCGTAGTTCTCATTTGATATTCATTCTTTTCTTGCTCTCCTCCGCAAACTCTTTTCTGTTTCATATCTGCTCTGCAGACCACGATGATGACGAAGGCAAAGCTATTGTCATAGATCCAAATCTCAAATTCGAGAACCCAAGGCTTCGGGAAGCCTATATTGCTCTTCAAGCATGGAAATCTTCAATTTTCTCTGACCCTTTTAACTTCACCGCCAACTGGCACGGCTCCAATATCTGCTCCTACAATGGCGTCTTCTGTGCTCCATTACCCTCCAATCCCTCCATTAAGGTGGTTGCCGGGATCGACCTTAACCATGCCGACATTGCTGGTTATCTTCCGCCGGAGCTTGGTCGCCTTAAAGATCTTGCCTTGTTCCACATCAACTCCAACCGTTTTTGTGGTGTAGTGCCCACCACTTTCCGCCGCATGAAGCTCCTCCACGAGCTCGATCTCAGCAACAATAGGTTTGTGGGGAAGTTCCCTAAGGTGGTCTTATCTTTGCCTAAACTTAAATTCTTGGATATCCGCTTCAATGAGTTCGAGGGCTCTGTCCCTTCCAAGCTCTTCCGCAAGGATCTCGATGCCATTTTCTTGAACGACAACAGGTTCCAGTTCGGGATCCCCGAGAGTCTAGGGAACTCGCCGGTTTCTGTGTTGGTCTTGGCAAACAACAATCTTGGTGGTTGCATTCCGAGCAGCATTGGGAAGATGGGGAAGACTCTCAATGAGATCATACTCTTGAATGACAACCTGACTGGGTGTTTGCCTCCCCAGATCGGACTTCTCAAGGATGTAACAGTCTTTGATGTTAGCTTCAATCATCTTCGAGGGTCCCTGCCGTCTAGTATTGGCAACATGAAGAGCTTGGAGCAGTTGGATGTAGCTCACAACAGTTTCACGGGTGTGATATCGGCCACCATGTGCCAGCTACCTAATTTGCAGAACTTTACCTATTCTTTCAACTATTTCACTGGCGAACCGCCTAGTTGTGCGGCTATCTCCGCCGGAGGGAATGTGGCGTCGAACGGGAGCAAGAATTGCATTCCTGGCAAGACAAATCAGAAGACTCCCAGAGAATGCTCTTCAGATGCCGCACGCCCTGTTGACTGCAAGGGGATCAAATGTGGTGACATTGGTGGTAGGAGAAGGCCTCCTGTCCCCAGGCCACCAACTCCAAGCATTTCTCAGTCTCCTAGACCAATTCTCCGTCCTTCCCCTCCATCTCCCACTTCAAAGTCTTCGCCCTTCACCAGATCACATCCTCCACCACCTACAAAGCAGTTTCATTCTACATCCCCACCACCGCCCACTTCAAAGTCTTCACCGAAGGCACATCTCCCTCCACCGCCACCACCACCTGAGATTGAACACTCGCCGTCAACTTATCACCATACAACACCACCTCCTCCGCCCAGAAGATATCATTCTTCCACACCTCCCCCACATAGTAGGAAAGTATCACCCACCACACATTTTGCACCACCGCCTCCATCTGTCCATTACGTTCCCGCAGCGCCTAAAAAATCATCTCCACCACCCCCGCCGTCTGACTACTCCGCACCTCCCTATAAACACATAACACCACCCCCCAAAGAGTCGGTAGGGGTTCCAGCGCCAAGTTATCCAATTTACTCTTCTGCGCCGCCGCCACCAACTCCAAACTATCACACTTATCTACCGTCGCCACCACCAATGCTAATATACACGCACTCGCCTCCTCCTCCAATGTCTGACCATTTGGTAGCTCCAGCTCCGTCACCACTGGAGTTTTATCCTCCCAAAACCACAATTCCACCCCCACAACCTCCAATGGATCCATTGCATGAACCACCGCCACCCCCTCTTCATGAGTCCGGGTGTAGTCTTCCAGGATCACCTCCCCCACCACCACCACCAAGCTACCATTCAATGCCTTCACCTTCTCCGTCAACCAACTACCACTACAAGAAATCGCCCCCCCTTCCTAAAGAGCATTGGCAGTATCCTCCAACATGGAATCATCAAGCTCCTCTTCCACCAACCCAGTATTCCTATTCGCCACCGTCACCTCCGCCACTCCCAGTTTACAACACCCCTCTTCCACCAATTATAGGTTTATCCTATGCTTCTCCTCCTCCCCCTACGGTCCCCTACTACTAGTTACTCATTTTGGCATTGGCTTCTACTTAATTTAATGTTTTTGAAGATGTCAATTTACATTAATTATTTTGCTTCAACAATCCTTGACCAAGCAAAAAAACATTAGGTCACTGCAAGGATTCATTGGTTCCATGACCCACCTCGTGTGCTTGATTTGAAAAAAAGAATATTGTAGCATTAATAATATGGAGTTCCATTTCTATTACTTATTTCAACTCTGCTTTTCCTGATCTTACATCCAAATTCATAAGACCATAAGAGCTTGATTTTTTATTTTTTATTTTAATTTTTAAGCCACAAGAGCTTGATTTGTTATCATAATTCGTGTAATTTGAATACGACTTTAGAAACGATTGAAATATTGGGTTATTAGACTGATCTGGTGCTTAAAACACCAATGGTGCCTTGTAAGCACAGAAGGGGCACCGAACTCAAAATTACGTAATCAATCTTCCTAAATCAAGTAGGCAAACTTTTTGGTTCAATCAATTAAGTACCCAAAAGCATTTTTCACTCCCAAAAGTTCTAGTGTTGTCCAGCATTTGCATGTCTAATTTCAAACTCTGTATATTTGTCATAAAGCAAGTAATCTATATGCATGTCATAGAGTACAGGAAATGGATAATGACAATAGAGTCTCCACGGTGAGCAGGCCAAGAGAACAACTCTCCAAACCTATCCGAACTCGTACCCAAATTCATTTTCCAACACTTGATTCTGCCGTCCCTATGACCTGTCCAGACCACACTATTGCCCTCATCAGTCACCATACCAATAGAGGCAGTGCATTTCAATCTGTCTACAACCTGCACAATCTGCATCGTCAATCTCCAACCCGCACAAAACCTAAATTGTTGAATCGAGTGAATATTTGTAGAGTATTCTTTAGAATATTGTTTATTCTTTATAAGCATAGTATACGTAATTGAGGGAGTCAAAGACTTACCCAAGATTTACTTTCCCTGATATATGTAATTGAGGGAAGTAAAGTCAAAGATTTACTTAAGATTTACTTTCCTTGATATATGTAATTGAGGGAAAAAAAATAATATTTTTCTTGTTTTAAGAGATATGTACATATTATATATACCTCCGATTGAGAGAAGAATAATATTGTTATATTCATTCTCCTAAAATTAAGTTGGTATCAGAGGAAGGTTCTCTTAACATACAACCTCACCATCACCGTAGCTACTAGGGGCCGACTGGTCCAACCAGGTCTGACTATCCGACAGAAGCCGATTGCTTCTTCCATAACAGGTGCCGATTGCACCATTGAACCAGAATCTCATCCAGAAATTACAAACAACTCATGGCTGAATCCGGTGCTCTTATAGTTCCACCTGTGGTGACGCCAACTCAAGAACCAACCTCTATTCCTTATGGGATCAAACTGAATGGTTCAAATTTCACTCTTTGGTCTCAGGTGGTTACTATGTTCGTTGCTGGACGGGGAAAGATGGAATATCTCAAAGGTACGACCTCGAAACCTACTGTTAGTGACTCTACATATAACAAGTGGATGATGGAGGATGCTACTGTAAAAGGCTGGCTTATTGGCTCTATGGAGGCCGATATAATGAATCTTTTTATTCGTTTACCCACTGCGAATGATGTTTGGGATGCTGTGTCTCAAACATATTTTGAGGGTGCTGATAAATCTATTTTGTATGATCTGTCTCGAAAAGCTATGGCAACTAAGCAGGCAGGGCGACCTGTGGCTGCATACTATTCCGATCTTAAGGTTATTTGGCAGGAGCTTGATCATCGTCGTCCAATTACCTTTACTCAGCCAGATGTGATTAAGACTCGAATGGCTGAAATTGATGAAGATCGAGTCTATTCTTTTTTGGCTGGGCTTGATGATATATATATTCTGTTCGAGGAGATATTCTTCGTACTAATCCTCTACCTGGGCCTGATAATGCTTTCTCAACTGTGAGACGTGAAGAACTTCGTCGGAATACAATGATGTCTTCAGAAGTTCCTCAGATGGCTATGGCAGTTTGAAAATATGGAACTCCAACAAGTTCTTTGTCACTTTCAGTACCTACTAGAGGTAAATGTACTCATTGCGGCAGCACCAAACATACCGTAGATACTTGCTTCAAAAAGCATGGATATCCCGAGTGGTGGCAGGCTCACAAAGAGCGATTACAGGCTCGAAAAGGCGGTAAAGTTGCGCTATGCACCTCACTGTCTCCCATAACTATTTCATCCTCATCTACAGTCCCAGTGGCACCGACTCCTTCTTCAATGGATACCATGGCTTCCACTACCCCAGTTGATATCACTCACTCTGTGGTAGATCCTACTCTTCTCCAACAGTCAGGTAGTGTTGGTCTAGCCCTTCTTGCAACAAATTCTGAAAAAGATCCCGGTTGGATTCTTGACTCTGGTGCGACTAATCATATGACCTTTGATGCGTCCTTATTACATGATACTTGTTTACCAAATTACTCTACTGTCACCAATGCCAATGGTGTCTCATATCCGGTTACGGGCGCTGGAAGGGTTAACTTAACTCCTTCATTATCCTTGGAGCACACTTTATTGATTCCTGCTCTTTCCAATAATCTTTTATCTGTGCCACAAGTTACTACACAACTAAATTGTTTAGTATTAATATATCCTACTTTTTGTTTCCTTCAGGATCTTTGCAGCGGGGAGATAATTGGGCGTGGTACTAAGAGAGAGGGATTATATTATGTGGAAGATGTCAATATGGGACGATCTCTATCAGCAAAAGGGTCATCTCGGGCATCAGAAGATCAGATTCGGTTATGGCATCATCGTTTGGGTCATGTCTCCTTTGGTTACTTGAAATATTTATTTCCTACTTTATTTTCTACATGTGAACCTTCCAATTTTCAGTGTGATACATGTGTTTTGGCCAAGAGTCATCGTGCTACTTATTCTGATAGTTCTAATAAAAGGGTTGTGCCTTTTGCGTTGGTTCATTCGGATGTTTGGGGACCTGCCCCTGTTACTACTTCTACTGGCTTTAGATGGTTTGTATTATTTATTGATGATTGCACTCGTATGACTTGGCTTTACCTTATGCGTCATAAGAGTGATGTGGCTGCTTGCTTCCGCACGTTTCATACCATGATCAAAACACAATTCTCTGCTAACTTACAAGTCCTTCGATCTAATAATAGTGGTGAATTTGTAAATCAAGAGTTACAAGCTTATTTTCAGACTCATGGAATTTTGCATGAAACCACTTGTCCTTATACACCACAACAGAATGGTGTTGCTGAGCGCCGAAACAGACAAATTTTGGAGATCACACGTGCTGCCCTTATTGGAGCCCACATGGCACCACGTTTTTTGGAAGAAGCTGTTACCACAGCTGTATATCTTTTGAATAGGGTACCGACTCGTGTTCTACAATTTCAGACACCACTTGATAAATTGGCATCCTATGTAACACTGCCATCGCACCTCACACTTCCTCCCCGGGTGTTTGGTTGTGTTGTGTTTGTACATTTACAGAAACATCTCCGCACGAAACTTGATCCTTGTGCCCTCAAGTGTGTATTTGTCGGTTATCATCCTTCACAAAAGGGTTACCGGTGTTTTCATCCTCCTACAAGTAAGTTCTATGTTACTATGGATGTCACCTTTTCTGAACATGAAATGTTTTTTTCTTCACCCAATTCCACGCTTCCGGGCCCGAGTGGTGATACTGTTGCTGAAGCTCCGAATTGGATGGAGTTGTTTCCCGATCCACTGTGTGTTGAAGTTCCTAATTCTGAAATTCCTCAGTCCGCCAAAATTAGTGATGTTGCCGAAGCTCCCTCTCTCTCATCTTCGCTAGTACCCACTCCCGATACTCCTCGTACAGATCCTCCTGAGGTAAGCATTGAGTCTGATGTTAATACTAACAATATTTGTGATAATACTTGTGTCTTGATTGAAACTGACAGATATGTACTCCCACCAAGAAGTACTCGTGGTGTACCACCAGATAGATTTTCACTAGAGGCTGTGCGAAAAGTGAAATATCCTATTGCTCAGTATGCATCCACTCACCGACTGTCAAAGGAATGCCGAAGCTTTGTCAGTAATATGACTGCCATAGATATTCATACTAAAGTGCAAGAGGCGTTGTTGGATCCAAAATGGGCAACTGCAATGACTGAGGAGATGACAGCACTTGAGAAAAATCAAACTTGGGAATTGGTGGAGTTGCCGAAAGGGAAAAAAAACTGTTGGTTGTAGGTGGGTGTACACCGTCAAGTGCAAGCCTGACGGTTCGATTGATAGGTATAAAGCTAGGCTTGTGGCTAAAGGATTCACCCAGACGTATGGGGTTGATTATCAGGAAACGTTTGCTCCTGTTGCAAAAATTAATACGGTTCGAGTCCTAATATCGCTAGCTGCAAATTTTGATTGGCCTCTACAACAATATGATGTAAAAAATGCTTTTTTACATGGTGACCTACAAGAAGAAGTTTATATGTCTCTGCCTCCAGGATATGAAGCTCCAGGTGATCAAAGTGTCGTGTGTAAACTGAAGAAAGCCTTATATGGGTTGAAACAATCTCCTCGAGCTTGGTTTGGTCGATTCCGACTTGCTATGAGAAGATTCGGCTATAAGCAAAGTAATGCAGATCACACTTTATTTTTGAAAAGAGTTGGTGATAAATTAACAGCTCTCATTATTTATGTTGACGACATGGTAGTGACAGGCAATGATTCTGAAGAAATGCGTAAACTGAGAGACTATTTGTCAACTGAATTTGATATGAAGGATTTGGGAGGATTAAAATATTTTTTGGGCATTGAAGTTGTTCGTTCTAAGCAAGGCATATTTTTGTCCCAACGAAAGTATGTGCTTGACTTATTAACAGAAACTGGTATGCTTGGATGTCAGCCAATTGGATCTCCTATGGAACAAAATCATGGATTGGAAGGGTCTTGGAATCAAACTTCAATAGAAAAATTACGATATCAAAGGTTAGTTGGGCGTTTAATCTATTTGTCTCATACGAGGCCAGATATTGCATATGCGGTCAGTGTTGTGAGTAGATTTATGCACAATCCTGGTAAACAACATATGGATGCAGTTATTAGAATTCTGAGATATTTAAAATCTGCACCGGGAAAAGGCTTACTCTTTTCTAAGAATGGGCATGCAGACGTATGGGGCTATACCGACTCAGATTGGGCAGGTAAAGGAGACCGAAGAAGATCAACCACCGAGTATTTAACTTTTGTTGGAGGAAATCTGGTTACTTGGAGAAGTAAAAGGCAAAAAGTTGTCTCATTGTCTAGTGCAGAAGCCGAATACAGAGCAATGGTGAAAGGTATTTGTGAGTTGTTATGGCTCAAACGGCTTATGGGGGAGCTTAGTTTGTCCATTAAAAGACCAATGAAATTGTATTGTGTTAATCAGTCAGCAATTAAAATTGCTGAGAACCCAGTGCAACATGATCGGACTAAACTTGTGGAAATTGATAGGAATTTCGTGTATGAAAAGCTAGAAGGAAAAATAGTTGAAGTTCCGTATATGAAGACTGAAGATCAGTTGCCTGATGTGTTAACCAAGGCAGTGTCAAATTCAGTGTTTGCCGATTCACTTGTCAAGCTGGGCATGTACGAGTTTCATGTACTCGAAGAGACCCCAAGAGCTCCTCAATACTCATGGTGTCCAGATCTTTGGATTCTTCAATTGTTGTAACCACATGCTCAAAACTGGGAGACAGTGATCGTAGCATCTTTTAAACCACACGAACATCATCAAGCTTCTCCCCATTTCCACGCATCTGATGCACAATTCCAATCAGCCTGGAATGGTAATCAGTCAGTCTCACCTTTATTCATGTGAGCTGCTTCGAACTCTCCCCTCAACGTCTGCAGACACACCTTCTTGACACATCCTATACCCTTGTAGATAACTCCCAGCTTGTCCCATACTTCTTTGCTTGTGGCAGCCTCTGAAACCTTCTCAAATGTATCATCTTGCTCAAGTCCTTGGTAGAGAAAGAATAGAGCCTTCTTGTCTTTCTTCTGTTGGTCTTTGAGTGTGCTTTTCTGCTCAACCGTGTATGCAGCCTCTTCCTCAGCAGTTGGTTCTGTGTAGCCAGTGGTGACTATATCCCACAGATCCTGTGACCCAAATAAGGCATTGAATTGAATACACCACTTTCCATAGTTGTCTTTCTTCAATACTGGAACTTGAAGTTGCACAAGATTGGATGCCATAACTGCTCTGATACGACAATGCGTAATGGATAAATACCATTGTATGTACTCTTCGTTCTTGATACTCGGTGATCGAACTGTCACAACTTGCACCGCTCGATCATTTTCAGTCGTCCAGTTTACCTATGATATACCTCTATGCGATATGCCCTTTAATGAGCTCAATAACGAGGCTTGGGAGATAAAGCACAATACATATACAAACTCACAGAAGTTCATCAAAATTCTGGAATTCTACAAATCAAACATCCCTCACCAAACTACAATATCAGAACTTGACACACCTTTAATGAATTATGCAGTACCGAATACTCGAATGCATGACTGATGCGTTATAGGGGGAAAAAAGTACCTGGCACATAAGTTCATGCAGCCAGCATTCTTTAACACAAACAACGTGCAATTAAGAAACTTTAAAAATATTCAAATTCAAACTTCTTTTGTCAATCTTTTCACCCTTGACCCTCAGACTGGAGATAAAGTCATGAAACCACCATCCATTGTGCTCAAGAACAGTTCCAATTAGGACGCACAATGTTACTTAATAATAAGGAAAAAAGGAAGATCTCTTCCAATAGAACCTGAAACACCCCTCTCAAATTTGAAGATGACAAAATAGAAAACAAAAAAAAAAAAAATAATGATCTGCAAGAACACCACAAAGACCTCCACACATAGCTTATGTGTTCCTCATGCTTGTTGAGAAGGAAAATAGTTGTTATCTCCAAGGTGAATGTTTACAAAATTGTTATCACAAGAAAACCTACTCTGGAATTGTTTGCTCCATCCATAAACCAAAATTCGTATAAATTGGGTATCATGATTATTCTGTTGGTTTGAGAATGCAAACAAGAAGACAAGATGAAACAAATTTTTAAGTGGATTTTGCTGGTAGAACACACCACATAAATCGTGCTCTTTCTTATTTAAAACAACTTGCACACATAACCTATATATAGGAATTACATGCTGATTATTCGGTTAACATAACAAACAAGATTTCAAATAAACTAAATTCCTAAAAACTTGCATAAATACTAGCTCCACTGCTGAAGACCTGGCACATCCTTTAGTGCTTCCTGCTGACTTGGTCTCATGCTGACCTGGTTTGTTATCCACAACACTCCCCTTCAAACTAGGTCTGCTTAAACTGCCTCCCTTTTGCTTCATTCCAAGCATGTCCCTTAACTTTGTGAAGCTTTTAAAGGATAATGGTTTAGTGAATATGTCAGCCACCTGCTCAAGTGTATGGCAATACTCCAACTTGATGGTTCCTTGCTTGACATGGTCCCTGATGTAATGAAATCTGGTATCTATGTGCTTACTCCTTCCGTGTTGAACTGGATTTTTGGCCAACTTAATTGCAGACATATTATCTACATAAATGGCTGTTGACTCCTGTGAGTGCTTCAAAGAAGTGAGTAAATTTTTAAGCCAAATAGCTTCACACACCGTAGATGCCACTGCTACATATTCTGCTTCACATGAAGATAGAGTTACAATATTCTGCTTCTTTGATGACCAAGAGAAGGTTGTTGATGCACCAAAAAATACATACCCAGTGGTACTTTTCCTCTCAAATGGATCTCCGCCCTAGTCACTATCTGAGTATCCAACCAACTCAAAATTTTCACCATAGGTATAATGCACTCCAAAATCCAAGGTTCCTTTGACATACCTTAGAATTCTCTTGGCCGCCTGCCAATGTGACTCTCTTGGTGTCTCCATGTAACGACTTAGCAGGCTCACCCCATACACTATATCCGGTCTTGTTATAGTAAGATACCTTAGGCTTCCAATCAGACTTTTGTATTGTAAAGAGTTGACCTCTTCTCCCTCTCCTTCCTTGGGCAACTTATGATTTGTTACCACTGGAGTATTAACAATGCCACAATTACTCATATTAAATTTCTCAAGCAACTCCGCTATGTACTTCTCTTGAGATAAGAAGATCCCATCAGCTCTTTGTTGAACTTGAATGCCTAGAAAATAGGACATGAGTCCATTGTCTGTCATCTCAAACTCTTGAAACATGTCTTGCTTGAATTGTGCAAATAGCTTTTCACTATTTCCTGTGTAAAGAAGATCATCAACATATACGCATAATATCATAAATTCTCCATTACCTCCTTTGATATACACCGAATGCTCATATGGACACTTCTCAAATCCTTTTGCAAGCAAGTAGCTGTCCAGTCGTGAATTCCAGGCTCTTGGTGCCTGCTTAAGCCCGTACAATGCCTTTTTCAAGCGATAAACCGTGTCTTCTCCTCCAGAAATAGAAAAACCCTCAGGTTGTTGGACATATACCTCCTCTTCAAGAACCCCATTTAAAAAAGCTGATTTTACGTCAAGTTGAAATACACTCCATTTGTGTGCAGCTGCCAGAGAAAAAATCAACCTTACTGTGTCGAATCTGACCACTGGTGCAAATACTTCTTCATAATCAATCCCATATTTCTGTCCATACCCCTTTGCTACAAGTCTTGCTTTGTAGCGGTCTATGCTCCCATTTGCTGCTCTTTTGATTTTGAAAATCCATTTGACACCAATGGCTTTCTGATGTGCTGGAAGTGAGGTTAAAGTCCAGGTATCATTCTTCTCAAGTGCCCTTATTTCTTCCTTCATAGCTATCCTCCAACATTCTTGGTTATTGGCTTCCTTGAAACTTAAGGGTTCGTGATCAGTATATAAACATAAGAGATTTACCTCCAATTCATCATCATACTCTATTACTGTTGTTTCTGCGTATATGTCACTCATACTTCTCATACGTGGGGGTGGTGATGAAATTGAAGAAGAAGGACTTACAATATTTGTCTGTGTTGGAGTCAAAGCTGTCTCTGCCTCTTGTTGTTGCACTGTTTGAGTAGAATTTGGTTGTTGTGTCATATCCACCTCCTCTTCTTGCACCAGAGTATCTCGTTTTTCACTTGAGTCCTAATGCCATGCAGTATCCTCATCGAACACCACGTCTCTGCTAATCACAACTCTCCTTTCAACTGGATCATACAACTTGTATGCCTTGGACTCTTCACTATACCCCACAAATACACATCTTACTCCACGATCATCAAGCTTTTTCCGTCTAACTTCAGGGACTTGAGCATAAGCAACACAACCAAACACTCTTAAATGTGCCACACTTGGTTTGATACCACTCCACGCTTCTTGTGGTGTCTTATCTTGAACATTTTTAGTGGGACTCCTGTTCAGCAAATAGACAGAGCATGCTACTGCTTCTGCCCAAAACTCTTTTGGCATGAGCTTTTCTTTGAGAAGTGCTCTGGTCATATCCATGATGGTGCCATTTTTCCTCTCTGCTGTCCCATTTTGTTGAGGAGTGTAAGCGGTGGTAAGTTGATACTGAACCCCATTTTCTCTGCAAAAATTCAAAATTTCATTGGAGGTATACTCTCCTCCACGGTCAGATCCTATAATCACAAGTTTGCATCCACTTTTAGTTTCACTTTGAGCCTTGAATCTTTTGAAAACTTCAAATGCAGCAGACTTTACTTTGAGAAAATATACCCATATTTTCCTACTGAAATCATCAATAAACGTGATGAAATATTTGTTACCTCCAATTGACTCTGGCTCAAGTGGTCCACAAATGTCCGTGTGTACCAATTGCAATGGTGTGGTTGCTCTCCTGGTTGCTGCAGTAGGAAACAATTGTTGCACTTGTTTTCCAAGTACACATGTTGCACACAGTCGGTTGAGCTCATGAATATTGGGCAGTCCCTTCACCATTTCATTCCTGGATAGTAACTTGAGACCATGAACATAAAGATGTCCATAACGAAGGTGCCACTTTTCTGTTTCGTTCTCGATATGGCTGGTCAGACATTGCTCAGATTGTGTGTTCAGAGTCAAAGGAAACATTCGATTTTGCGTCTCCTGTACTCGTGTAATTAACAGACCTTCTGAGTTTCTTAATTCAAGAGTGTTACCTTCCATATGTACCACATGCCCTTTCTCCAGTAGTTGTCCAAGGCTTAAGATATTACTCCTTATGGTTGGAATATAATATACATATGAAATCAGTGTAGTGCCTCCATTCTTTTGAACAACAACAACCTTCCCTTTTCCTGTGACAGCTAATTTGGTACCATCTCCTAGACTGACAGTGCCATATGAACCTTCATGAAGTTCCACAAAAAACTCCTTCCTTCCACTCATGCTTCAATTAAACTAAAATTGATTACTGATCTTGCTAGAATGGATATTATTATAATAGTTAATTTATTTATTAGTTCACGTTGATTTAATTTCCTAATTTATATTGATTTAGGTTTAGTCAATCCTTAATTTATAAGTTTTCCTAATTTTATCAGTTTTCTTACTCTAATATTCCCTTATAAATAAGACCTCTCTTTAAATTTGTATTCAATCCCCGTGGTCTTGGCATTTGCCTGTTTGGGTTCTAGTTTAAGTTGAAAACTGTTTGTTGTGACAGAAAAATATTGTGGTTTCGTGATGTTCTTGTGAAATGAGTTGGTAATCCAGGTGCATGAATTTTGCTCAGGGCACTTTGATTTTTTACATTGCACACACCTTTTCGCACTTCTTGAAGTCACACAGACCCAGTATCCAAATACCAAACCTTTCCATTTTCTAGCGGCTCACTTCTAGCTACTAACAATGTTGGTTCTTCCTCCAAATGATCCGAACTTTTAGCAAGGTTTGCTAATTTTTCGCCTTTGTTTGGACAATCATAGGAGAAATGTCCAAACTGATTGCAGTTCCAGCATTGTACTTGTGTTCTGCCCTCACCATACTGTGAGTTTCTTCCATGATATCCACATCCTCGTCCTCATGAACTCGGTCCTCCTCGTCCTCTTCCTCGACCACCATTATGATTATCAAGCACAAGTTTTGTTTTTAATGCTTGCTCCATAGCTGCTGCTTCAATATTCTTGCGAATACGAGTTTCATGTACTCGAAGAGACCCCAAGAGCTCCTCAATACTCATGGTGTCCAGATCTTTGGATTCTTCAATTGTTGTAACCACATGCTCAAAACTGGGAGACAGTGATCGTAGCATCTTTTAAACCACACGAACATCATCAAGCTTCTCCCCATTTCCACGCATCTGATGCACAATTCCAATCAGCCTGGAATGGTAATCAGTCACAGTCTCACCTTTATTCATGTGAGCTGCTTCGAACTCTCCCCTCAACGTCTGCAGACACACCTTCTTGACACATCCTATACCCTTGTAGATAACTCCCAGCTTGTCCCATACTTCTTTGCTTGTGGCAGCCTCTGAAACCTTCTCAAATGTATCATCTTGCTCAAGTCCTTGGTAGAGAAAGAATAGAGCCTTCTTGTCTTTCTTCTGTTGGTCTTTGAGTGTGCTTTTCTGCTCAACCGTGTATGCAGCCTCTTCCTCAGCAGTTGGTTCTGTGTAGCCAGTGGTGACTATATCCCACAGATCCTGTGACCCAAATAAGGCATTGAATTGAATACACCACTTTCCATAGTTGTCTTTCTTCAATACTGGAACTTGAAGTTGCACAAGATTGGATGCCATAACTGCTCTGATACCAGTTTGTTGGTTTGAGAATGCAAACAAGAAGACAAGATGAAACAAATTTTTAGGTGGATTTTGTTGGTAGAACACACCACATAAATCGTGCTCTTTCTTATTTAAAACAACTTACACACATAACCTATATATAGGAATTACATGCTGATTATTCGGTTAACATAACAAACAAGATTTTAAATCAACTAAATTCCTATAAACTTGCATAAATACTAGCTCCACTACTGAAGACTAGTTCCCTTCCACTGCTGAAGACCCAACACATCCTTTAGTGCTTCCTGCTGACTTGGTCTCATGCTGACCTGGTTTGTTATCCACAACATATTCACCTTCTAAATCCATTATGACAGATCATGTTCTCAACTGCTAGGATCCACAAAGGTGGGGGTTGTATTGAGAAACCAAAAACAGTGTTTAAGTACTAATAACAGCTAGATAAGATCGTATCCTTACTGAAATTTCCAACATAAAATATTATTTTCATAAAATGCTTTTGGGAAAAAAAGGGGCACCCACCTGAAGCTTGGCCAATATATGTGCAATTGCCTCATCCCTAGCTAAACCAAGCAGCACTCAGCATGCAAGGGCACGAATACAGTCAAGAGCGGCAGGAGGTGAATACATACGAGGCTGGAGGAGATGCAGAAGAACCTTTATCCCATTGTTCACACGAACAACATCTCTTGCTTGACGATAACCTTGCTCCAGTTGTGCAGCAAGACCAGCAGAACCTGCTCCAGCGCCTAAAGATATTCTACAATCCCCAACCAAGCCAGAAGTTGTTGTGGGTACAAGGATTTGTGCAGGATTACCGCTATTCTGTGATCCAGAAATTTTCGCACGACCTGTGTCTAATGCACCAGATTCCCCATTTCGGTCCCTTGCGTCACCCTGACCAGGCAAGTGAACAGCTTGATTGGAGTTATTGCGTTCGGTGTTTCTATCTCTAGTCTCCATAGCAGGGCCATACGAGGACTGCACACAAACTAGCTGCTGACCTTGCGTAACTAGAGGCGGTTTGTTGCTAATTGAAGGTGGTGGAAAAACCAGATTGACTAGCACATTTACTGCTGGCTGTATGATCTGCAGATAAAAGAGTAGGCAACTACCAAACATAAGACGTGTGCTTGATAAAAACCTCCAAGAGTTTGGTATGAGATCCTCAAATGATATCAACATTGATGAAAAGATTTCCATGATGATGATGATGATGATGATGATAAGGGGATGATTCTAGCTAAGGAAAATTGCCACAAAAGATTACCTCCGGGTACACATAACTACTAGCAATATTAGCTGCATCCAAAATGATTGCGATACCAACACGATTATTACTTAATGTCGCATTTACAATCATCTTGCGGCTGTTTGGACCTAACGTAACGATGTGTTGAACACCCAATACATATTACAGCAAGTCCCGTGAATAACGCTCAACAGGGGGCACCTGCAAAACCAACCAAACATAAAAATAAATAGTGATATGCACAAAGAAAAAACTTATAAACAGATCAAACATTAATAGGGTTTAGGGTTTTAGGTTTTAGGGTTTAAAATTTAGGGTTTAGGTCTAGGTATTTTAGGGTTTTTGGGGTCTAGGGTCTAGGCTTTTAGGGTTTTAGGGTTTACGGTTTAGGGTTTAGGTTTAGGGTTTAGGGTTTAGGGTTTAGGGTTTAGGGTTTAGGGTTTTAGGAACGAAAGTTGTATAGCCTGGTTGGTCGTAACCCCGGTCTTCTGCAAACCACTGTGCGTGCTCGCGCGTGCAGGGAGGAGGGAAGGGGTTCGAATCCAACCTGGTGGAAAAACCATGAAGTTGGCAACTGGAGTTATATCCCACCTGGGCCTCGGCCCTGACTTAAAGCCCAGTCCGTCTAGTGGGGTGGTTGGCTGGGTTAGGGTTTACTCTGGGCCGTCGCGTAGGGCCAAGCCCGCAAGACGTGTCTGGAGGTTCCCTAATCAAAAAAAAAAAAAAAAAAAAAAGTTTAGGGTTTTAGGGTTTAGGGTTTTAGGGTTTAGGGTTTAGGGTTTAGGGTTTAGGGTTTTAGGGTTTAGGGTTTAGGGTTTAGGGTTTAGGGTTTAGGGTTTTAGGGTTTAGGGTTTAGGGTTTAGGTTTTAGGGTGTAGGGTTTAGGGTTTTAGGGTTTTAGGAACGAAAGTGGTATAGCCTCGTTGGTCGATCACTCGGTCTCCACACTCAACTGTGCGTGCTCGCGCGTGCATGTGGAGGGAAGGGGTTCGATTCCAACGGGGAACGAAGCGCTAGCATGCTAGTCCACTGGAGTTATATCCCACCTGGGGCTCGGCCTTGACTTAAAGCCCAGACCGTCTAGTGGGGTGGCGGGCTGGGTTAGGGTTTACTCTGGGCCGTCGCGTAGGGCAAAGCCCGCAAGACGTGTCTGTAGGTTCCCTAATCAAAAAAAAAGTTTTAGGGTTTTAGGGTTTAGGGTTTAGGGTTTTAGGGTTTTAGGGTTTTAGGGTTTAGGGTTTTAGGGTTTTAAGGTTTAGGGTTTTAGGGTTTTAGGGTTGAGATTTAGGGTTTAGGGTTTTTAGGGTTTAGGGTTTAGGGTTTAGGGTTTAGGGTTTAGGGTTTAGGGTTTAGGGTTTTAGGGTTTTAGGGTTTTAGGGTTTTAGGGTTTAGGGTTTTAGGGTTTAGGGTTTAGGGTTTTAGGGTTTTAGGGTTTAGGGTTTTAGGGTTTAGGGTTTTAGGGTTTTAGGGTTTTAGGGTTTTAGGGTTTTAGGGTTTTAGGGTTTAGGGTTTTAGGGTTTAGGGTTTTAGGGTTTTAGGGTTTTAGGGTTTTAGGGTTTTAGGGTTTAGGGTTTAGGGTTTTTAGGGTTTAGGGTTTAGGGTTTTAGGGTTTAGGGTTTAGGGTTTTAGGGTTTAGGGTTTTAGGGTTTTAGG